>NW_020664447.1:54845972-55262077 GCF_002925995.2 Terrapene triunguis
CATCCGAAGAAGTGGGTTGTAGCCCACGAAAGCTTATGCTCTAATAAATTTGTTAGTCTCTAAGGTGCCACAAGTACTCCTGTTCTTTTTTCAGGACAAGGTCACACTCAGACTGCACCCGAACTTCATCCCCAAGGTGACCTCCCCCTTTCACATAAACCAACTAATTCACCTCCCGACCTTTTACCTCAAGCCTCACCGTAATAACAGGAAGGCTAAACTGCACATGCTAGACGTTAGGAGAGCCCTGGCCTTTTACTTGGATAAGACGAAGGCGTTTAGGAAATGTCCTATGCTTTTCTTTTCTATTGTGGAGAGATCTAAGGGCTCAGTCATGTCGGCCCAGAGACTCTCCAAATGGGTCTTGGACTGTTTTAAACAATGCTATCAGATTTGCATCATAACACCTTCATCCAGTATTTGCACTCACTCCACAAAGTCGGTTTCTTCCTCCGTCGCCTTTTTCAATAATGCCCCATCTCAGAAATATGAGCAACCTGGGTGTCTGCACATACCTTTTCAGAGAATTATCTGATTACTGGAGACTCCGCTTCCAATGCCGTCTTCAGTTCCCTCTATAACTGACTTGACTTCGAAACCCCAGCCCTACAGTGGGGATACTGCTCAGGAGTCAGCTACAGTGGAGTACCCTTAGGAACGCTACTCGAAGAAGATGAGGAAGTTACTCACCTTGTGCAGTAATGATGGTTCTTCGAGATGTGTCCCCCATGGGTGCTCCACAACCTCCCCACCTCCCCTCTACTTTGGAGTTCTTGTCAAGGAGTCTGCAGGAGAGAAGGAACTGAAGGGGGTTCAGTGTGAATTTTGGGTCACTTCTTCTCTTTCTCAATCAGTTGGCTCATCCCTAATGTTAATCCCAGTGATCACAGACTAAATTTCAATTGGGTAGTTACATTCAGTCTATATGCATTTCATTTGTCTTACCAAGCCCCTTAGTTCTTTACTGGCTCATTGTTATATCATGACGGTTCTGGTCTCTTAGCTCTGTGGTCAAAACCAAAGTTTTGAGTGTGTACTGAGTTCTTTTCTAGAGTGGAATTACTTTAAAAAATAAAAATAATGCATATGTAATGTTTGTTGCAAAATAATATTTAAATAAAAACTGCAGAATTATTGTTCCTATTTAAAGTATAGTTGTTCATTTGATGTGAGTTAAAACAACATATTGACTAAATATTATGAGGGTAGGCAACTTTCCATTGGAAGCATTAACTGTGCACCTCATTAATACACTCATTTAAAAACAATATTCACCAAGGCTCCTAAGAGCATGGTGCCTTTGTAGTTTTGGTATATTTTCTAAACATCCTGCCCCCACTCTCAAAACAAGATTATTATACTTATTCCTGTGACACCAAATGACAACATATATAGATATTCAGTTCTGTTGGGCCTCTCACTGTAAGCCCCTTTTCCCCAGACCAGGCGGAGAAGCACTCATCCTCCCTCCCCTTGGGGGTGGCAAAATACCAGGTTTAGTGAGGACATGCTGTTGGCATCATCCTAGTCACACCTTTCTAGGGAGGCTGGGAAGAAATTTTTCCCTCACCAACAGGTTGGCCAAGGTGGAGTGAGTGAGGGGGTTTTCTCCTTCCCCACCATAGGTTCAGGGAGGGTTTTGTTATGGTGAGTAAGGAAGGGAGTTAGGCTATGATATTGCAACTCATTATGTAAGTGTGGGGCGGCTGTCCAGTGCAGTTAGTCCATAGGGAAGGGATACAGTGACCAGATAAATGGGTTGGTAAAGTACTTTAAAAGAGGTGTTTGTTAAAGGAGCGCAAGCGGGTGTGTGTGTGTGTGTCAGGGCTCCTATGACTGGCACAGCAGGGAGCCAACCCCCGTTCCTTATATCCTACCTTAACCCTCATTTGGGGGTGGGGAGGATGGTAAGGTCCCAGCAATTGGTTGGCTGGGAACCTGCATGGAAAAAGAGGAGGGCTGGCGGAAGCCTCTCGGGTATAGGTTGAATGATCATGGAGTTACCTGCATTGTTCACTTTTATTTGCTGGGTAGTCCCAGACATCTAATAATAAAGTTGTGGCCTGATTAAAATCATATCAAGTGTCTCCTGGTCTTCTTTTGGTATAGCTGGACAATGACTTTGTTTACTAATTGCTAGAATATTATTTGCTTGAGAACAGTTATGGTAAGTAAAAAGATCTAAAGAAAAGAGAGTCTGTCACTAACTGTTTTAAATTGACATCTGCTTGTTATAATGCCTTGTACTTGCATCCAGTTTGAGATCAAGCTATAAAAAAAATCACCGCTTCAGTAAATACATTTATAGTGCTTGTTTATTGTCCCATGTAAAAATGCTCAATAACAATGAGTGGTGAATTAAAATACTATAATGTAAAGAAAATTTGGACTAAATGTGAAGTAGAAATGGTGTTTGTCTTCTACTCAGTAGTGAAAGGAATATTAAGGTTTAATTTTCAATCAGCATTTTTTTCCTTTCTCATTTTTTTAAATTAATAGTCAGTGGGTTAGTTAACCATCTGTCTCTCGATAGGTAGATAGATCGATAGATATTATTCAAGTTTATTTTTTTTAAAGTGCAAAATTTTTTAAAAAGATAATATGTTAAATCCAGCAAAATGAATCAGCTGAAGTTTTGACTGTCTAGTGATCCTAGTTTAAATTCTTGTGCATGTTGTTTTTCAGAAGTGGTAGTTGCAATTCTGACTTACGCAACCTCTCCCTCCCACTCCCACCCAGAACACTTATATCTACAGCTGAAACTATGGATGGGGATCTAGGGGCTGTAGAAATAGACAAATCATGGTGGACGTTTGTGAAGTCTTTTAATTTGCTAATCCATGCATGGAACATTTTCAGCAATACCCAGAGATTAAGCCCATGGGCCAAGGGCAGGGCCTCAATTTTAGTTTGCAAGTGATCATCACACTGTGTTTAGAGCTAGGTCTCTGCTCTGGACAATACCAAGTCTTTTCCATTTAAATTTCAGTAACGGTAACAAAATATTAAACATGGAGAATATGGATTAAAAATTCTCAGTCCGTGCATGGAATCATTTCCCAGTACAAAATATGTATATTCTAATATTAGAGATCAAAAAACCCGTTACCACTTTTTTCAGAAACAGAAGGAAAGCTAACTGAATACAGTATGTTAATTTGATGCAAAATATTTGTTTTCTGATGTGATTATTAATGAGCAAAGAACAAAAAAAAAAGATTTTTGTGTAAATGATTGCATTAGTGTTTAGTAATGTAATAAGTACAGCACCTCAATATAATTTTTAATAGATTTTTTTGTTTACTCTGATGATTAACTGGTACTTCATTCCCATTAGGGTGACTATTTTAATGTAGGTCGCAGAAATAGTAATCACTTTATTTCTTAGTAGTACCTTTATGATAGCAGGAATACTTTGAAATCATACATTCAAAATGTAACCATATTTTAAGAAGTGACAAAGACAACGGCCTATCATAATATATCATAAACTGCGTTACAGCTAAAGAAGGGCCACTGGTGTTGTATCCTCAAAGTGTTCAGGTATGCTTTGATTCCCTGTCTAGAATTCCAAATCTGAGTTTTTCCTTACCTCTGTGTAGCTTGTTCTGTATGTAAAGCTTCCAAGGAAAACCTGATCACCATTTTTCACATTCATTACTACAGAAGGAATTGGTAAACATTTTTATTACAAGCAGCAGCCAGGCTAACAATCAATAGAAGGTAACATTTTAAAATAAGGCTTTTCAATAATTAATGCCTTTGATATTTCTGAAATAACATTCATGATGGAATCATCTGGTATTACTGTATGTCCATAGGATACTTCCATAGGATTAGCACTTCAATACTACATTGATTAATTGGGCTATTTTTCTTTAAAAGGTACCAAATAAAGATTTGAGTACAAGGCGCACATTTTCCTTTTCTCCTGTGGAAAGTGCGTCCATCCCCAATATTATGGAAGCGCTGCTGTGAATATAACCAAAGGCAAGATGCCATTTTGAGAGGGACAATGGAATGTTTGTCCAAAAGACATGATTGATTTTTCCTTTTAAACCACAGAATATTAACTAGTAGGAATGGCTTAATCAGATGGAGTGGGCTTTTGAATGGTTGCTGTTCTATGGCAATATTCTAACCCAAGAAAGAACAGGCAGAAAGTCGGTTGAATGCTTAAATTGAAATCTCTCCTCTCCTTGCCATGAAGGGCTCCTACAGGTTATTTACATGTCACTCCTATTGCCCTCAGTGGGAGTTCAGTGCACAGAGGGCTTGCAGAATCAGGTCCAAGCACTGGACTTGTGGCTCCCATTGAATTTAAGAATGTTGTCATAGATTCGCTGTTATGCTTACTTCGGTGTAACTCCTTATAGAAGTGCGTATGTGCTGCTTCTGCCATGCTATCCTCTTCCCAGAGACCTCCATGGGTCTTCCTTGGGCTTTAGGAGCAGTGTGGGCTAGAAGGAGCATAGTCTGTAGCATTGTTCTCTGTTCAGCTTACAGTTTTCCATGTGGAAACTTGGCGGGGAAGTAGTTAGTTAATGAGCAGCTGCATAGGGACTCCTATGAGCTATGGAATTGTGCTTCTTAGAAGGGCCAGCATTACCATGTGGATGGATAGCAATCCAAGAAGGATGCTCTCCCATCTAGATCCCTGGAATTTGCAGGTTTAGGATGCCTCAACCTTTACTCACCCAACTCCCTTCACTAGAGGAGATAATTCCAGAAAACTCCACAAGATAAACCAACCGCAAGCAGAACTTCAAGTTAAGACTCTCATCAAGCGTTGTGTGTGTGTGTGGGGGGGGGCGTTTTTAATTGCCATTTTCAATATATCCAGTATATATTTTTTCCATTGGAAATGTATTAATTTTCTCAGAAATCCACTGATTTGTGGTGTACATTGTCATGTTTTGTAGAAAGTATAATATAATCTGATTTTTTCCCTTTTAACTCCTTGATTTCACTGTACACACTTAAAAATTAGGGGGGAAGGATTTTAATTTTTAAAAGCATATAGTCACTCTTCATGTTCAAAAAGCTCAGCCATTTACAAACGTTGGCTCAATCAAGATTAACAGTAATTTAAAGGAAGAATTAAATGGCTTTTTTCCATTGCTAGCAGTTAACAGAAGAGTTAAAGTCAATTGACGACATACAGTAGTTAATTACATTAGTCAGATGTCATCAGAAATACTTGAGATTTATCAGAGGCATGACTTTATAATCATTAAGTTTTCAGTCACAACCAAGTTTGAGCACAGTAAAATTTATTTCTTTGCCTCTTACTGTTTGAAAGATTGTAGTACAGAATGTGTGTGGTCTGAGTTTTTGCGGATGTGATCTGCATTTAATGTGTGAAAATTAATTCCCCAAACTGCTGGCAGGCAGCATGTACTAGTTAATTATTCAGGTGGATGACAAATGCAGAGCAGAGGTTCTCGCAAAGACAAAGTTTGTATGATGCATGTTTAGTAACTGATAGGCTTGACATTCTGTGGTGTCTTATTCAGTGCTAATCCTAATAAGCTGCCTGATGAGATGAACGCCTATCCTCCTGTCCTTTATAAAAGGAAAACAGAGATTTGAAAGAACTTCATTATAGCAATAAATCCCATACTTCCCGTTATTCTTGTTGAAAAGAGATCTTGTCCAGATGAATTAAAAAAAATACCAGTATAATACCGAGTACTGAAATGAATAGAAGAATACATTGTAAATGTCTCCTCTATGAAAGTAGCTGCAGTTTAACTTTAGTGGTAGGCCTACTTTCTGTACTATAATGCCCTTTAAATTGTTTAACTATGATCTGCAGGCGATATAATCCTATGGATGTATTATTACAGTTCCATGAATATTTGCAAATTTCACGAATAGGAACCTGAAAGCATTTTCTTTATGGGGATGTCATTTTTCTCCCTTCTGTTTTTGTCAGTGAAATACCACACATAAATTTATTATGCATATTCTCTTGTCTCATTGGGCTGGGCCCACAATTATCAGAGGTGCTAACAGAGTGAAGAGTTTACAAGTCCAAGTGGTAACCCTGAATTTTGCCTCTAACTTCCATTTTTCAGTTGCCTTTTTGTGGTTTTATCCTGCTTCTCTTCTCTCTTCTCCCATACTAAATACAGCAGGCAGGCTAACAAGCAGATTTAAGTGTGCCATTGTGTGGGTAACACATAGCATTGGTCCTGTGCAGCAATTTCGTAGGTTGTTCCAGGGAACAATGACTATGGCTACGTCTTTTGCCCACTGATTATTTTACATGCGACAATGTGAGGAGTAGAAGTTCCAGTGATGTTTTTGAACTTGGATCTCTCATATTATTAACCAGGAGAATTCAATTTCAAACCCTGTAATTATTCTACATGCAAATTACATTATTTTGGACTGCTGTACGTCAGTGAAGGGTTCAGTTATTGTGTCCTGTGAAACCTAGTTCTCCTTTTAAACTGCCCAAGCTCCAGTTATTGGGATAATGCACATTGTTAGGTCCAAATGGAAATGATCTTAATGATGGCAAAATAATCCACAATGGATTTATGTTCAGATTGTAACACTCTAGTACAATTGGCAGACTCCTTTCCATAGTGGGTTAGCATGCAAAAGTGATGCAGATCAGCATTCCAGTACATTGATAGAGGTATGTGCTGAAATAGAACTGTGCTTGCCTCATGTGCATTCTCAAATTACTGTTAGTCCTGCGGTCATAAGCATCACATAATAAAATGTATTTAAAATTAAATTAAAAGTTCATACCTAAATGGACAATAATTCAGACAAGGGGCTGTGATCTTAAAAAGCTAAGCTTTCATCATCAGCAGTTCACATTTAATATTGCACAATGAGTTCTTTTTATTTATGGGGCATTTAATCAGGGGGCAGTATTTAAACATTTGAGGGGAATATATATGGTTGGTGAAGGCTGACGAACTGTAATAATTTAAGACATTTATTTATCTTTACTAAACATGTGATGCATTGACTGCTGGCCAGTGATCTTGACCATGGCTTTGAGTAATCTTCCTTTTTTGAGGTGAGAGGAATGTTAGCATAGTATACAACTTACGTCAGTCCTAGGGCTCTTCAGATTAGGTTCTTTTAATCACTCTGAATTATAGGTAATAACTGAAACTAGTTTTCTGATGCTGACTGAGAAATTCAGCTGCAATCACCACCTTCATTTCCACTAGGATGTAAGAGCTAGCTGAAGTCAGTGTAGAGAGAAAACACATTTGTTCCACTTATTTATGTGTCCTGTCTTCCTTTTTCTTGCGCAAATTGTTGGGCATGGTGATTTCAATTCTGAGACCACAATACTCACTTCCACTAAGATTTAAGAGCTGGCTGAGATCAGAAGCATAGAGGGAAAACCGCTTTTGTTTGTTTCACTAATATATGTATTCTCTATTCCTTTTACTTGTGTAAATTGTTGGGCATGGTGGTTTCATTGCTAAGACTTAATTTTACCTAGCCGAAAAATGCATTCTGTACTGTGTAAGTAATTGGTGTCTACAAAGTGATTTCATAAGGTACTTGATATATAATAGCGGGTACTGCTCTTTTAGTAATAGAAAAAAAGTTATTTTAGGAAGTTCAGCCCCATGGATAAGCTTATATTGCAAAGGATGGCAATAGCTTTTTGTGCTATTATCTCTTTCATCTTATATTTACAAATGAAGGTAATGATATATATGTTTAACGAAGAGAAAGTATATATAATAAAAATCAACCTCTCCTTTTGCCTAAGTCATTTGGGCAAAATCTGAGATCTACAATATAAATGGTGATTTATCTTAAGAACATAAGAATTGCCATACTGGGTTGGACTGGTGGTCCATTTTGCCCAGATGCTTCAGAGGGAATGAGCAAAACAGGGAAACTTATTGAATAAATGAGTTTGTTAGTAGTTCTGCAGCTTGATATTTGAGTTCCTTCAGAACTCTTGGGTGAATACCATCTGGTCCTGGTGACATACTACTGTTTAATTTATCAATTTGTTCCGAAACCTCCTCTATTGACACCTCAGTCTGGGACAGTTCCTCAGATTTCTCACCTAAAAAGAATGGCTCAGGTGTGGGAATCTCCCTCATGTCTTCTGCAGTGAAGACCAGTGCAAAGAATTCATTTAGTTTCTCTGCAACAGCCTTGTCAGAGCTGAAACAGTCCTTGTCTGGGGCTTCCAGATGAGTTTTTGTACCATATCTAAACCACATTTGCACATGCGCCACACTTTTGATGATGATGTGATTTTGCCCAAACTGCATTTTTTCCCAATCCCAAACTTTCTCATCACAATTCTGACGCTAAAGAAGGCTGTGTGAGGGGCAAAGGTTGATTTCACAAGGCTTCAACTTCCATCTTGATGCCAGCAACTCACAATTTGACTCTCCACTTCTAACTTGTCTCTTGGTTCTTTGTGCTAAGATCCATGGCTCTGTTACAAGGCATACTTCATGCTGCTTGCATCTTGCGCGTGGAACCAGACCTGTCAGTCCCTGACAGCAGGGGAATGCCCTTCCTCCTGTACCATCCAGTTTTGTCTTCCCCTGCAGTGGCCACAGGGCACTTCCCCTTGGCAGGAAAGGAGAAAGGAAGGATTGGAAAAGAACTGGCTTTGGAAGAAGCACCCTCCTTCCCCCATCTCCATGAGGGGAGTGAAACCAGAAGGGCAGCATGCTAAATGGAAGATCGTTCCAGAAGCTGGGAATGGGCAATGGGAGATGGATCACTTGATGATTGCCTGTTCTGTTCATTCCCTCTGGGGCACCTGGCTTTGGCCACTGTCGGAAGACAGGATATGGGCTAAATGGACCTTTGGTCTGACCCAGTATGGCCGCTCTTATGTTCCTAAGTGAGCTGTAGCTGCCCTAGACAAGCTATAGCTGTGTCCTTCCTCGTGCACTTTGGGAAGGTGTTATAGGGGCAAAGCATTTTACTACCACACCTAGGGAAAGTATTGGGTTGTTATCTCCATCTGCTGCTGTAGGTCACTATGTCCTCATGTCCAGGTTGTTGTTCCCAGCTTCTTTTGCAGGTTGCCGTGCCACCTCCTCCATCTCCTTCCCCCTAGCATATGGCTGTGGAGTGATGAGAAAAACAGCACTCCAGATGTGGGAGAACTGGCAGGCACTAAGGGGCCTCTTATTCCATCACTTGTTTATTTCTACCACGCCATCCCTCTGGTCTCCATTTGATAAGGCCAGAAGATATCGCTCTCGAAGATCAATGTGGCTATTTTCCTTGCTTGTCAGGGACTCAGCATTTTTAACTATGGAAGATTTTTATCTGAAAGACTGGCCTCCTCACTATATAGTTTACAGGCAACCAAGTCCAAGCAGGCATTGATTCAGTCCCCTCCACTGGGCATGAAAACTCCCAAGTGGCATCAGGTCAAGACAAAATAAACAAACATGAATTGTCATCTGACACCCCAAGTGCCCCTGCATGCTTTCACAGCAGTGCTAACATGGGTTGACAGTACTGCAAGTATGGTCCCTCTCAACCTAGAAATTATAAGGCCTAAGGACTTCTCCCTGGAAGTGGGGGCAGTGAGAGAGAGAGGAGAAATGGATTCAAATCTATTTCATTCAACTATATGGGGTTTTGGTCCTTGGGATCAGACACTCAGACAAATCAGTTCCCAGCTGTCTTAATGGTACAATGGGAAACTTTACAGAAAGCTGAGGCCTTTCAGAGTTATCCCAAAAGTCTACTTACAATTCTGACTCCTGCAAGATACTATAGAAAGGAATACAGGTCATATGGCAAGTTGAAGCAGTCCATGAAATACAAGAGGAGAAAATTGCAATTGCCTCAGAGCTATCTGATCCCAATCAGTCCCATGTGTTAGGGAATTAGGTACCCCAAGTGTTGCGAGGCTCTCTCAATTTGGAGCCTAAGAGTTGTCTATGTAGCTTTAATTAAATGGGCTCATTTAATATGGTCCAGATGGGGTGCCCTATGGAACCTGTGCAAGAATTGCACAAACAGCTCTGTCCCATTCCAGTTGCAGCAACCCATGGAAAGGCCGTGGCATGAATAATATTATTCATCATCCACTTTAGATCAGAGCATTACAACTCATGCCCCATTGTATTTCTAGCCTCAGAGAACTGGGGACAGGCAGAATGGGGCCCTTTCTGAATCAAGTAAATACGTTCCTAAAGGAGGCTTATTTTCAAAGCATCCCCATTATACCATCCTCAGACAATTTTTATGTTTTGCAAATGAATAGTAGTTTTGTTTCTTTTCCCAACTTCGATCATTGGCATTTGATCTTACATGTGCTCCCAGGGTGTCTCTCCAGGATCATAGTTGCAATAATATAAGCTTTCGAGAAGAAGGAAATTCACTCATCTCTTTCCTGACAATTTTTCTAATCAGGACTCTGTACAGAGGGAAAGCCGAAGCAAACAATACAGAATGGTACAGTTCCTGGAATATCTTGGGTTCAAGAGTGCCAGAGAAACCAATCATAGGCCTAAGCTGAGGATCAATACTCTCAGGTACAAGTTCTTATCTGAGATTAATAGTAACAGAAGATGAAGAGGGTCATAATGGAGTGGTATCACAGAAACAAAAATCTAATTTTCATTGGAACTTACTGGGAATTCTGATCTCATGCATAGGCATGCCTCAGTGATCCAGAGTTCATATCATACCTATCTAGTAATTCTGAGTATCCCCTCTGCATCCGACCCATATCACATCCGTCAGCAAAGAACTCTAGCTTCAGTTGTACATTCTTCACTCCCAGAACTGGTGAATGCAGAGAGCTAGATTTATTTATTTTTTTGGAATAAATCTTCCCAATTAGGTTCAGAGAATGGGTACCACAAGGTGAGATCACAGGTGGAACACAATGATTCATTGAGGTCTCAGAGCACTGTGCCTTCCTTGGATAACGGACCTGTTCTGGTCTTGACAGTCAATATGTCTTGTAGGGTTTCATAATAACTGGGAAGAACATAAACTGTCCTATCCAACAAATTCTCCTGTCTCAGGTAGAATAAAGTTTCCTATCTCTATACACACAAGTTTGTAATGCAAACTTGGGCAGTGCCCATCTAGAGGGGAAATCAACACCAATATTACATGGCAGAAGTCAGCTTAGCAGAGTGGCTTCTACACCCAGAAATATCTTGTTCATCATAAGTGAATTTGGTAGGCTGGTGATTGACCTCTTCCTGTTCGAAACGGTAAACAAAGATGCAGCAGCTTCTCTGTGTGTGTTGTGAGGGATGTAAAGCGGTGAATGACATCTCACATAGCTGGACAGTGTCCCTGTGTATATTTCGTCTCACCTTTTTCACTGCTACCTAGGTCAATACGAAAGACAGTAACAAGAGAATGGCAGTGATGCTGTTTATGCTTTTCTTGCTGAAAAGTCTGTGACTCTCTCAGGCTTGATTAACCTAGCACTGGATCTTCAGATGACTCTATGGTATGGAGGAGGACTGCTATTGCAAAACCCGCCCTCCATCTGGGGACCCCCCCCATTCAGATTTAGAATGAACTTGGATTAAATAAGCATTGCTCTCAGGAACCACAAAAGATAAGTCAACAACTAGATCTTATTCTACTGGCTGGTGCAAAGTCCTCAGTTCTTTTTAGTGTATGTGCAGCATGCCTCAGATGGCATGTGACCAGGATTAATCACCAAATTTGGTCCACTGGTTGGATCATTAGCTTCCGCGGCATGGGAGTGCGATGTGAATGCTGATCCATGCCCCCCCAGTCCTCAGTTGAGCTAATATGTTAAACATAACCTTGAGTGTCCACAGACCAGTAGGGCTATATTGTGGCTGCATAAGGAGAAGCAAAAAAAGTCAAGTCTCTGTAATCTCGTTTTGTTAAAGAAAAAGGAAGCTTTGTACAAATCCTAACTTAAATGCTTCCTTCAGTTCATCAATCTTATTCTAATCCCACAATATCAGAGTATGATCTTGGAACTTTGTCCTGCTGCTTGTAGTACTACCAGATTGAACCCTTGCAGGAGGTGTCAGTATACTTCCTATTGATTAGAGTAGGCTTCTTGATGGCTACTGTCTCCAATTGGTACAGTATTGTACTTTTTAATTCAGAGACACATTCTTCCTTCGGTTAAGCATCGAATCCAGTGTTTAGGAGCACTGACAGTCTAAGAGTAGAGTAGTCATGCGTCCAGTATTGAGTTCTGCTAAACAGTCACTTGCCCTAAATCAATATGTAAGTTCCCCAAATTCTTCATATTGGTCATCCAATCTTAGCCAATGCCATTTCCTTTTATTGGCAGAAGTCTCCATCCTTAGCACCCAGGGTTAGATGAAGGAGGTACATTATATAAAATATCTTGTTTTGGATGTCCACATTTAAAGGATGATCCTACTTCCCACTCTGGAGGTTCACTGATCTGAAAATCCAATTGTAATAGATCTGTGAACCTTAGCACAAAGAATAATAGAAAAATGTATCCACGCTTATCTGAAATGTTGCTTTCTTTGAATAATAGGTCCACAGATCTAACCGTCAGTGTTGGCAACCCAACTGACTACACCACCGTTCTCCATGTCAGAGACCTGTGATCTCATCTTTGATTACACCACTCCCATGCTACACAGATCCCACTGCTGCTGAATCCCATTGCTGCTACTTCCAAAATCCAGCCTTTCTGTCCACGCCACTAAAACTCTTATTTAGGCCCTCATTATCTCCTTCCTTAATTACTACAACTTCCTCATCCTCTGTGAGCTTCCTGACACACACTTCACCAGTCAATTCAAGATATAGCTGCAGAGATTCTTTCTTGAAGTTATACTGGTTATGGCCCTTTCCCCTTTGAATTCCACCACTGTCATCTTATTTTTCCACTGAATCAGATTTAATCTTCTCCAGGGCCCTTCACAATGCTGCCCTTCCCTGTTTATGGGCTCTTGTCTCTCGTCACATTGCCCTCCACATCACCAATCATGCCAGATCTTTTGTTCCACAAACATCTTTTGCTTTCTTATATGCTGCACCTTATGCATGCTCCCCAAAATAATCTGTAAAGTCCTCCCACTTCTGTTGTGGCATCTGTAAGAAATCAGTCAACTGATGAAGGCTAGGTTGTGAATCTGGAATAACAGAGTTGATTGGTTCACTTAAGAAAAATCTTTCAGATGGTTTGGAGCCTTCTAGTTGTGCAATAGTTAAGCCGTGCAGCCATATGATAATGCTACTTTTATTATCTTTCCTTTCCTTTTGCCCTTTTATCCTGTTATTTGTAATGCAAACTTGGGCAGTTGTGCATGGAAATAGGTAGTAGCATGCATCCACAGTTGCATGCACATTTACTGCAACTGCACACACAAATGTTTAGACATTATGAGAACATCTTATATTTTAACAAGAACATCTAACATTTTGGGAAACAGCAAAAAGCTTTTCACATCAGGGCAGAGCAGAGTGTCAATGGTGAGATTGCTTCTTTTAAGATGATGTTTAATGCCAGTTGGCCAAACACAAGTACAACAGGGTTTGTTTTGTTTGTTTGTTTTGGGGGGGGGGGAGGAGGTTGCTTAAAATAACCATGCACACCACAAACAACATTATGTTTATTAGATAAAATTGATGCAGTATATAGTTAAGATAGCTGTGGAAATAAGCCCTTCAGTACTGCAGAATTCTAGGGGCGAAGTTAGCAGGCAACTTGGTCTTCCCCTGCACTTCCATGTTTCTGGTTTGGGATTCAGCTTTTCAAAGGGTGCCACTTCACACATTCTATTTATTTCTGCATGTCAAAGAAATTATGATTAAAAGCCTGAAGGCTCACAAATACATTATTATTTTTTCATTACGTGGACTTAAGCATCTAGCTGTATTGGGTAGAGAGGAGCAAATAAGCTGATATATTTGGTTGGCATGTTATTAGGAAATTATTTGAATTCAGATAAACTTCAAAGAGAGAGAGCCTATATATGAGCCAAGTTGGGCAAGAGAAGGTGAATCAGTGTCATTATCATAAAAACAGAAAGTAGCGATGAGAACTAAGAGAGATTTGGGATTTTCTTTAAAACTGTGGCTATTCACAACTTTTATGAAATAGCCCCATAGTAATGCGAGGCAGGCAGCCCAGCATGGTAGGGCACAACAGCAGGAAGTGTAGCAGGAAACAGGAATTGAAAAGACCATTGAAAGCAGTGTATTTACCTGTAAGCAGCAGGAATTATGCACACAAAGCAGCAATGACATCATAAAAGTAGGCAGTGAATATGTATATATTTTTTCTTTCTCTATAAATTGTGGATGTCTATATGGTTCATGAAATAGTGACTGTGAGGGGCAGGCAGCTCTGGATGGGTAATGGCCAGTAGATAGGGCACAGTGTGGGAATGGTAGTTAAAGAATGAACTGATAACAGAGAAGCATTGATAAATGTAAAGTAATACACATTGGAAAACATAATCCCAACTACAAATAAAAAATGATAGGATCTAATTAGCTGTTACCACTCAAGAAAGAGATCTTAGAGTCATTGTGGATAGTTTTCTGAAAACATACACTCAATGTGCAGCAGCAGTCTAGTAAGCTGACAGAATGTTAGGAACCATTAGGAAAGGGATAGATAAAAAAACAGTCGATATCATAATGCCACTATATAAATCCATGACATGCCCACACCTGTAATATTGCATGCAGTTCTGGTCACCTCATCTCAAAAAAGGTATAAAAATTGGAAAAGGCACAGAGAAGTGTAACACAAATGATTAAGGGTATGTAACAGCTTCCATATGAGGAGAGATTAAGAAGATTGGGACTTTTCAGCTTGGAAAAGAGACGACTAAGGGGGGATATGATAGAGGTCTATAAAATCATGAATGCTGTGAAGAAAGTGAATAGGATAGTGTTATTTACTCCTTTACATAACACAAGAATCAAGGGATCACCCAATGAAATTAATAGGACGCATATTTAAAACAAACATAAGGAAGTACTTCTTCATGCAGTGCAGTCAACCCGTGGAATTCATTGTTGGGGATGTTGTGAAGGCTAAAAGTATAACTGGGTTCAAAAAAGAATTAGATAAGTTCATGGAGGACAAGTCCATCAGTGGCAATTAGCCCAGATGGTCAGGGATACAACCTGATGCTCTGGGTGTCCCTAGCCTTTGACTGCCAGAAGCTGGTAGCGGACAACAGGGGATGGATCACTTGATGGTTGCCCTGTTCGGCTCCTTTCTTCTGAAGCATCTGGCACCAGCCACTGTCGCAAGACAGGATACTGGACTAGATGGACCATTGGTCTGACCCATTATTGTGGGACATAGAATCCAGTCTGAAATGGCCTAGTCATGCCACTTCCTATGTAGTATTAAATTTTAGTTTTGAGAGAGCAGTGGTTGTGGAAGAAGGCAAGAAAAGTTTTTATGTGCTAGCTGTATTAATACAGGCTAAGAGTATGCCTTTTAAGCCTAACCTACATGGACCAAATAAAGTATGTCTAGAGTAAAAAAAATGATTGCATCTTTGTTCATCAGGGAGAAAAGAGCCCTCAGGTTAGAGAAGTACCTTTTCTTTGTCCCATGAACTTCCATTCAGGTTTATTTAAGTTCTGCTGTTTAAAGCCACGATTTTCCAGTGTAAGGGAAACCACTTGGGGACCTAAATACAGAAAGGTAGGTATAAAATTGGTATTGATCTTGATGTCACTGATATAATAAATGACTCCCACAACAACCTTGTTGGGAAGTTTGAAAACTCCAGTTAGGAAGGACCCTCTGATAAAGACAATGTTCTTGAGGAGACTTCTTATTTCAAGTACAAAAATCCATTAGTCACCCAAAATTGAAAAGTTATAGATCTAGTGCCCTCATCTCACCAGATAACTGTGTGAACTGCAGCACAATGGTTCAAGAAAAGCCTTGTGGTAAATATTGTTGGTGGAACCAGCACTATCCAGCCTCTGACCTTACAATCTTTTGGGAATTGGAGGTGTGATGAGCAAGCATTACAGGAAACCCTGTGTCTGTTAAAGAAGCCTTGCTTCCATATGGGTAAGCTGTGGAAGAACCCCAGATCCAAAGGTTGGTGTCTGGTTTTTGCTGTGAGAAAGGGTTTATAGGCCTGGCTCCTGCCCCCTCCTCTATCGCGAGGGGCACATATTTAGGAAGCTCAGTAAAGTGCTTTGCACAGTACTTCCTGAGTACATCCCCCCCATTGCAGGAAAAGTGTTACTGTATCATTTGCTGTTTCACAGCAGATGGAGTGTTGATGGCAGTTATGCAAACAACTGTGTGTGTGTGTGTGTGTGTGTGTGTATTGCTTTTTAAGTAGTATAAAGGGCAGTAGATGTCTCTTTAAAAAAAAAAAAAAAAAAAAGTCCGGAAGAATGTCTTCTGGTGCCTTGCACCTGCTGTGATTGTGTTTGAGATGAGGTGATTTCTCCCACACTCTGAAATTGTATGCAAAATGTTGTTTGCACATAAAATGAGGAAAATCCTGCTTTCTCCTCTGGTCTGGAAAACCTTCTGTACATTAAAACACCATGATTCCACTGTATAAATTAGGAAATAAGATTTCTTCCTCACTTATATATGACTTGGTTTGTATGGGCTTACAAGTCAGACCAGAAGTCCTGTCGCTACTCCCATCACCCAGGCCTCCTGCATGGAGGGTTGCTAGGGTCTTGGCGGCTGCTCCAGCAAAGAGGCGAGACTAGAAGCTGCTGAGTGATGCCCTGCTGTAGCCTGTGGGGAAGGAGATCCTCCTTGCTGTTTTCTTGTGTGGTTGTGCAGCACTCACTGAAGAAATGATGTTGTCCATTTAGAAATAGCTCCTGTTTGTGAAACCTGTCAGTTGCTTGCACAAAATTATAGGCTATGTTGAGGTACCACTGAAAACATGTCCTCTTGGGTCTAAAATAAGAGAAATTCAAAATTAAGTTGAACAATTGTAGGACCTGAGCTGAGTGTCAGAAAAAGCAGCAATACCAATACTCACAGACTAGGAGTTCTGTAACTGACATATACGCTATCATTTTTAATAGTGATATCCCCTCCCTGCCCCCATACAATAAGTAAGGCTGTGAGTCTGTCACTGAGGTCATGGCAGTCACGGATTCCGTGACTTTCCAGGACCTCCGTGACTTCTGCAGCAGCTGGTGTGGCTGGCCCAAGGGACACCTTAGTAGCTTGGGCAGCCCCTGGGCCAGTTGCACCGGCCACTGCTGGGGCAGTCTCGGGCCACTGTGCCCCCACCTCCTCTGCAGCAATGGTGGTCCCAGTCTGCATCCTGCTGCCCCCCCCCCCCCCCCCCCACCCCCACGCGCCCTGGCCGCCCCCCCCCCCCCCCCTACTCCCAGAGCACCCGTGGCTCCCCCAGGCTGCCTCCCACCCCCAGAGCACCTGTGGCTCCCCCAGGCTGTCCCCCATCCGCAGAGCCCCCGGGCTGCCCCCAGCCCCAGAGCACTCAAGATTTAGTCAGGGGTCTATAGTACAAGTCATGGACAGTTCATGGGCCATGAATTTTTGTTTGCTGCCCGTGACCTGTCCATGACTTTTACTAAAAATACCCGTGACTAAAACGTAGCCTTAGCAATGAGCAGTGAAGATAGCAGAAGATACTGAGAGCTTGTCATTTGGTGGTTCTCCTACAGTACCCTCCCAGGCTAACCTACAAGATATTAACTTGAAGGAGGACTTCGATTTTGTTGATGTTGTTTGGACCGGTGACTTTGTTTAATCTTTGTTTAGTCTCTTCTAGGAAGCACAGAAGGGAGAGCAGCAAAGTTGTTCCTGGTAGCATCCAAAAATGTCTGCAGTATAGCTGAGTCACACAGTTGAATGTCTTAACTGCAGCCATTTATTGGCTTGATTGTTCTCATTAGGCTTGGAAAATGCCCCACTCACCAACCCTGTTTTGATGTGCATACTCCCAAATATGTAGCAATGAAATATTTTCCAGCTGATATTCAGAAATATTTGCCTCACCAGTTATAGTCTATGTTCAGTGTATCACACACATTTATTATTTGATTTTTCCATCACTCACATTGGAATATATTTCTCTTCCGATGCAATGGGAGTTCAGCCACTGTGTGGAGAGGAGGCCATACTGCATTGGAAGGTCTCTATTTTTTAAAGTAAAGAGGTGAATTGTTACAATCATTACTTTTTTGTTAAAAATACAAAGGCAGCAATGTGTTATATTTTATATACTTGTATCCAACATCAAGTATCTACTTTCCACTTCTGGAATGTGATTTGTTATTATTGGTTGTTGTTTTTAATATAAGTTGTTGGGGGTCTCAAATCTGGAATCCACAAATTGTGTGTGTGCATGTTCTACTGAGTCCTTCCATTATGAAGGGGGATACTGTGAAACATTAGTAATGAAATACAGATTCTGAATCCAGTTCAAGTGGTTTGTGGCTGAAATTTGTGACCATCACATATCTGTTTCAGTATAATTGTCCACCTCACAAAAAACACCACTACAATTATACCCTTCATCTGTTGGTTCTCTTGATGGTATTCTTTGGCTCTTGGTGAGAATTTACTTGGTATATAAACTTGAACTACTAACTGTCTTGATGGTTTTTCCATGTTAAAGTTGACACATTGCTAGGATTGTGTAGCTAAGTTTCTATTACTGCCTGTGTTATACACTTCTGTTAATAAGCAGAGAATTTCACTTTCCATGGCAGGCAATCAGGCAACTTTTGTGAACACTAAATTTACAAACAATAAATAAACACAAATATGTTTATGTTCTCCATCATGGAAATCCAGGGAAAGCAGTGTACGCCTCCCCCAGATTGATTTGTAAGGGCTTCTGCAGCTTTGTTTGAGCCCCCAAGGTATGGAAATAAGACCAAGACACATTTTTGTTGTTAAAAATTCCAATTACTTGAGTGATTGAATGAGTGTTGTAAATTAAAAGATTCTCTAGAGCTTGGCCCCAGAATAAAAGATAGTCATAATGTTCCAAAAATACAGTATTTCAAACTTCTTGATTACTGGAACCTATTGTAGAGGATGATGTGTTTTACCATTTAATTGTCAGAGTAAAGGTTAAACAGAAAACCTTTCTTATTCTCAAAAATTAAATTACATGGATTGCGACAGCATGGCAAAAACTGTCCCTTGTTGTTATAACTTGGGCAATGATAGATAATATCCAGATTAATTACCAGACATGGCAACAGCAAATTTTCATTAGCCTTGAATTATTAGACAGGTTGTAAGTTGCTGCAATTGATGCAGTCTCAAAAATGACA
This sequence comes from Terrapene triunguis, assembly GCF_002925995.2. NCBI lineage: Eukaryota > Metazoa > Chordata > Testudines > Emydidae > Terrapene > Terrapene triunguis. The sequence goes on from NW_020664447.1 coordinate 54,865,218, forward strand.
TACATATTGAACATCCTTTGTTGTTTAGAGAAATATTGATCAGAACCTGTTCCTGAAATTAGGGAGTAGTAGGGAAATGCGGACACTTTTTTTGGATGTAAAGTGATAAAGATACAGCATAGTAACAAGTATTGACTAGTCTGTCATTGAAACCATTGAAGAATATTTTATTAAAGGGCCAGATTGTTCTGCTATATGAAAAGCCTCACGATATGGGGTGAGAAACTTAATGAAGTTCCTTCATGGAATTTTCAAAGGTCATATGTCTGTGTGGGGTTCCTCTGCAGAACGCTTCAATCCTCTAAGATCCATGGCAATCTTGGGATATCTGCTAGAGGCCCAAGATGTCTTGATAGAGGCTCTTTGCATCCATTCTGCTTCCTCGCCCCCTGCTGTCTTTTCAACTTCACTGGCGACAGGACTCAGGTGAAACTGTGCTGGCAATGCTTCCTTGGCTGCTGCTTTTAGAACTTTCCCAAATTAGGGCTCCACAGCTTGGGGGTGTCTCTGCAAAAATTATCCCCTGAGGCTCTATGAACCTATCATTAGATTGCAGGCCTGGGTTTGTGAAAAGGAGGTGGGTGCACATGGTGTCCCCAGCCAGCCTGTCTCCTCTTCCCACTTAGATCCCTAACACCATTAAACATCTTTATGGGGTCTAGGCATAGGAAGGTGTGATGCAGGGGAAGCAGCATCCCCTCTCATTACTCAAGTAAAGAGAAAATTTATAGGTGCTGGGCCCTTGTGCGCAGCTCCACAGGGAATACTTTGGGCCAAAGTCACTGGAAGAGTTGGTGCTTAATTGGAGTCAAGGAAATATATGCCTCTTGTATTTTCCAAAGCAAAAGTTGTCATCTTGCCTTCAAGAAAATATTTCTGCCTTTTTATTTCATTTATTTATTTTCCCCGCTTGATATGCTTTTCTGTTCTTTTTTTGGACCAGCTTTTCAAAAACCTTCTCCCCTTTTATTACTGAGTATGCAACTGACTTTAACGAAAACATGTAACAGAAGGGGAGAGGCAGAATCCTCCTTTTCTAAGCTACACTCATGTAAGCCTGTTGACAACAGTGAAGAATTTGGCTCATAGACTTTTAGAAACCCTTGTATCTTTTTGTGGACTTCGATGGTCACAAAAATAATTGGGACCTAATTCTGCAAACCTTTGCATACATGCTTAACTTTAAATGTATGAGCAGTTCATTGACTGCAGTGGAGCTACTCATATGGTTAAAGCTGAACACATGTTTAAATGTTTGCAGGATTGATGCCTTTAAATGTGTCTGGTTTAATATTTCATATAGGAACTTTAAAGGTCCCCATCATTTTCAGAAGGCTTTTCAAGGGCAGGCTCAGCAACCCCCCTGCTGCTTGCGCAACAAAACCAGTTATAACCTTCCTGTAGAACATCATGTGTTTGCTGTCTCCCTCTAACCTCACAAATTGTATTGTGGTCACAGTACGGTAAAACTGGCCCTAGTCGTCGTCTTGAAACACTGCATCTGCACTCAATAAAACTCTCTCACATTCAATTCACTTGTGTTTTGAATTCAGAATAGTTAAAACAAGCATGTCAATTACTTCAGTTCCTTTTGTGGTGGAAGTGGTTGTTTTTGGTGAGAGGCAAATGTTTAATTTAATCTCCATCTTTAGCTATTTACGTCACACTTCATTCGTTTTCTCAGTGGTAATATCTAATATACTTGAGCAACATATAATGTCAGTCTAATGCGCTAGTAATTCTTTGTACTTCTATTGCATCTTCCATTGAAGGATTTCAAACCATGCCATAAACATTAATGATACACCTCTACCCCCATAAAACGCTGTCCTCGGAAGCCAAAAAATCTTACCGACTTATAGGTGAAACCGCGTTATATCGAACTTGCTTTGATCCGCCGGAGTGCGCAGCCTCGCCCCCCCCGGAGCGCTGCTTTACTGCGTTATATCCGAATTCATGTTATATCGGGCGGCGTTATATCGGGGTAGAGGTGTACCTCCATGTATTAGATATTCTTATCTCCATGTTAGAGATGGGGAAACTGAAACACAGAGGATGAAATTCAGCAGGCCGGCACACAGCCTATCCACCACATAAGATGCACTTAAGACCTATTTTGAGGACCCTTATTTTGAGGGTCAGTTTAACCCAGAGAAATTGAGAGCCTGATCCTACTCTCACTGAAGTAAATGGAAAAAATGCCACTAGTTTCAGTGCTGCAGGATCAGTCCCAAAGGGTCTGGTCTACACAGTGGCTGGGAGGTGTAATTCCCAGGATGGGTAGACATACACATGCTAGCTCTGCTTCAGCTAGCATGGTAAAAATACAGTGTGGCTGAGGTGGCTCAGGCTACCTGCCAAGTACAATCCCACTCAACCTTGTGGGTACATACTCATACAGCTATCCCAAGCCACTGCCCAAGCTCTATTTAAGCGTTACACATGCTACCTCTGCTCAAGCTGCATCTACCCATACTGGGAATTACTCCACCCAGCTGCTGTGTAGACATACCCTAAGTCAGTGGTTCCCAAACTTTAACAACCTGTGAACCCCTTTCACTGAAATGTCAAGTCTCGCGAACCCCCTCCTAAAAATGAATGTTTCCAGGGATTTTCTCCTTTACCTGAGTATCAATTATAAAAGCAGTGATCTTGGAAATATAAAATTTGTTTTTATGACATGCTTATTACACACTATTTATTAATTATTATTATTATTTATCATTACAGTATTTTTATTACATTATGAAAACAGCAACACTCTTCCAAAATCTCACTTTCGTACTTTGTATCACTTTGAATAAGCCTGTTATAAGACAAGGCTCCTATGTTTCATCAAGGAGCATCAGATGTGAAACAGCACAAAGGTATTTAAGAAGCCAACTCAAATCATTCCTCCTACAGAAGCATTTAGGTCTTGAGCAGTCCAGGCAAACAACGCACATTACAACAAAGCTTAAACTTGTTCTTTATAATAATTTTAAAAACAATACTAGCTGCCTATTTAATTTTAAAAACAGCAAAAAATATCCAGCTCCATTTCCATTTCTTATAAGGAGTTCTGACGTTTAAATCTCCTCAGTATGATAGATATGCTTGCTTTGATCTGCTTAGCTCTTGGAAGTCCAGGGGCTCCGGGCTGCTGGCCCCCTGCTGTCCGAGGTCCCTAGGGACAGCTCTGTCCGCCATTAGGGATTTTTTTCCGGAGAACCCCCTGTAACATTTCGCGAACCCCCAGGGGTTCACGAACCCCAGTTTGGGAACCACTGCCCTAAGTTATTTGCTCAAACCTCATGTAGAAAGTTTGTAGCAGAGGTAGGGAATTGGCTCCTAGTCCTGTTCTTTAAGAACAAGACCATTACTCCTTTGCAGTTGCAAATAAATAGCAGCCTTGCTATGGGTTAGTTTTCATATATATTGCATCCATATTTTTATCCAGCTTGGCAAGGTTTGGACCAAGGCTGTTTATTGAGACTTGCCAATACCACTCTTGTGTTAACTGTGTCCCTGAAATCTCAATCCTGTTCTTAAAAGTTTTAAATGAAAGAGAGAAGCATATTTTGTTAAATAAAATTCAAACTTTATGGTTTCTCTGAAAGGGCTAAAAAAACAGCCCTTGATTTGTTAGCTTTCTCACTGCTTTCTCTAGTAGCGGGTCATGGGGCATAATTGGCTATTGCTTCCCTCGTGAGCTTCACAGGCGGTTGTGCTGACAGCTCTTGAGTTGCCTCTGGGTCTGTCATATAGTAAAGCTGCTGATGGGCTCTCTGTGTTGCTTACCAAGCTGCAATAGATTTAACCATGCCTCCTCCTGAGCTATGATGTACAATTGAATTCCCTTATTTAATTGAAATAGACGAAGATTTTTTGACTTCTATGCTTCCATCACATCAGTGGGTGTGAAAGCATAAGATCTCACTAGATGCAGTATTATACACTTCTTTATGATGTGCATCCAGTATTTCATATTATTAGGAAGACAACAGTACGAAATGGGTGGAAATTATTAGTGGGCAAGAAAACTAAAAGCTTAATTTTTAAATTTCTTGCATTAGTACTAATTATAGTAAAACAATTGTTTAGAGACATAGAAGCATTAAGGAAAAGCATAAACCAATGAATAAAAGTTTATTTAAAAAACTAGTTCCATTGTTTTTGTATTCTGCAATACAAGGAGACCACTGTAATGGGCATCAAGAATGGGAAGGAGTTAATTGGTGTCCAAATGCAAATATTTTTCTGCAGCTAGAAAATTCTTAAGTGAATTTTGTGATATGCAGAAATATAAGAGTCTTGAAAAATCAAAGCTTTGAGATAGCTGTTTATGTATTTGCTGTCCTGTGGTGGTGAATGCTTTTTATTTATTTCAGAACAGCCTGTAACTCTATCAAATCCACAACAAAGCTATTGAATCACAAAACACGGCCTCTGAATTTTCTCTTAAGGAGCAAGTACATTTAAAATCTGCTGTGACAAATCAATATAAAATATATCTAAAATTACAAGTACAAATAGAATGTTGTTCTTGACTGGTTTGCTTATATTGAAACTATATTATTTTTTATGAAGTATGTGTAATAGAGCATTAGATTTGAAAACTGTGTTGAATATTATTTTTGACAGGCTTTTTTAGGGTCACTAAAATTCCAATAATTCAGTACAGAATTGAAGTCAATTCCAGAGAAAAATTTAATATAGTCTCCTTGCCTGCCAGCTTCAACATAGTTCCAGAGCACTGAAATGGCTTGACACATTGAAATATAAAGTGCATTTGTCATATCTATTGGTGAAGTACTATATATGGTCGCATCTAACAAAGCTCAAGTTAAAGTAAAACTTATGCTGGTCTTTTAGGTTTTTTAAAAAAATTTTTTTATTCAGATTTGATTCATTAGAGAATGCAAACTATTAATAGTAATAAACTTTTATACAGAAATGTATTCCCTGCAAACAGCCTAAATAATGTTGAGGTATATGCTCTTTGATTATTTTGTGTGCTTGTGTGTATGTTTTGCTTCAGTGATGAGAGTTTATAGGTGTATTTCCAGTGCTACATGTTTGTTTTTACAACTACAACTGAATGATATTCCTCCACCTCCCACCCCTTTCCAACAGTGACGTGATGTATTTTACAAATGTCCTGAGTAGAGATTAAGCTCTGGTGGCCATTGCAACATTATAGTTTTATTAAAATAAATGAATCTCTCTCTCTCTCTCTCTTTTTTGTTTGTTTTTTTGTTTTGTTTGTTTGTTAAAATGCTAGGGATACTTTTGTAATTTGTTGCCTGGAGGGAAGCAAGGGAGAGTAAAAGGAAGTGGAGTTCTATGCTATACACCTCCCACACCATGGGAGCAGGCAGAAGCCTCACCAGGCTAATGTTAAGCCTGATCAAACTTCAGTGGACTGTGTGTCAGGCCCATAATGCAGACTGAACTTGAGATGAGAAGGCCAGGCCAGGGTAGAGATGGGGAATGAGCACTCCACATTGTATGTTCCCCTCTTAACAAGAAAAGAGGAAGTCTGCACCAAAATTAATGCTGCTCATATCTTTTTTTCTGCATCTTCCCCCTCCCTTGGAGGCTGTGGGAAGGTATTGTTTTGGTGTAGCTTCAGGGAACAGAACTGGTGGCAACAACTGAGGCGGGGCACAGGGTCAGCCACATGGATTCCCAGAATCCTTGGAAATGGGGCACATTTTCATTACAGATCCTTTAGCTCTGTGTTGTCAGGAGGCAGTGTCCTCTGCCCCTCTTCAAAAGGCCACAAGCCCTTCCTGCCTGAGGGGAAAGTGCAGCAAAAAAGTAGGTCTGAGTTAACTTGAGTATTTTATCCCATGGGAAGGTATGGTTTTAGAACATAATTTCTTAAGCTTTTTACCTAAACTTCAATGACTGGAAATTTCAAGGAATATACTATTCAAATTATATCTTTTTTGAATAGATCTCATGCTTTTTGATAATCTAGTGGTACTAGTAGCAATCTGCAAACAGTAATTTTGTCTATTGCCTATTAGATGGTTATGTTTTTCTCCACCTGTAGATATTTGTGTGGCCTTCAGACTTCCAAATACAATATTCCAACCTTCATCATTTCCAAACAGTGCTTTTGTTTTAGCGATGAAGGCCAACATTACTTTAATGTGAAAAATACCATTTCTCTGGATGTGAAGGGGAGAAAAAAGGAGCTTTTTTGATGAACAAGCTAGTGAATGATGATCATTTGTGGGTTGTATAAAAGTAGTATGTTAATGACCCAAACATTTTCCATATAGTATTTAAAGACAGAATACTCTTTCTGAAGGGGACTGAGGGAAAAATCAATGTTTTAATAGTTTATTTTCCAAAATAAATTGTAATAAAAAGAACATATATAATATATGACTATTCAGCATGATTGATTGCTTTTAGGGATTTATACTTGTGTGTTGCTTTTAATGTGGTAAGCAAAAGATAGAAGCATAAACACATTAATTAGTAATTATCTGTGTCAAGATATAGGAAGCATATTGAAGAACGAATTGTTTATTTTGGAGGGGCTGGGAATAAGGAACAATAAAACTTTCAAATAAAAGTTGTTGGACCTTTTTGCTGTAGATTTGAAAATAAGTCCAGAAGGCTGTGCTTAATATAACATGTGGCAGGTGGCCTGCATTTGCCTGGAGAATTCCTTTAGGGCAAGACAGCTCAGCAAACACATAAATCCTTTTTTCTCTGTTATCTAGTAGCACATTTAGTTGCCATGGGAATTTTATTTATGCGGCAGATCCTCTGCAGTTCAGTTTGTGCCTAAAGTTTAACTGTACAGCTGTTACCGTAAATGCTACATGGCAATATTTTCAAAACACAGCACCTTTGAACAAAAAGAACATTTCTTCTGTATTGATTTTGTTTTTTACATTATCAAACATCTTTTTGATTACAATAAGATATTGTTTGCCACAACATTTCACAAGTTCACCTAAGCAGTGGTTCTCGTGTTTATCACTTTCATTACTGATAATTTGGAGAAAAAATATATTAAACATATTTTATGTAAAAACTGTGCCAGGGAGAATTAAAATTGAGTAACTAGCAGAAGATAGCACTTTACACACTGACAGAATACAAACTATTCTATGCAATTGGCTACTGATTAGGGAACTATCTTTGCTTATCTGCCACCTTTAAAAAACAAATTCTAAGTAAAATAACTAGACTGTGAACATTTATCTTCTGTTTTTTTTTAAATTATTTTCCTTAGTTTTTGTAGAAGTTAAGATTGTCCTTTTGACAATAGTGAGACTACCAATTTTCTTCAATTCAGCACTAATTCTGTCTTATTTTTAATGAATTGCTTTTGTTTAGTCCTGATTTGTACTACAAGTAAATCACCAATATATTTCCTTTATGTGAAACAGTATGGATTGGTCAATGAAGAAGAGAACTGGTGCTTTTTGAAAGAGTGTACAAACTACCTAATGCCATTTGTGTCTTCACCCAATAAGAAAATTACAGAAGGAAAACTAACTACAGGCTAAAAGTAAAATAAAATAAAATTGTGGAAATGAACTACAGCAATGAGAATCCTGCAGAATCTCACTTCTGCATGGAAAATTTTTCCACAATGAGTTATTTTAAAAAAGATATTTACTTTTCCAGAGAACTGTGGAGACTTTTTTCCTGCAACATTGCTTTACACAAGTACAACTATCATCAAAATATAAAACCAAGATTTCTAAACAAAATGTTAGCATTATATTTAATGCAGTTTTTTTGGCACAGGTCACATCAGTTTAACGTCACGCTTTCCTTCTGCAGTAACAGTTATTAAACAAGGTTCTGGTATAAACACACAACTTTCAGGTATTTCCTCTTTCTAATATAAACTGTATAAATATTCTGAACATAAATCATACCATGATTATTGGAATAAATTAAATGCTTTAAGTTGCAGCAGTTTGGAGCTCTGCAGTTTTGCCAAAGGAGCGCTGCCTTGGGCCTCTTCAACTCACCTGCCACTAAAGTCAATCTTGATTCAGGAGAACAAAAGTCTACTTATATCAGCTGCAAAACTTAGTTGCTTCTCCTCCACTGCTTGGTCTTTTATGGATCTGAAGACAGGCAATTCTTCCTTCCTTGATACTCTCAGATATAAAGTAGGCAAAAGTGCTAATATCCGATGGATTTATCATGACCATACACAAAATCCACACAAGGAGACAGCTTTTGGAGGTTAATCAACACCACCTTACTGCTGATCCTCTACAGAGTGAAAGATCACTAAGTCGTAAGCTTAAAAATACATACATAAAAAAGCTAACACTTTGGTAGTTCATGTTATGTAGCGGTCACCAGTGGCAGGACATTAGGATTTTTTTTTTAAATCCTCTTTTCATCTTTTCTAGGCGATGAGGGTTGCTGAAACTTTGTGATGTCAAACGGAATTAATTTAGATTTTAGCTGGCATAGTTTATCAGAAAGAAAACTGAGAAGTGACTTGATTACAATGTATAAATATCTTCATGGGGAGAAAATACGGGGTACTAAAAGGGCTCCTTAATGTACTGGAGAAAGGCTAACAAGAGCCAGTAGTTGGAAGCTAAACCCAGGCAAATTCAAATGAGAAATTAGGCACAAATTTTTAATTTAGAACAAACTGCCAAGGGAAGTGGCAAATTCTTTCTCTCAACCTCTTAAAATCAAGACTGGATGCCTTTCTGGAAGATACGCTTTAATCAGACAGAAGTAATTGGTCTCAATACAGGGGTAATGGGGTGAAATTTAATTCCCGCTGATACTCAGGACAGACTAGCTGTTTTAATGGTCCCTTCTGGTCTTAAATGCTGTACATCTATGAACTTTTACAAAGAAACCTAGCATGTGTATTCTGAGACAGCCAGTTTTAATTGAATTGGAGGTTCAAAGAGAAGGAGGAGGAAGTGCATAATAAAAATGGATATGGTGAAACACCAACAGAATGTATTTAGGTCCTTACTCCAATCCTGTGTTTCCATGAAGCCTTAACAGTACATCTCCACAAAAAATGAATGTGAAGGTCCAGTCTAATTCCTGTGATACAGCCTAGCTGATGTTGGGAACCATATGTGGTGCCTTCCGAGCTGCACAGAGTCAGTGTTGTTTCTGTTTTGTAGAGCAACAAAACCTTGTTTGTATATGTTTATTTTGGAAATGTCCTAAGTACTTACTGAATCCATGTGGTAATCTGGACGTTCAGGAGAATTAAATAAATAATGCTGCTGTTCTAATTCATTATAAGTACCTATATACATAATAGTAATTTGTGGTTTTGGTCAACCTGGACCAAGTTTGAGCATGTAATTTGGAAGTGAAACTGTAAGGTTCTATACCTGATCACCAGTCCTCTGTGGCAAAGAGCATTGTGTCAACACATCAGCCCCAATTCTCTGCAGCAGAGAGTGGGGGCCATCAAGGAGTCTGTTACTACTCCCTGTTTCCCAGGACAGATCTGCACGAGTCCCTTCTTCAATCAGAGCAGCCTGTGGGCTGCTCTAATTTACACAGCTAGTAATCGTTCCCAAGATACTGTACATCTGCTCAGAATTGCTGGATTGCAGTGCACTTCAACCATGCCCCAACATACACTTTCCTGCTCCCCAACATGCCTCTCTATTTAATAGCTGGATGGGGGTGGTATTGGTGTAAATCTTAATGTGCAGTCTACCTTTGAAATCAAGTAAAATTTATTTTGTATAGGCCATTCTGCACTTTTAGGATCTGAAGCAGAGCTGGGCTTCTGTTTTTTGGAAGGCTACCCAAGGCTATGGAAGCCCTGATAATTGATTTTCAGATCTCATGTGTCATAGAAACTAGACACTTTTTTTGTTGAGACAAGCACATAACACGTAGGAGAGACTATTGACATATAGTAAATAAAGTGATAAAAGGCAGTTGCTGTGCCATACTCAGTGGCTACTTTTCAAAACTAGCTAACTTTGCATTTTAAAACATTTTAGTTCACCAGAAGTGGTATCAGAAATGATTAGTATAATATTGTATCCAAACTTAGCCAGTTTTGTTCCATATGTGCATGGAAAATGCTGTGAATGATAGTGGATGAAAAATGTACTTCACCAAAAACTGATGAGTTCTTAGTGATTAATCAGTCAATGAATATTGTTCCTGGCATTGGTGGGTGCTTTAAAGGCTTGATTATAATTTTTAAAAGATCATAACATTAAAATAAATTCTCATAAAACAATCTGTTTTCTGTTGGTGTGTGCTGTCTAGTTCTGAAAACTGAATGCCTTTTTTGAGAAGGCGTGGAGAAACAAAGTTGTTGGAATATTTAAAATCTAAATAGCTGCACACTCGTGCTGCACATCACTCACATTTTTATTGCTGAATCTGCATTAAAAGTAGCTTCATATTTTATAAAAAGTGTTTAACTTTTTTTAAAAAATGGCTGTAACATATTGGTATGTCACATTTCCTTTTCAGGTGTGACTGTCTGAAGTGCAGAAATTTTACATTAGGTAGCAGTTACAAAGAATATAAAATTAGGGAATTTCGGGTCAGTCATTCCCCAAAGGCAGAGGAAGCTCTTAATGTTATTCTCAAGTCATCCCCACTAGCAAACCCAAGAGCTCAGTGCTAGGCTTTGGGGGGAATATTGGCTGTAAAAGTTGGACACTAGCACCTGAGAACACTGAGAGGAAAGGATAACAAAGGACAGTGGGGGAATAGAGAGGGCAATGGTGTATCAGACTTCCTATAGCAGAATAACAAATAATTACACTGGAGAATTTATAGCAGTAGTTCATTCTTGTCTTTCCTTTTTTTCTTTAAACTATGCAAAGTTGACTGTTTCTATTATTCGAATTTGTATATTGCTGATTCCTTTATCGTTTTTCCGTATAGTTCTAGATGCCTTGGCTATGCTCTTTCTATTCTAGTAGTTGGAGGCAGAAAACACAGAAGTTTTTAAAGTTCTTTTCCCTTCAGTATAAAAGGATGTTCTTGATAGCTACCCTTAATGTTCAAACGGGAAAAACATAGTGGAAATATTGCAAGGATGCCACAGGGGGGTGCAGTAGAAAGCAGAGTACACAGGGGTAGGAATGAGCATTCCAAGAAAATGTTTGTTTACATACCTAAATTAACCATTCTCTTCTTTCCTTCTCTCTTTTCTCCTCTCATTAATGTTTTATTTTCTGTTACCCTTTTGCTTTATTTTGCAATTTTTTTTTTGTTCAAGTGAATCTGTATGACGTTTATGTTTTGACGCATTGGCACTTATGCTTTTTGGGGAAAAGGTATAGAAGTTTAGCTTTTGTGAGCTGTTGCTCACTTTGAGCACAGTTGTTAATCTGTTTTCTGGTTTGAGCAGGTGGAAAGATCTCTTGATGTGATAGCTAATATAAAAGATTTGGAGTGGGTCCTTATAGGGCTGCCCAGAATCAGAAGCTACTAGTTACTCCTGGAGCTCTCTGCCAGTTGTATTCAGTTTACCATGTCAGCCTACCCGTCTTTTCTGAATAGTTATCTCTTCCCCTTGTGTCCAGGACCTGTCCTTTTGTGAATATCTTCCTTTTTCCTTGTGCTTTAGATGCCGGAGGCCTGTTTTTCCTTCTTTCACCCACTCACCAGTTTCTGCCAGAGATCCAAATCTGCCAGTAAGCTTTCCATTTCTGAAGGATATTTGTTCTAACAACTCACTACCTAAAGAGACAGAGAACTCAGTTTTTTGCTGAATCCCAGTTTGATGATGGAAAGATAGACAAAAATTCTGAGAGCTACTTTTGCCACTTAAAGTTGCCCATTTGCTGTTCTCCATAAATACTTTTTTTTAAAAATGGGGAATCTAAGTTCTGTCCAACTGAATTTTACTTTTTTAATAAGATGATGAGAAATGCTAATTATGCACCTGAATTCCAGTGAAAATATTTTGGCAGCTTAAAGTTGTGATTTACTAATACAGTTTTCATTTTCAGTGACTGTATGTCTTTTACGATCTTCAATTTACTTTTTTTGAAAGAATCCCATCTGTTGCTTAGACAAAGTCATTCCTACCACATAACTGATTTTTTGGGGAAAGTTTTCTTATATTCAACTGGTGTTTTATGTTGCTTGCTAATTTTTTGTTTTATTTTTTAAAGAACAGTCGTGTTCTTTTTACTCTCTCACTCTCGTCAGCATGTTCTAGTAGTTTGACTAGGAAACCAAATTTGCCTGAGGGTGTGGTATAAGAGACATGGTATAAAAGGCATAAAAGTTTGTATATTATTTGAAGACTGAATACTTTTAGGAATGTGTAGAATGCTGCATGCACCATGTCGGGATTGCAAGGAGATAATAGTGCACAGTGCCACCTGACAGATCAGAGGAGGGAAGTATGTGACTATGTTACTGCCCTCCATATGCAATTTGTGTTAATTTAGAGTATGTGCATCTGTACATGCCTATGCAATAGAAAGGGCAATTATGTTAATTCTACAAAGTAATTTAAAAAATACATAAAAATAAACATTCCTGCCAGAATTCCTGTGTACCTACCACCTGTGTCAATACTAAATAACAGTGACACAATAAACCATCCTTGTTTTAATAAAATTATATGTTTGATTATATATATATTGCTCTTCACTTTCTTATCTGTACATAAATAGTGGGTCTGGATGTCCTGCACTCTATCATTGGTGTCCTTGGAAATTCATATCACTTTGCCCAATAATTATTTGTCAGATATTCTGGAATTATAATATCAATCAGACTTAAGTCATTTCTTTCATCTTTATCTGAGTGCAGAACTTGAATTTCAGGTGATGCTGAAAATTATATTTTTAAAACATCTTAGTGCAAAATAAAAATAATTGCTTGTTCCTGTTGAGATGACGTACTCAAACTAAAACCTTTATATGAAGATATTGTATTTTCTAATTTACAGTAATAAATCTTTGAGGACTTTAAAATCAGCGGTTAAAATGTAGTCCCAATAGTTACTTAATGCAATATATTTCACGCTGAATTATCAGGTTCCATTATTAGTTACATGTCATAGACTAATGCAGGATGGAATGAAACATGATCAGGCAATGTTTTCTCTAATACCACTTTATAGGACCTGGTTGGAGTTTTGCCTGAATAAGTCATCCAACACTGGGCCCTATTTTTGTACTGTTTTCGTAGTAATACAGCTATTGCTAGATACTTTCCTTTTTATTTGGAAAAATGAAGATTTAGAAATTTACACAATCTGATTATACTGTCTGTGCAAACAGATTTTCGGATGGTTATTTTCACTTGATTGCTAATCAGAGATTTTGAAAATGCAGTGTTAGTGTATTATTAATAACTTTAGACTACTTCCTATTGGCGGCAATAACCTTTTATCATGGGCTAAATAGCCTTTGAGTTTAATCAGCTCATAATTTGTTTAATACAGAGTTGAGCAACCTCACAATGTTGTAGTTTTATTATACGGAACTAACCTTCAAAAGTGGTCAAAATCCAAACAAAACAAATGCACTTACTATATGTTTGCAGGACAGTGGACAAAAAGAGAGAGAGAAAAAACAAATCAGTTGAGATGGGGCACTGAACACCTCTGGCCCGATTTGTGGAATCTCTGTACAGTTTATGAATTCTGTTTGATAAATTCTGTGTATTTGTGTCTCACTGGAAACTCTCATTTTGAATATTGGGCTTGTTTGGCTTCTCTGCTGTCTTGCCTCCATATTGTCACCTACAGGAGTCAACAGGAGGACTGACAGTGGAGGGTTGTTAAACTTTGATAATCCATTCAAATGCAGCACAGTTGGACAAAGATGACTACTACGCAGGGCCAACCAGTTTTTCAAATCTCAACTCAAGGGGGTGGTAACTAAACCAGTTGGATCACCTTGTGGGGTACTTTCATTACCTGATTAGGCTCATCCAAGGATTCCCTGATAAAAAGAACTGTAGGTTATAAAAGAGAGGGTCTCTGCCTGTGGATGGGGACAGAAGAGACTAGCAAAAGCAGAAAGCTGGCTGGAGAAGTAGGGTTGCCAACTTTCTATTCGCACAAAACCAAACACCCTTGCCTTGCTGTGCCCCTCTTCTGAGGTCCTGCCCCTTCTCTGGGGCCCCGCCCTTGCTCACTCCATCCCCCCTCCCTCTGTCACTCGCTCTCCCCACCCTCACTCACTTTCACCGGGCTGGCTCAGGGGGTTGGGATGTGGGAGGCGGTGAGGGCTCCTGCTAGGGGTGTGGTCTCTGGGGTGGGTCAAGGATGAGGGGTTTGGGGTGCAGGAGGGGCCTGGGGGTGGAGCCAAGGGGTTTGGAGCATGGGACGGGGCTCCGGGCTTAGGCAGGGGGTTAGGGTGGGTCTGAGGGGTTTGGGGTGCAGGAGGGTGCTCCAGGCTGGGACCGAGGGGATTGGAGGGGGGATCAGGGCTGGGGCAGGGGGTTGGGGTGCGGGGGGGTGAGGGCTCTGGCTGGGGGTCTGGGGATGAATGGTTTGGGGTGCAGGAGGGTGCTCCAGGCTGGGACCGAGGGGTTTAGAGGGTGGGAGGGGGATCAGGGCTGGGGCATGAGGTTGGGTCACAGAGGGGGTCAGGGTGCAGGCTCTGGGCAGTGCTTACCTCAAGCAGCTCCCGGAAGTAGCGTCATGTTCCCCCTCCGGCTCCTATGTGTAGGGGCAGCCAGGCGGCTCTGCGTACCGCCCATTGGTTGCAGTTCCCAGCCAATGGGCATTGCAGAGATGGCACTTGGGGCCGGGGCAGCATGTTGAGCACCCTGGCTACCCCTACACGTAGGAGACGGAGGGGCGACATGCCACTGCTTCTGGGAGCCGCACAAAGTCACGGCAGGCAGGGAGTCTGCCTTATCCCCACTGCGCCGCCGACCGGACTTTTAACAGTCCGGACAGCGGTGCTGACTGAAGCTGCCAGGGTACCTTTTTGACCGGTCAAAAACCGGACACTTGGCAACCCTATGGAGGAGCGAGAAGAGAATCCATGTTCCAGAGGAGAAACTGTGTGCAGGAGGGAATGGGAAGAGGGAAGGGTCCTGGACTCCTTAAAAGACTCTGAACTAATTCCAAACAGCACTCAAAAATGGAGAAGAAACTGAGGCAGGGAAAAGCATCCAGGTGTTTTATTGTTTTATCTAACTCTGTATATTTCTTGTGCTATCTAAAGTAAAGAGTGATTGGTTTTGGAACCTTTGCTAAGTCTCTGTGTTATGTCCCTGAAGGGGTCAATTGTAAGCCAGAGTGCCCATAAGGTTGGAGTTCTTGGAAAGGTGTACTTAAGCTGCCAGGGAGTCTGAGGGAGCCGCAACTAGCCACATGGCCTAAACAGTTGAAATTCAGATTCTCAGCTCCTAGAAAGGAGTGCAAAACAGAGAATCTGCACCCTGAGAGTGTGCCTAGAAGGCCCAAAGCCAGAGGCACTACCTTAGCTCTGCTCAGACTTGGGAAGCGTAGAGTACATGAGTCCAACATATTGGGACCCAAACACAGCAGGCTGATGAGTATCTGGCAGAGGGAGCTTTACCAGAGCTGTGGCACCCACTAAATTGGATTGTTTGCCATTATTTCAAGAGATGTATAAATAGTCCTATTAGTATGCAGTTACACTGTATCTTAATGTTTAACGTCAGAATAAAAGAAGAGAAAGAAGGAAAGGAAAAAAAGTGTGGTGTATAGTTTTAGTTAAGGTGTTAGTTTATTATTTTAACTTAGATTTATTATAGGTCTGGAACATTAACACCTCTGTCTACTTTGGAAGTGTTATGCCGGTACAGTGCCCTGACCTAGAGAGACAGTTATTGATAAGAGCAGAAATAACGTAGTCCTACCTCTTCTAAGCAAAGAAGGTTTTGACATATTTGTTGTTTAACAGCAGAACTATTGGTCTAAAGGGTGTGAGTATCTCATATTATCAAGGGTCAAATTCAGTCTTAGGGCATGTACACATACCTTCCATGTGACTGGAGTTGTAGGTCTCTATCAGAACAAATATGAGTCCAAATCCTCCTCTTGTCCTATTTAATACTCCAACTCCCAGATGTTTTTAAAGCTGGCCTCATAAAACAGTACTGTTTGCTATGATATGTACAAACCACTTTATGTGCTATTAAAGTAAATTGGTAAACTACTATGCATTCTTTAGTGACCTTAAATGGCACCAGATAGCCATTTCAACTGCATGTCTTGTGCCCCTTCTAAGGGTAAGCAATATATTGTACTGTAGATCAAATCACCTCTGTCTCCGGAGTCGTGTTTCAAAGGTACAAAACATGTAGTTTTCTTACTTTTAACTAAGGATGTTGTTCTGTGCCTTGCTTGTGATAGAAAAGCACACTACACCATACTTTCGTTAGTGAGCTCTTGTAATAGATACTTTGGCCAGAGCACACCATGTTACCTAAATTTATCTATTATACTTTAATTTTTGACTAGAGGATGTTTGGAATAGTGTAATACCCCCACAATTAACAATCAAGAAAGAAGAAAATGCTGCCATCGTGTATTTTTAAAATTTATATCTAGGAATTTTTTTTAATGACATCTAGTAATGCTTTATGATAAGCTTTGTTCAAGATTAAGTGTTCCAATATCAAGAGAGAATCACTCAGTTTTGCAATCCTGTAGCCAGCATCTGAATTGTTACTGATGAAGCACTCTATAAAATCCATAGAAATATCTGGTAACAGTCTGTAAATAGTGTAAATCACATAGGAGTTTTCAGCAAACAAATTTTATTTAGTTTATTTAATTATTTATTTATCTTTGTTTTGTTTAGTTTAACATGATCCATACTTAAGCATCACAGCGTAGACTAGATGGGACTCTTCAAAAGTAGAAATCCAAACATGGGAAGCTCCAGTTAACTTTGTCTGAAGTCTAAAATGGAACAGAAATGTCTGATTTCTCTAGCAGGTCAGAAGCACAATAACAGAAGAGTTAAAAACAGGCTCTGAAGGCAAAAATTTGAACATAGAATCCCCCCAAATAATTTTTTATTGCAGAGGTTTTGAATTAACCCAAGTTGACTTCACCTTGGTAACAGCACACCATGCTTTGATGATTCAAGGTTGGGTCTCTTTCTAAAAAAATGTGCTCTAGCTCAACCAGCAGTTACGGATTTGATTCAGGAATCACTTGGTGAAACTTTAAAGGCTGGTGATGGAGGAGGTCAGACTAGATGATTGTAATGGTCCCTTCTGGCCTTAAAAATCCATGAGTATGTTTCTAGTTGTATTTCTGCCGTGCAACTTTACAAGCAATAAACTTAAATATACAAACCAGGCCAGGGTAGGTCTTAGGTTTCCCCACTGCTCTGAGCTGGCTTCTTTTAAGGTGTTGAGCTTAAATTGGATCATCAGCACTTAATTATCTCCTGACTAATTAATTGTGCCTCTCTGAACTGATCAGCACTTTTCACCTACAGACACCAATGGGACAGGCTGTGGCAGGGCTTTGGTATCCTCCCCAAGCCATGTGAAAAGCTGGTAAATTGCATCACGTCTACAAACTTTAATATCTTAATTTGTTTTTTTAGAGCAAAATCTCCCAAATTATCTATACTGTAATATGCAGGATAGATGACTTGATGCTAACAACTGTTGCCTTACCATCTTGTGCCCTTTTACCAATAAGGTAGGCCTCTGTGATTTTTAGGGGCAGACAGGGGACCCTAAACTAATTTAGTATTAGACATGGTATAAATGTAGCAGTCCTTAAATTGGCCACCACAAATTGATAAAAGTATTAGCACACGTTATATATACACTGACAACATCAGTTAAAACTATCTTACTAAAATGGGCAAACTTATTACTACCTATTGATAATTCGATATATATCAACATTATTACATACATATTTTAGAACTTTTATGCCTCCAAACAGAAAAATTGAGTCTGTCTTGGTGTGTAGAACCCAATGAAAGATTACTTTTCAATGAATAAGAGGTAATTGAATATTTGACTTCTATAGTTCCATACTACAAACCACTAAAAATTCTTTAATTTTTGTTTAAAAAGAAAACATGGTTTATGAGTAAGTAAGTCTTTATCCATAAGACATTTGGCTCAAGAAGTCTTCTTTGGACCCTGATATCCTTGGAAATGATTGGCCCAGTTCCCTCTTATTTTCTAGGCAAAGTTATAGGGCTCCAATTCAGCAAGCTATTTAAGTATATATTTAAAATTATGAACAAATAGTCCCTGTGACTTTTAGTGGGATTTGACTTCAGTGGGACTGCGCAGGTGCTCAAAGTTAAACAAGTACTTAAGTATCTTTCTGAATCTGGGCCTAAAAAAGTTGTTGTCTGGGCAAGATGCATCAAAAATGTTCAAGTTATAGTTACATTGTAACATAAGTTTTAACTTATTTCCTAAAAAATTCAGCTTCCATTTCTCCTTCAATTCTCATTTTATTTTATTTCATCATGACTTTTTTGCTGTCCTTCTACAACAAGGGTGGGCAAACTACGGCTACCGGGCCACATCCAGCCCGCGGGACCATCCTGCCTGGCCCCCGAGCTCCTGGCCTGGGAGGTTGGCCCCCGGCTGCTCCCCTGCGGTCCCCCCTCCCCTGCAGCCTCAGCTCCGCCGCCGGCACAATGCTCTGTGTGGCAGGGCTGTGAGCTCCTGGGGCAGCGCAGCTGCAGAGCCCGGCCTGACCCAGTGCCCTGTGTTGCGTGGTGGCGGTGGCAGTAGGGTAGTCCGGCTTCAGCCGGGCGGCGCGGTTGTAGCGCCGCCAGCCACCAGTGCTCCAGGCAGTGCAGTAAGGGGTCATGGAGCAGGTGGGGGTTGGATAGAGGTCAAGGGAGTTCAGGGTGGTGGTCAGGGGGCAGGGGTGTGGATGGTGGTTGGGGGGAAATGGGGTTGAATGGGGGCAGGGGTCCTGTGGGGGCAGTCAGGAAGGAGGAGGGATGGGGCGGCGAGGGTCCGGGGGCAGTCAGGGGACAGGGAGCAGGGGTGTGTGGATGGGGCAGGCGTCCCAGAGGGGCCATCAGGGAACAGGGGGTTGGATGGGGCAGGAGTCATGGGGGTGGGGGTAGATAGGAGGTGGGGGCCGGGCCACAACCCCGTTCCCCAACCGGCCCTCCATACAATTTATGAAACCCGATGTGGCCCTCAGGCCAAAAAGTTTGCCCGCCCCTGTTCTACAACCTCTAAGGGAATTTCCCACTCTGACAACGCAGTCAGTTGTAAATCTGAATAAAACTTAAACCCAGTTCTGTAGACCGATGTTTTGGCTAAATACCCCGTTTAAGAACGCTATAGAGGCATTTCATTTAGCTGAAATGTTGGTCTACAGAATTTTGTTTCTTGCATTTTGTTCAGCCTGTGGAAATTACCAAGCTTTCTGTCAGGCACCATTTCATACTGGTTTGAATCTGATATGTTTGTCAGACAGTGGTATGTTTCTGTGGGTGATTTCAGGTCTTCTGCTGGGATAATTAGGATTGGTGTTTGTCAGAGTTTTGTTTTGGGCTAGCTATGGCTCAGCATTTATATGCTGCCTTTGGGCCAGATTAATCATTGGCTTGATATTGGGTTTCATTTCTGTGCTAAGGACGTACTAATCCGTTTTTGTTAGTTAAAGAAGGAAATCCAAACTGTGTTTTATTGTACGGACAAATTTTTTAGCCAGTGCTAACACACAAGTTCAAATTGGTAAAATGAAGGTATTCATGAAGTGGATTCAGCTGTAAGCTTAATGCCACCTCAACTTTTCATTTAGTTTGTATAGATATACATTACTCAGTACAGGATTACCAGTTTAGAAACCCCTGTGCCTTTTTGAATTTAAAGTGTTCTTTAAACATCACATTGGACAGATTATTAAGACTTCCTACTGTCATTTGAAAAACGTAACTACACTTTGCCCGTGTTTATCCTTCTCTGATTTTGAGAAGCTGGCTCAGGGTTTTATCTCCTCCAAGCTAGACAACTATAATGCCTTGCTTGCTGGTCTGCCAAGCGATCTCATTACCAAGCTTGAGCAAACCACTGTTGCCAGAGAAGTATATCTTGCAAAAAAGCACAAGCATATCTTCCTAATCCTGGTACTACTGCATTGGCTACTCAGAAACAAAGGATAGATTGTGAAGATGACCTATGAGGCCCTTTATGGTCAAGGTCCTGAATATATCTCCTGATTTAATTTTGAGATATATCCCTTCCAGCCCTTAGTACTCTTCATTGCTCTGTTACTGCAAGTTCCAATTACAGAACTACAAACCTTGGGTGATAGAGCATTCTGCCACTCTGCCCAACAGCTAAGGAATAAGCTGCTGCTTTCTGTTTAGGAAGCTCATGCTCTTTGTTTAAATCTCTTTTTTTGAAAACTCACATGTTTTTCTGTTGCCTTTTTTTTTCTTGGGTATCATTTTATTTCTTGTAAATCTGTCATTTCAGACTATAATATGCAAGGCTGCTATACAGAATAAAGTTTTATAATTGTAGTTGTAAGTTACCAGCATTTAATTTCCATGTGAATAGACTGATTTGTATTTATTATCCATCATTCCTTTGCAGAAAAGTATGCCTTTCTTTATAGTGAGAAGAGACCAAGATTTTGTAACAATTTAGGGAAAGAAAAGCTTTTTATTCTCCAGGAGACTGATTATAAAAAGTAAACAGGATTATCTTTTTTTTAAGTAATTGATTACTGACCCAGAAGTCAGGTGACCATATTTTCAAAATCAAATACTTGGAATGCTTTTCTGCCCCATAGTTTTTTAGGGTTGTGAAAGACAAAATACACTTTTTCAAAAAATGTCGCTGTTGCTACTTATAGCTTATGACTTAAGAATGACATGAACGTTTCTCAGGATGGAGGATTTTTTTCCAGTAATGTAGCATTCTGAATGAATTCATTGTGAAACACTGAACAACTGATGTTAACATTAACTTTGAGCAAAAAAACAGTTTTCATAGTTTCTCTGTTTATTCAGTTTTTCTCTTCACTCCAAACACTGATCATCACACTGAACACTCATTCCACTAGACTGATTGTTCCTGGTTCAGCAAACAGTAAATTCTTCTCTTAATAGAAATCTTCAGAAAACATTTTGTAGTTATATAACAAATATACGTTTTGATTGATAAAATGAAAACTGGGACATTTCAGATGTCTTGAAAGAAATCTTTGGGAAACTGGGACTTCATATGAAAAACTGGAACTGTCCTGATAAAGCTGGGGTTTATGAACACCTTATCCAGAAGTCTGCCTTACTTCCTCTTCCAATTGGCTATCTTTTGCAAACAACTGCATAGAGGTATAGTCAAACCTGTCCACCGACCCAGTCCCAGTGTGAGTGTCACCTCATCCCACCTTTCCTACCACCAGGTTGGGAAACTGAATAGAAGGCTAGAAGGGAAGGAGACATAAAATTTGTTCACTGTATCACCCCCTTCTCTTTACTCACTCAAATTTGGAATCTCTCACTTACTGAGAAACGGTTAAAACATTATTGTCTGTCCCTGTCTCCCTACAACCAAGTTAAGGACATTGCACAGTAGAGATATGAACAGATGAATTACAGCAAAACACCAGATACAAATATAAATTGTACTGATTTAAAGAAAATAAAACGCAGCAACACAATACACTATTCCTTCCATCCCAAAACTTCCGAAAAGTTGAATCCTTTCTCAATCCCAAGACTCTCACAGACTGATGTAAAGAATTCATGTAAGAATTCTCCTCTTTCACTTCCCCATGTGATTTTCTTGCATAGTCAAAGACATACTTAGAATGTGTGGTAACTATAAAGAGTTATTTGTTGATCGTGAAAGGAGAGGAAGGGAAGAGGAAAGTTGTTTTCAATAGGCCTGGCCAAGATAATGATAAACCAGGAAGGTGAATATGATAGTAGAAAAACTTGGTGGAATTACCCATGTGATGTAACCATGTTTTAGATATTTTTTTTAAATAAAAGGTTGTGACAGCAATTTCAGCAGGAAAAAAGTTCAATATTAATAAAGCTAACTGGTTTAAGCTGTAGAATGAATTAAGAAAATGTAATTAAATTAGTATTAGTCTTAATGAAGTTTTCATTCACTGTGAGCATGCGGTTTGGTTATTGGTGAAATTGCAGTGAGGAGCACTTTGTGAGAGTTAGTCAGAAGGTCCAATCCACATGCAGGCAGGGGCTACTAAATATATTACAAACTTGTTTACTTGAAAACTTATCAGAAGTTTTGATATTTGTAGGATTGTATAATTGTTTATTTTTAAAAGTGAAATAGCAGAAATATGTATTTACCTGGCATCTCATCGCAAAAGAAATTGCAGTTGATTTTCAACTGGGATTTCAAATCTAACCAGCTATTTCCTTATGAAGTGTTTAGAACAGAAAATATCTTAGAAATATTTATATTATTGTGCTAAATGAAAGTTTGCTTTACTGAAAATGGTGTAGGTTTTTTAGTTAAGAATTATGGTTAAGGCTAATCAGTGTCCTAATGACAGCTTCACCCTTGCTATCTTCACCTCTGCTATGATTCCTTCTTTGGCTGAGTAGTAATTGACAGTAATGGCTGTGCAGAACATCAGGGCTCTGGATCTTTAAGTACTAGTCATGAGACTTGGTTATCCAAACATTTTCTCTTCTTTCAAGTGAATAGAAGGAGAAAGGGAGAAGAAATGTATAAACATACAATTGCTGGACTGTAAATGATGTAAATTTAGATCCAGATTATCATTTTTATTTGTATTTGCATTACCTAGAAACTTTAGTTAGGGACCAGGGACCTCATTGTGTTAGGTGGTGTACACACACCCCTCCCTCAAAAGTCGATTCCTGCCCCTAAGAATTTACGATCTAAGTATAAGAAAAGAGCCAAAAGATGGATACAGACAAACTGATGGGGATAATACAGGGTAACAATGAGAATATTGGTCAGCATGATAGGCAGTAATATCAATGCCTCAGCAACCTTATTGGCATGTTTTTTGTAGGCATTGTGGAAAAGGAGAGTTTTAAGATGGGATTTTAAGGAGGATAATTAAGTAGGTCTGTAGATATTTACTTAATAACTGTAAGGGTAGTTAAGCACTGGAACAAAATACCTGGGAAGGTTGTGGAATCTCTGTCACTGGAGAGTTTAAAGAACAGGTTAGATAAACACCTGTCAGGGATGGTCTAGATAATACTTAGTCCTGCTTCAGTGCAGGGATTGGACTAGATGACCTAGTGAGGTTTCTTCCAATCCTACATTTCTATGAACTATGATCTTAGTTCCCATTGTACCGGATGAGTTGGGGAATCAAGCTTCTGCGTCTCTTCCACGCAACTTAGATTTCCATTCCATTCTACTGTTACATTTTTTCCAGTAATATTTCTTTAACTAATATTTCACCAGGTGGATACTTTCATAATGTCTTGCTTATTCATACTGGGACTTTCAAGCCAGAATTTCTGCCAGAAAAATGTATGATTTTTTCCCCTTATGATTTCTTAAGACATGCAGTACATTTTCTGGAGTACATTTGTAGTGCAATAAACTGTGCTGAATATATAACCTATGAAGCCTCTGAAGAAAATATCTTCTCCCACCTACTCCTTTTTAACAACAAGCTCCAGTGCGTAGGTTTTCATTCACTATAGTATCATTGCACAACAGTCAAATAGATGTAGCCTACCGGAGCATAAATGCCTATTTCAATGAAGGGGAAACAGTTAAAAAATTAGCTGCTAATACTTTATTCAGATGTTAGAAAATGACTTGCACACATGTGGACAGCAACCAAGAACAGTAGATCATTTCAGTAATATGTGTTCTAGGCACCACAACAGAGAGAGGAAGTTGGGAAAGTGTATTTTTTCAGGTTTGGCAATATTTTGCTCCCCACTGTGCTACCAGGCCAGGAACAGTAGATGATGTAGTATCAGGTGTCCTTGACCATCCTTTGAACCTCTTGTACCACTCTAAGGATGGATGACTGCCGGGCTATTTCTCTTAGGGTAAGAGTCCCTTCCTGTACTGTTACTTGTTGGCTGCCTTTCCTCAATTAGAGCGCTTCTGTTGGAGGTATTAATCTCTCTGCTTCTCCTGTGGCTGTTGTCATTTGCATAGCAGGCATTCATTGAATCCCTGTATCCTGCACAGTGTCACTTCTATTTCAGATTTCCATCTTGTTTTTTACTTTTCCTGCTGAAGTAAGTCAGAATTGTAATCATAATCATATAATCGTAAAGCCAGGAAATACACTGAACATGCAAAACAGAACAATCACACAGAGTGAATTGAAATCCATCCATTTTCTGATAGTGTAGATTTCTCCATTTCCTGTTTTGCAACAACAGAGGGAACAGAAGGGAGATCCTGGTAAGCAAAGCAGAGAATGAAATGGAAGAGTGCTATAAAATAGTACACTCTAAAAAATGTTAGGAGCAGCTGCATTCTCAAGTTGATTAAGGACTTAGAAAAGGCTATTGACTAAGGCCAAATGTAGCCTGAGCTTCCAAAAGTGACCTGCAGTAAACCCATTAAATTTGCTCGCAGTCTGTGTGTGTTTGACGTTTGTGCTTTTGGCTATATGGAGAGCAGCCAAGCAGCAGAATAGCAGTATGCTAAAAAAAGAAGTAATTTCTCACATGTTGTTTGCTGTATTTTGCATGTCATTGTAGTTTAATCATATCGGAAAGAGGTTCGGATATACTACTACTGAAGTTGTAGTTAGATAATGATTGACACTGACAATAACTCATTATTTTGTGAAGGATTCAGTGCGGTAATCAAAGGGAGAAATAATATATAATAGCATGAAACTGATCATAAAATTCTTTACATTTATAAACATGCTAAATCCTGTTCTCACTGGCCAACGCCAGATGCTTTGAGGCCTGTGATTCTATGCCATTGTTTTGGGCACATCCAGGGTACCTGATGTTTCCATAAATTTTCTGCACAAACATTTTCTCTTAGAAGGTAGGAAATAAGTGACATTTTCCTTATGGCTCAGTTGGGTTTTAGTGAACAACTACATGTTTGTCTGAACCCAGCCTACATACTGCTATACAAAGGTTTTACTTGACAATTTTAGGTTTTGAATGGAGGCTTTGTTATATGGCCCACTTTCACATAAATATTATGCAGGCAAAACACAGAATGCTGATATTACTATTTTATTTTATTTTATTATTTTGTATTTATTTTAATGAATTGCGAGATAAGACTTTTCTGTGCTCTTAAAATTGTAACAGACAGAATGAGCAATTCTTTGCTTCAGAGATGTTCTGTAGAATATCACTATGTTTTTATTATTTTGTTAACCATGCATTATAACATACTTTAATTTTGCAACTCAAACAATGGGAACACTTTCAGATCCAATAGCTTAGCTGATCCTATGGAAAATCTGGGATTTGATACTGACCTCTTTATATCCTTGGCAAAGAGGGCTGCTGCAGCAGATGAAGTGGCACGACAGAGATCTCTCAGGCATAGCTTAGCAGGAAAGCCATAGCAGCATTACCACTTAGAGTGAAACTTTCTGACTTCTCAGCCACATGGATTGTGGGCAGAAAATAGAAAAGCTTATTGTGGTATGATTGCTGTGAATGGAATTAATCTGTTTTTCCCTTGTGAATAAGCAAAATACTTTTACATTTCTATAACAAAGTAAAAATTTAATCACATTCAAAGGACCAAAATATTCTGATGCTTTTGTATGTGTTCTTTTCTTGCTCCTGTTCCATACATAGGGCCTAATACTGAGTGACGCTGAACAGCCACAGCTCTCACTGAACTCAACTATATAATAGGTTTGTCAATGGGAGTTGTAGGTGCTCAGTATTTCACAGGATTTGGCCCACGTGCCATGGCTCTTCATTGTCCACATTTAATGGCCTGCTATTCAAACTATTTCTTAAGTTAGATCAGACAGTGGGTTATCTCCATTGACAGTTCTGCTAATAGAGGCATGGAATTGCTTTGAGAAATATAAGTGGGCCCTTTCCTTAATTCGGTGTTGCCGTGTGCCATTGATGACACTTCCATTTCATGCATGTTTGGATTATGCAGGGAAACTTTTTAAGAATGCTCATTATGCCAAAAACTTAGATTAATACACAGGATCCTTTCTTGGCAGAAAGTGGTGATTTGTACCATCTGTATTATATGTTGTAGAGCAAAGGACCATGCACAATTTTCATTTTCAGTTCTAGATTTCTCCATAAATAATTGTCATATGCTTCCAGGTGAGAAAATGATACTGTAATTGACAGCACTTTTATGTAGAGACTTCATTTGACATTTGATTTTGTTTCTTTGAGTATAGTGATATTAGATGTCTGATTATTATTTATTATTGATATAAAAAAGTGATAATGAATTTCTTTGCTGGGTGTTCATTGAATCTTATTTTCATCTCCTGATTTGAGCATCTCTTTTTTCATTTCCCTCGTCACCTTTCTAACCTTAAAATATGGCTATTTTTGTTGTTTACAGATTTGGGCTTTTGGCTCGAACCTTTGCCAACAGGTCTAAAATAGACTACAAATATTAATCCTTCATTGATTTCCTAGAGGTGCAGAGCATAGGAATAAGAGTGGAAATAGGGTTCATATCTCTTGTGGTGAACATTAGCATGTTTACATTACCATCAAAGAAAGACTTGCTTTTTCTTACACACTTCATTCTAGTAATCAGTTCCCCCATTTGAACTTCCTTTTTTATCTGTCCTGAAAGCAATCGATCTTAAGTAAAGAAAATTTACTGCTGAATAAAGATTTATGACGAGCTAAGGGGAAAAAAGCAGATATAGTACAGAATAATGAAGGTAAGTTCAGAAAGTAATACAAACATGAACAATAAAATGTTGTTAGGCAGCCAATGAAACTAACTATACGACTGTTGAATAAAGTAACATAATACTTTCCATCCAGAACTCTTTACAACCATTGATTAATTAATCTTCAAAAGCCCCATTCTTCTTCTTTGTATTCCACATGTGGGTATCCATGTGCACCATGCACCTTAATCCAGAGATTTTTAGTCAGCAGTGTCTATTGATTCACACATTCACAGTTCTCCTCATGCTTCAAACTGAAGATAGAAAGGGCAGTGTGGACTGATGCCTCGCCAGTTCTTCCTTATTGCCCCGTGGCCTGAGTCAGAATTCTCTGTGTATGCTTTGATCTTCCTCTACTTTAATATCTGTAAATACAGTTGTAAATAGTTTTGGAGTTTTTAGTAGCTTAGACTTAGTTTTCTAGTGTAGTTGATTAATAATGAATATACTGTAGTTAGCTTAATTCTCCCTGCTCCAAGAAGCTTCGCCCTGTGGAGATGGACTATGCCAAGAGTCCCAGGGTTCAAGAGTTGTCTCTTGCCACCGTTCTTTTGCCATCAGCGACGAATACCAGCACTGCCTTTATTGCCTTGGGGAGCCTCACATCACCACCAAGTGCAGTGTCTGCTGCTCTTTCCCTCCCTGAGAGTGCCTCCTGTGGCAGCACCTTATGGAGCAGGGTATGAGGCCTCATTCAGATCCAGGTGGGGGAGACCCTCCTTTACAGCAGCTTCAGACTGTGAGCAGTGACCCACCAAGCACAAGATCTAGAGCAAAGGCCTGAGAAACCTTCACATGAGAATAGGGAACATAATCATAGTCATAAGAACAAATCCCATTCAGATCTGCCACAGAAAAAAGATCCCTCCCCATCTCGATCCAAGTCGGGTGAGTCCTTTCATACAGGTCCTGAGGAGTTAGGTCCTCATAAATCCTCCATTCAAGAAGGTAAAGAACAAAGGAAGAGGAATGTTACAGTACCGATTCTGGCTGCATTCTGAAGACCAAAAGATAGGTTCAGTGGGTACCAATCTGGGAGCTCTGTGCTGGACCCCCATTTGACAGTGTCGACATGCTCTGTGTGGGATTGTCTGAATACCAGACCATCAGATGACCCAGAATTGCTGGAGCTCCCAAACAGCAGGCAGGACTGAAACCTCTGCCTTGCTGGAGGATATTTTTGTGCTGTCCTACGCATAAACTTCT
This sequence comes from Terrapene triunguis, assembly GCF_002925995.2. Classification (NCBI taxonomy): domain Eukaryota; kingdom Metazoa; phylum Chordata; order Testudines; family Emydidae; genus Terrapene; species Terrapene triunguis. The sequence continues at coordinate 54,893,185 of NW_020664447.1, forward strand.
CTTTTTTCAGGCCTTGTCCTGTGTAAAAACATCCCTATGCCTGAAGAAACCACCTAGAGAAGAAGGGGATCCTCTTCTACCATGTCCCCAAGTTGGAGTATTCTCCCACCAGTACTGATGCCACTGCCAGTAGAGCAATAGCCTGTTCACTGAGTGAATCTGAGGCTCCAAACAAGTCTTCTCCCCTGCAGACAACGAATCTGGACAGAACCCAAAGAGGGTATTGGAACCATCTGTCTCCTCACTGGGCAAGACCATTGCCAATACAGTCCTCCCATTCAGATTAGCTACAGCACCTATGGTCTGTATAAAAGACCATTGAGTGATGGCAGCTTGGATGAAAAGAAACAGCTCTACTGTCTTTCCATATCTTGACAACTGGCTCCTGACAGGCAGATCCAGAAGAGAAGTCCAGTCAGTGACCCTCTTCCTCTTCCTTGGGAGTCTGTGTCAATCATGAAAAGTCCCCTTTGCTCCCCAAAGGTCCATAGATTTCAGAGGAGCAACCCTGGACTCGACTACAGCAAGAGCCTATCTCCAAATAGAGAGATTCCCCACCATGAGTAATTTGATAAAACAGATCACCCTCAGGCCTCGGACTAAAGTCAGGACCTGTCTTTACCTCCTTGGCCACATGGTCTCATGTACCCACATAACACCATTCACCGGGTTTTATCTTCACTGCCTATAGACCTGTCTTCAGTCCATCTACTCAGCAGACAAAGACAACATCAATGCCAGAGTAACACTTTCAGACAAAGTTTATAGCCTCTCTCTCACCTGGTGGACAGATCCAGAGAAAGTTTGAGTGGGAGTTCCTTTCCTCATACCTATGCCGGAGGCAACTATTATCACAGATGCTTCCCTCTTAGGATGGGAAGCCCCTAAGGACAATCACACTGAACAAGGCATCTGGATGCCTCAGGAGGCCAGGATCAACGTACTAGAATTAAGGGCAGTTTGTTGGGCCTGCAACACATTTCTTCCAGTCATCAAATCCAGACATACCCAGGTTGTGTGGGATGATATGATCACTGTTTTCTACATAAACAAATGGGGGAACAAGATCCCTCCCCTCGCATGTAGATACAGTCAACCTCTGAAACTGATGTATCAGAAACCCCATAACCTTCTTGGCGGTATACCTACTGGGTACATAGAACTTCCTCACATGCAGTTTCAGTAGACACTTGTCCACAAACTACAAATGGGAAATTCACAGTTCCATTCTGAACAAGATCTTCACCCTGTGGAGAACACCATCTTGAAAATCTCTTAATCTCACAAGGGAGAATCTACCCCTGTACTGCTCCAGAGCAGCTTTGGGTTGTGGTTCGAAAGGCAATGCCCTGATGCTACCCTAGATGGACCACCTCATATATGCCTTCCCTCCCATCCCAATAATACCCCAAGTCCCACGAAAGATGGGTCACAACAGGACTTTGGGTCATCCTCGTCATGTCCAAGTGGCCAAGAAAGTTCTGGTTCATGGACCTCGTGAAGATTTCAACCTGTCCACCCATCAACATCTGACTATTTCCAGATCAGCTGACACAAAAAAATGTCACGATCAGGACAACCCAGGACAACTATAACTCAAAGCCTGGTAATTGGATGGGCTTCAGACACAGTGTGTGTGCATGTTCAGCGGTGGTTCAATCCTTTCTCAACCAAAGCAGGAAGGATTTTACCAGGAGATGCTACTTGGCCAAATGGAAGTGTTTCTTCTCTTGGTCACAACACCAGTTATCTCCAAACTCTGCTGGAATTCTTGTTATTCTAGAATACCTACTTGCCTTTAAGACCATGGGGCCTTTCTGTCAGTTTCCTGTGGGTCCATCTTGCAGAAACCAGTGCCTTTCATCCTCCAATTGAGGAACATCTTTATTCATCCTACGATGACTATATTCCTTTAAGGGCTCCCAGAACTTTCCCACCAGTGGTGAAACCAATGCCACAATGGGATCCCAATCTCATCCTTTCAGTTCTTACCAAACTGCCCTTTGAATAAGTATCTACCTGTTCTGTGTCCCATCTCTCAGTGAGAATTGCCTGCCTCGTTGCTATCACATCAGCCATGAGGGTGAGTGAGCTGGGAGCACTCATGGCACATCTACCATATACCATATCTCATGAAGAGAAGGTCTCTGCCTTCACCTGAAATTCATCCCTAAAATAATATTGGCATTTCACATAAATCAAACCCATCCACTTTCTGCTATTTTTTCCAAAACCTCATGCCTCTGATGAGGAGAGACTTTTTCACTGGCATTTGTCCTTCAGAGAATAAAAACAATTAGAAAAGCTCAAAGATTTTCATCACCCTAGTGGAGAAATAAAGGGCTCAAACTCTGTCTGCACAGAGACTCAACCAGGGGTACGCAGAGGTCTTCCAGGGGGTATATCAACTCATCTAGATATTTGCCTAGATTTACAACAGGCTACATAAAAAAGCACTAGTGAAGTCAGTACAAGCTTAAATTTCAAACGACTTGTTTATACTGCTTTATATACACTGAAATGTAAGTACAATATTTATATACCAATTGATTTATTTTATAATTATATGGTAAAAATGAGAAAGTAAACAATTTTTCAGTAATAGTGTGCTGTGACTCTTTTGTATTTTTAGCTCTGCTTTTGTAAGCAAGTAGTTTTTAAGTGAGGTGAAACTTGGGGGTATGCTAGACCAATCAGTCTACTGAAAGGGGTACAGTAGTCTGGAAAGGTTGAGAACCACTGCTCTAAATGGAGCTTGTACTGCATAACCCTTTGTTACCAACTAGCTCCCCTCTCCCTCCCCATTCTAGCCCATTCCACCAGAGTGAAAGCAACCTCTGAAGTATCTCTAGGAGACGTACCTAGCAAGGGTACATGTAGGATGTAGGGCAACTACCTGGAGCTCCATACACACCTTTATAAGACATTATATATTGATCCAGACTTCTACTGAAGATAATGCTGTGGGGCTGGCACTACTACAGCATCCATATCATCTGCATCATCGCACCCACCTCCTGTTTGATTTTGCTTACTAATCTCCCATAAATGGAATACATAAAAGAACCATTACTCGAAGAAGAAATGGAGGTTACTTACCCGTAACTGGAGATTCTTTGAGATGTGTGGTCCCTATCTGTGTTCCACTACCCGTCCTCCATCCCTTTTGCTTTGGATCATGATCATATTCATAGTAAGAAAAGAAACTGGAGAGACATCTGTCTGCATTCCCTTTTATACCCTTGGTTCTGAGCTTGAGAACAACTGCGCACATGTGGACCAATGGACACTGCTTACTAAAAATCTCTGGACTCAGGCGCTTGGTTGGCATGTGTACCCACATGTGGAATACAGATAGGGCCCACACACCTCGAAGAACCTCCAGTTACAGCAAAGGAACCTCAATTTTTAATACAAATAAATATTATCACCATTTTACAAATAGGGGTGTTAAGATTCTGACAGAATGAGGACCTGATTCAAAAACTAGTGGAAAGACTCCAGTCCCATTGACCTCAGTAGGCTTTGGGTCAGGCCAGAATAGAGCCCATGTTATTTGATTCCCAGTCTGCTCTCACTTATACTAGTTTGTATCAGTAGAGGCCTGCAAATCCATGGGTATCCACTTTATATCTGTGGACCATTTCTGTGGATACCAGCGCAGATGCGGATAAAAATTTTGTATCTGCGCAGGGCTCTGACAGTAAGAGCGGGTGGGCAGTTGTGAGGAACCACGGCGCGGATCCTCCACCTGCCCTGGGCGGAGGGCCTGGGGGGGCAGGGACATGGGCCGGGGGCTGCTCGGACTCCACCCCCAGGGCAGGTGGAGGGTCTGCTGCGGCAAAACACAGCTGCCCGCCCGGCTCTTACCGTGGCTAGACTGAGGCTCCGAGGCAACCCCCCTCTGGAGCCCAGTCAGGGAGAGCCACTGTGGGGAGCCTGGTTTCCTCTACCTGCCCTGGGCAGGGGCCTGGGACACTGGCTGGAAGCTGCTCGGGCCCCCCGCCCTGGGCTGGTGGAGGGTCTGCCACAGCTCCCCACAACAGCCATTGCGTCTCTCCCTGACCGAGCTTCGGAGTGGGGGATGCCTTGCAGCCTCAGTCTGGCCCCCAGTGTAGAGCCCTGCAAATCCGCGGATATCTGCAGATAATTTTTGCAGATCGTGGATTGGATGCGGATACACATTTGTGTATCCGCGTAGGGCTCTATGTATCAGAAATAACTGCAGTGAAGACAGAGAAATTATACACTTGTGGAACAAGTTGATGTCATTGGAATCAACACATGCCCATAGTATTACAGATTCCTTGTCAAGTGTATAGTGTGGCATATACCTTTAGCTAGAGGTACCTTTAAACAATATTTAATAGCTAAACTTCAATCTGTTTGTTTTTTGCATAATGGGAAATTGATATATCAAGTTTGCATCACAACGCCCATTTTCTCTGTTGTCTCTTATAACATGTTGGATTGGAGTGCCAATCAATGTAATTCAATTTCATTGAATATTTCTGAGGCTATTGGAATTCATGTCACCATTTACATAATCAGCAACCAGAACTCCCTTGCCCCTCCCCCCCCCGAAAAAAAATACCCAAACCAAGCAAAATGGTATTAGTGTGCATCCACATACCATTGTCTGAGAAACACAGATGGGAGTCTATCATATAGTCACATCCAGCATTTTCTTAGTTGGCGTTTTAAAATTCCCTTAATTATTTACAACAAGATAAATCATTTAACATTTTAAATATTAATTATCTGCAGCAATCATCACTTAGTATTCTGCACCAAACTTTTAAAATCTGGATAGGTTCTGAATTTCTACTAAATAGATTTCAATTAAACTTCTTTCTATTTTTACTTGCCAATAATTGAAAGTATAAAAAAATTATGCTACACATTCCTCTAACACCAAAAACAAAAAAGGCAACATAACATATCTGGCATACTTATAATTCACCATAAGTTTTAAGAAGTTACAATGCTCTTGTTGTTTGTTATAACAAGAATTATAAAGTTATAAAGAATTTATTACCAATTCATAAACTGCATGCACTATGATAGGTTATTAAAGAACGTAGCCGAACCTATTAATTTTTTATCTTATTATTAACATACTTATGAATGGAGCATTAATTTAAACTATTCCTCTTAAATGTACTAAAGGTTTCACTAAAAATAAATATAACTCGCTTACCTACACTTATCAAGATACATATTTAACCTATGGGGAAATGATTGCAGGCAAAGTTTTGGTACAGCATATGCTGAACTGGAATTAAAAAGATTTTGGTTATGTAGAGTTCAAATTACCTTTGACATATTTTTGCAGGTTAGTTACAAATTCTTGACTAAACATAGAGCTCTTCTTTATCATAGAACCTAACATCAGATTTTAATCATATTTTGTACCCACAGGGTTTTAAGTTTCCAACAGGCCACCTGTCTCAGACATTAAAAAATTCACAGGACAGATGGGAAGGTGAAAGAACTTGTCCTTGGATAAAGAAATTTTTACACTGCAGGAACAGTCACAAGCAAGGCTAGCCAATATATCACACACACACACACCATATTCTTCTAGCATTGCTGTATCATGATTGCAAATTTCCCTTTAGTAATATAAATATAGAATTCATCATTTATCTTTTTTCAAGAGCATAATTTGAAAAACCTGTCTCTTGTTCATGTGATCTATGAATCAGTGATGGAAAACACAGCCCAAACGGTACTTCAACAAATACAGTGTGCATGTAGTGTATACATAACAAACCACCTACAATTCCTAGGCTGTTCATTAATAACAGGAACTCCTGCGCGAACGTTTGTGCAGACCTCTGACACTTGTTTGATAGACGTGATATATTTTAAAGTGAAAATTATACCAAGGTAAGGAAAAGTAGTTATTGGAAAGCCAGCTTAAAATGGTGATGCCTGCTCCCATGTTGTCCTAGTTTTCTATGGAGATAATAGTTTTTGATTGGCACAGTCTAATGCGGTGATGTGTACAGAATCACATGCTGTATTGTAGTGAACCAAGGGCCAAATTCTGACCTCAGAATATGTGCTCACAACTCTCATTGACCTATGTTTTTTGGAGTAGAATATGTCCCAGAGTTCAGTAGGAATCGTTATTTGTCATACTTCATTGAGGTTGGGCTATATCCTAGAATATGCAAATATATAAATCATGTTCTAGATATGTTTTGTGCTTTTAAAATCCTTTTAAAAATCTACCCAAAGTAAACAGCTTCCTGTGGCAGTGAATTCCACAGGCTGACAATTTCCTTTGTGATTTTGCATTTAATTCACTTGTTCTGAATTTACCAGCTGTAATTTTGGGTTGACGCTCTTTTTCATGGGAATTATTGGTTTTCACTCTACATTTTTAAATATACCTTGCATATTTTGGTCTCTAACTTTAAAAGTTAACTCCCATATCTATTTTGCTGTATAAATAAAAATCTCAATCACACATTTATAAACAATTTAACTTTAATTAAAAACACAGAATGATCACTGCTAGTGATTTTTAGCCATTAGAAACTGATTTGGGATAAGATAGCAAAAAAAACCTTAACTGATCGATAGGTAATGGTTACATGTTTTACATTCAACACACTATCGGTCTATTTATAAGGTGTCCATCATGGTTCTGATGTTGCACCCTATAATGCTTTATAGAAATATGCTTATGAATGTAAATATGACATAACTGGAATATGTTTTATGCTAGATATGCCATGTAACATATCTATGCAAAGGTTATGATCTACTGGATATATTCATCCTATTGGTATGCATGTATCATTTTTGTATTTGAAGTTATGAATATTGGCTGTGTACTTGTTTGATTTTAAGTAGCCTTAGTAAAGCATTTGGTCAGCTTCTTAAAAAAAGAATTTGCAAGTTAAGTGCCCAGTCAAGAAACACTTAACGGACAATGGATCTTGGAAGACTCCAATTCACATAAGAAGTCTACCCGAGGACTTTCATGGTAGCATGTGAACAATGGTCGCCACCTGTAAAGTTCTGAGTCATGCATGGACATGTGACTTGCCCATGTGACTCCAAAACTCCATCTTGCAGCTGGATTCTCCATAGGAGAGAGGAAGGGGTCTCCACCAACAAGAGAAAGTCTATTTAAGCCCCTGGGAGACCCCACCATTTTGTCTTCAGCTGGCTCAAGAGATAGCCTTTCCACCCCCAAAGGATACCTGAAAGAAACTGGAACAAAGGACAGTAACTACAGGGGTGTGAGTGATTGCTGGACCCAGACTAGAAGGAGGCTTGTCTGTAAAAGAAGCTTACTGGAACATCTCTGAGAGTGAGATTTCATCTGTAATCACTTTCTTACTGTATTAGGTTTAGACTTGTGTGTTTTATTTTATTTTGCTTGGTAATTCACTTTGTTCTGTCTGTTATTACTTGGAACCACTTAAATCCTATTTTTTGTATTTACTTATTAATTAGCCCAGAGTATTTATTAATACCTGGGGGCGGGGACAAACATCTGTGCATATCTCTCTATCAGTGTTATAGAGGGCGAACAGTTTATGAGTTTACCCTTTGTAAGCTTTATACAGGGTAAAACGGATTTATTTGGGGTTTGGACCCCATTGGGAGCTGGGCATCTGAGTGCTGGAGACAGGAACACTTCTTAAGCTGTTTCCAGTTAAGCCTGCAGCTTTTGGGAGACGTTGTTCAGACCTGGGTCTGTGTTTGTAGCAGGCTAGCATGTCTGGCTTAAACCAGGCAGGGCACTGAAGTCCCAAGCTGTTAGGGAAAACGGGATCAGAGGTAGTCCTGGCACATCAGGTGGCAGCCCAAGGGGGTTTCTGTGATCCAACCTGCCACAGTGGTAATGTCTAGGTGCTGATTACATGACTAAAATATATATCATTATCAGACTGAGTATACACCATCTACTGTTTCCTTTGCTCCTCCTTAGATGTTTCTAAGGACCACAGTGGCCTGTATAACCCTGGATCTGAGGAGACACTGGGTCCTTTTGTAATTTAGGGAAGACCTTTACAAATATGTCTTGCTTTGAGCTCTAAAAGCAAGATGTACTTATCCTGATCTTCAGAGGCATTATGGTATTTGGTAACAATGTCGGTCTGTAAGTGGACTGAACATAGCTGTTAGTAGGTGAAATTCAGTGGGGCTTGGATTTCACCCAGTATGTTTATAGTGTAGAGCTGGATAGCTGCCTCTGTCCCAATAAACTTGTACTGCTAGTGTGTCAAGTTTTGATTTCCCAAAAAGTTGTCTGTCAGCAGCTTTTTACCATTGCATATTATTGGAGATGGTTGAACAGGTATACTAAACCCTCTAAGCAGAGCAATACAGTCTAGTACTAATTACTCTGTGCCCTGGAATCTTAAAGGAGGATTGTACATAAAAATAATTCCATAATTGTGGAATATAGTAATACTGTGCTCCACTGATATCCTGCAGTTTTGTATGATGGTACACAGTGGGGCAGAGTGTGATTTTTGCCTTGCTTTGTCCTTAATAAATATGTTCATTCAAGAAATAAATAGGTAGAAAGAAAAGCTTGCCTAATACTGAAGGACAGTAGCTTTTACTTATTGCATTACAGTATTTGTTCAAAAATAATTCATCTTACCTGAAGATTACCCCTGTAATGCAGCCAAGGTCACTGAGACTTTAGATTATCTGCTGCATAAATGCTGCTTGTATATTTTAAAGGGATAGTTTTAACTTGTCATTACAGTTCCTTCTAACATTTTTTTCTTTAAGTTTTGTATTGAGCAATTTTATGTTTGAACATTTGGGACATCGCCTCTCCCCCCCCCCAACCCCCTTTTCCTCTGATTCATATCTTGTGTGCTGGGACTTTTTCTACTTGTTTATTGTATCCTGTGCACTTGCAAGAGTGTTGGTAAGAAGGCCAAGCCATAGATTTTGCAGGTTTCTATGTGAGGTCTATGAAGGTCTCCATCCAGCTGATCCTTTCGTTTTATATATTCCCAGCTACCTATCTATGTATCTATCTTCTGTTTTCAATCAGGGACAGCAAGAAATAGCACAACTTAACAGTTTGGAAAGCCTTTACTTTGGCTCACTAGTGCCCGAGCAAGATGGAAGTGTAAACTGAGAATTTAGGTTGAGGAAGGACAGGGTCCTATATGTCAGTTTATTCAGGAGTCACGTGAAACATATGCTGTTTGGTCTGATTGTAAGGAATAAAAAAAGAATTAACATTGTCCATTTAAAATAACAAACAAAAGTAGCAGTTCCCTTTTAAGAGATGGGAAGGAGGTAGAATAGAGGAAAATAAGATACAGAGACAAAAGCCAGTTGGATAGTGCTAAGCAACTGGAAAAGGAATTTGATTGGTTGAGATAAATAATTGCTGCGCTTATAAAGAAAACTAGGAAGGATCTGGCTAGTGTTTGGGGGAGAGAAGTTATTGCAAAAAGGAGTAGGGACCTAGCATTTAGGTTGTCATGTTTTTGCTCAAGAAAATAAAAATAAGAAAAAAAAAACTTTGAACAAACAATGTGAAAAAGGCAGAGGGAAAATTAGATCACTTGAACCTACCAGAGCTTCAGGGGAAGTGTTCTAAGTAATTCCAAGTTTTTAAAAGAAGCTGCTGCCATGTATTTGAACCAGAAGGTGAGAGGTATGCCATGGAGTAGCTGCTCATGGAAGTACTGTACCAGGGCATTGCAAAGTACTTTGCATTCCAGGCATTTCAGGGATGAAAGCAGTGCAAGGCTAAATCTGCTACGTAGAACACTTTCTGGCAATTTGCCATATTTCTTTTTCAGTGAAAGTGGCTTCCATAAAAATGTAAGGCCAGATCCTTAGCTGCTGTAAATTTGTGAAGCTCTGTTCAAGTTACTCTAGCTATGACAGCTCATATAAGCTGAGGATCTGGTGTGTTAGTGCTGAAGCTGAATTCATAGTCCAGTCCAGGTCTCCTTCTGCCCCTGGAATGCCCAGCATCTGCAACTTTTTATGATGCCTAAATCTAACAACAAAATGTAATTAATTTGTTTGTTTTAGAAAGAGGTTTTCAAATTGTGCCCTGTGGACTGCTGGTTGGTATGGTTCTGTCTTTTTTAAGTGGTTAAATCACATTAAAAGAAGATTTAAAAATTCATTTAAATACTTTGCAACATTACTTTTCCATAGAAGCAACTGCTGTAGTTTTAACAGGGATATTACATGACTATGAAAGCATCATGAAGATGGGGGATCTGCTCCCTGAGACAGTCTCTCTACTGAGAAGTTGTCCACTCTTTGAAGGTGTTTGAGAACCCCCGTGTTAAGGGGAAAATATTGAGCATAAGTCCCTAAAGTATATACACTTTGGGAAGCATCTGACATTAGGTTTGTGCATGATTATTTTTCACCTAGGTGAAAATGATTAAGGAATGCATAAGGAGCTTGATTTGATGATCAGAGCCATGAGGGATTTGGGGCAGATCCAGCATTTTTTCCCTGGGGGGGTTTGACATCTGGACTGTTGAACCATTGTGTTCCTTAAAATTCTCCAGCCCAAGGCGCCTTTTACACTGCTTTGCTAGTGACAAGCAGCCTCTCCAGGCTCTGCTCTCACACAGCAATTAGCATGTAAAGTCACTCCTAGCAAAGTTACATGAATACTCTCCCAGTTTCATGTGAGCTACATACAGGGCAACACCCACAAATTCCTCAGCCCCAGTCTTGCACTCCTACTGCTCAGTAGACCCCTGTGTGATATAAGCTCTTATTTGTCTGACATTCCAACAAAGGCTAATATTTATATGCACCAGCCTTGTTGTTGCAAGTCAATCCAAATACACACTGGATTAGATACAAGAATAAAACAAGTTTATTAACTAGAGAAAGATCAATTTGAAGTGATTATAAGTGATAAAGACATAAAAGTCAGAATTGGTTACACAAGAAATAAACTGATAAAACCACAATCTAATTCCTAAACTTTACCAAGCTCATAAAGATTTGAAAGCAAAAAGGTTTCTCTCACCCAAAAACCTTCAGCAGTTCATATTTACTGGAAAGCCTTCCAGTTAGGACCACTTCAGCCAGTTCAATGATGCTCCTATTGTCTTTCAAGCTATCTTGCTGCTGTGAGTAGAGATGGGGCGAGGAGAGGTAACCAGAGGCCATTTCCCCCCCTTTCTTATATCCTGACCCTTTTTTCTGGAAAAGTCCTTGCTGGGTCATGGTCATGCAGTTCCATTGCATACGTGCTCTGCCAGCTGTCCTTCAGGTGAATTGTAAATGCTTTGTTTACAACTCCCCTGCTGGTGAATCTCTGATTAAACAAGTAATGGCCTTTTAGCATTTAGCTAGCGGGCCAGTGTGCCTTTGTCTTTGAGAAAATGGTCTGAGGGCGTTACCCAGAACTACAGATTATTTCAGTAACAATCATAAATAAATCTCATAGCTCCGTATTCAAGCTTGATACACACGTTTTAACAAGACAATGATGTGCAATAGATTGTGTTTTCAAATGATACATCCCAAGGCATACTTTGTATAAAACATATCATAATCACATAAAAGTGGTGAACATGGGGTACAGAGTGTCACATGAGGTACACTATGTCTCAGGGTGACAATTATTTGGTCTGAAATGTTGCAACAGAAGGTCTCATGGTGGGAGTGGTGAAGCCTCCACAGGTAGATAAGGCGAGGGAGTATGTGAATAAGGAGGTTACCAAATTCATGTGTGACCAAAGGCATTTGGTAATTACTTGTGGACATATCTTAGTGGACACCCACATTATACTGGGAATATGAGGTACACCTATCTGACTGGGGAGTGGATATATTTTTGTCGGACATTAGGGAAGGAATTGGTAAGTATCTGGGAACACAGTGCGGGAGAGGCAGCCACGCTGATTGCTGGTGCCTTCTTATGGCAGGTGTCGTGTGCAGGTACTTGTTATGAAAGGTACACAGTGATTAGATAAATAGATTGGACTGAGATTTAGAGGAAAGCATCCCTTAATGAAGCTGGGGAAGAGGGGTTCAGGTCTCCTAGTATTTGGTATAGTAGGGAGACATCCCTCACTCCCCCATTCCTTTTCCAGTCTCCTTAAGTCTCATAAGAGCAGAGGGCAGTAGGGCCCCAGCAATGGGCTGACTACGATCAGTGTGAGGAGAGGGATGGCTGATGGTAGATTTCCCAAATAGGTGGAAATGATCAAGGAAATAATGATGTCCTGCACCGTACAATTCATTGCCAGGTACTCTCCACATATTTTAAGTGGATACATTTGCGGCCTAATTAAACCACGTCCACTGCCTCATGTCTTTCTTCCGGCATGGGTGGACAATATAACCATGTTGGGGAAGCCATCTGAGAGTCCATCTTTACAGTCCCTGTAGCAATGAATTGTCCTTAGGATTGCAGATGAGTCAAAAATAATTTTTCAAAAAGTTTGCTCTGATTTTGTTTTCACAGTTGGCTTGATGTTCAGCTCAGTCTTTGTAAAATTGAACTGAAGTCTCAGCACTTGGTGGACTTTTGACACAATTGTATTATTCAGTAGGATGTTTACATTATCATGCACAGAGAAGGATAGTAACTGAGTTCCTAACATTATCACCACAAGAAGCACAGACCTTTGAAATGGTTACTGTTGACAAAGAAAGAGAGTGCCCCTTGACACCAGCATAAAATCTTTAAAACATCTCAACTCATGAACAACTTGCACTTAAAAAGACATGTAGAATTAGTTTGGTTAGAAAACCTCTGCACTGTTCATTTATTATTTAATCTTATTTTACTTTGTACAGACAAGCTATCTGGCCTAGTGCGAGGCCTCACACAGCCAATTACCTCAAGGTGTTTAGTTCATTTATTATTTAAAGCATAAATCTTGTACAGGTTGTCCATTGATGACCCTGTGAGGAGTCTATAGTAAATGCCTTTCATTGTTGTTGCCTGACTCATGCACATGGGCCTACCTGCTGAGCTAAGTAGGCCAGGAAAACGGATGGATTTGTATGATACAAGAGATGATAGCAAATTTATACTGAAGTGAAATAAGTCAGTGCATGCAATAGCAGTTTCCATGTTAGAAGGAAGTTGAATCTTGTCTGTTAGACTAATATTAATTATATCTTGTTCTTTTTAAGGGCTCTGTCAGTTCTCGATTATATTACATATTGTACATCTTAAAATATGTCTGAGGAGCTATTGGACACTGAATATTTTAAACTTAGCTATATATAAAACAATTAAATAGTAAGCTGCCATAAATAGGTGTTATCCAACATATATGAGAGAGGATCCTTAGTGTGGTAGAAAACCCCTGATTAAATAAAAGGAGTTTTTGTGTGTGTGTTTTTTCCCCTTCAAACCATTCTTCTTATATTAACTTCTTCGGGGGAGAGGGGGTGTCTAATGCTGTGATTGCCAGCAAGGTGCTCTCTGAATGACTTGGAAAGAGACTTGCTCAAGTAATGTGCTGATTGCGACTGATGGGTTTATATGCCATTAACAGTGTCTGTCCCACACTGAACGTGCTAGGTATTTAACTTGGGACTGGTACTAATTTCAGAGCTAATACTGAGCTGTTCCACATCAATGCTTTCAGCAGGTGGCTTGAACTGACAGTGTAAAAGAAAAAAGTGAGAGAAAATTACCATTGTACTATAGAATTTCTCTGATTGAATTGACTGATTATACTGTCAAAAGAGCATTGGGAAACTGGCAGTGCTTATGAGGAGGAAAGAAATGACAGGATTCTTTTTTAAAAGAGCTTTTCTGTTGATTTTGCACAGTCAAATATTTCAAACTGATGATAAGGTTTGATGTTAGAGGTTTTAATCCAGTACTTGTGGAATCTGTGTGTTCTCTGATTTATGACTTTTAAAGCTTGTATCGTGTGTAAACAGATCCTGAGGTTTTCCCAGAGTTTTCTCTCTCAACTAAAAAGATTAAAATGATGCACTCTTACGTTACAGACACAATAAATCCTGCTCCTCACCCCCATTTTTGTAATACAATATAAAAAAGCATTGAAAGAGAAGTAGTATAGAAACACTCTAGAGAGAGGGTACGAAGAACCAATGTTGGGCTATGGGGCTTATCAAAAACACGAAGAAGCAAATAATTTCCTCTTTTTGAGTGAATTCTCATAACTATAGAATTAGGGCCCAACCTCACTATTATTAATTTAAATTATGTCTCTGTGATTGATTTAAATGAGAGCAGGATCAGACCTTATGCAAGGAAGTAGTCTTAGGCACCTCTTTAGTAAACTCAGAAACTCACTGCTGATGCTGAAATATTTTGTTCATTGTAAGTTGTTAGGTATACATTCCAAAAATATTAAAGCTTTTTTATTAAAGGACAAATTTGATTGGACAAATTCTGCTTTCACACTATGCAATCTCGTTGACTGCATGTTATGACATTTGGGACAGATTCTCTAGTTTGTTTAGGCTGCTATACATTTCTCTGGTGGTATAAAGCAGTCCTAAAGTTAGCTTAGGTGACCAGGAGAATATCTCCTCTGCATAGGCCCAGAATTAGGGGATCCAAAGGTTGCATGAAAGTGCCACCCAATCTATCCTGCACTGAGAACAGCTCACTCACATCAGACAATCTAGCTCATTGACGTCAAATGGAGTTGTATTCTGTAAATGAGGTAATTATCCTGTTGTTTTTGGCATCACAGAAATATATTGGCATAAGGATCATTATTGTAACTGAGATACAAAGGCAACTGTTCATTGAGCACCAAATTAAAAGCTTGGCTGCACTGAGTTTGTGAAAAGTAAAATTTTAAAGTAAAAGGAATGCAAAAGAGAAACTATATGGTTGTCTCACATGAATCACCAATGTCAATTCCAGAGAAACAGTAAGCTTTTGTTTTTTAGGGTTGAAGAAGGTTAAACGTATTGTGGAAAAGATGTATTTCAACATCTTGAGAGGGGGTGGGGTATAGAATGGGAGGCAGGGCCGGTGCAAGGAAGTTTCACGTCCTAGGCGAAACTTCCACCTTGCGCCCCCCTCCCAGCCCTGCGGCAGCTCCCTGCCCCCCCCCCTGCACTGAGGCGCCCCCCCGCGGCAGTTTCCCCCCCTGGGGAGCCATGCGGCAGCTCCCCACCCCAGCTCACCACTGCTCCGCCTCCTCCCCTAGCACGCCGCCCCCGCTCTAATTCTCCTCCCAGGCTTGCGGCACCAAACAGCTGATTGGCGCCGCAAGCCTGGGAGGAGGGAGAAGTGGAGCAGCGATGGCGTGCTCGGGGAGGGGGTGTTGCAGAGGTGCCCTGGGGTGGGGAGCCCTGCGGCAGCTCCCCCCCCCCGCCGGCCCCCCCCCCCCCCCAGCCCGGGGAGCCGTGCGGCACCTCCCCACCCCAGCTCACCTCTGCTCCACCTCCTCCCCGAGCACGCCGCCCCTGCTCTAATTCTCTTCCCCTCCCAGGCTTGCCATGCCAAACAGCTGATTGGCACCGAAAGCCTGGGAGGCGGGAGAAGTGGAGCGGCGACCGCGCGCTCGGGGAGGAATGCTGTAAAAAAAAAATTGGGGGCACCGCTTTTTGGCGCCCCCAAATCCTGGCGCCCTAGGCAACCGCCTAGTTCGCCTTAATGGTAGCACTGGCCCTGATGGGAGGTAGGGATGGATGTTCTGCCTCCGGGGTGGCTGGGGGAGGAGGGATGCTCCCCACTAGGATGTGGACAAATTGGAGAGAGTCCAGCAGAGAGCAACGAAAATGATCAGGGGGCCGGGGCACATGACTTATGAGGAGAGGCTGAGGGAACTGGGCTTGTTTAGTCTGCAGAAGAGAAGAGTGAGGGGGGGATTTGATAGCAGCCTTCAACTACTTGAAGGGGGGGTTCCAAAGAGGATGGAGCTCAGCTAGGGGCGGTTCTAGCTTTTTTGCCGCCCCAAGCACGGCAGGCAGGCTGCCTTCGGCGGCATGCCTGCAGGAAGTCTGCTGGTCCCGCGGCTTCGTTGTACTCGCCACCGAATTGATGCCAAATCCGCGGGACTGGCGGACCTCTCGCAGGCACGCTGCCGAAGGCTGCCTGTCTGCCATCCTCACAGGGACCGGCAGGCCACCCCCCGCGGCTTGCCGCCCCAGGCACGTGCTTGGAGCGCTGGTGCCTGGAGCCACCGCTGAGCTCAGCTGTTCTCAGTGGTGGCAGATAACAGAACAAGGAGCAATGGTCTCAAGTTGCAGTGGTGGGGGTATAGGAGGGTGGTGAAGCACTGGAATGGGTTACCTAGAAAGGTGGTGGAATGTCCATCCTTATAGATTTTTAAGGCCCAGCTTGACAAAGCCCTGGCTGGGATGATTTAGTTGGTGTTGATCCTGCTTTGAGCAGGGGTTTGGACTAGATGACCTCCTGAGGTCTCTTCCAGCCCTAATGATTCTGCCACAGGTAAAGGTTAAGACACATATTTTATTTGTTCTCCAAGTCTATGGCCATGAAGTGAAATAGTCTGGGATTTTTTGTTTTGTTTTATTTGAATTACTGATGCGATTAAATAAAATGTTATATAAATTAACAGCAATAGAAAGCTTTAGTTGTAGAAGAGAAGAACTAATAACATCTTGGAAAGTAGACTAGAGCATATATGTTTTTGTTACATCATTTAATGCAGAAGGCTGTAGTCACATTATCATTATTCCAGTACAGTGTAACAAACCAGCAGGAAACTGCATTCCATCTGATTTCTATGGTGACTACAGAGAATTTGTTTCATTGCTTACAGAGCAACCAGTTGTAGCTTATGGTAGCTTCAGGGCTAAAACATAGAGTGATGCAGTTCTACTTGACTTTGAACTGTTAACACTAAAGCAAGTGCAACATAAATACAACAATGAGCAAAAAATATTTTGTAGTCTGGAGATTTTATTTGAGTGAACTGTAGCTAGATTCTAGAAAAAACATAATCTTAAAATTGCTCTCCTGTGTCAATCAAGTTATACAATCATTTCTCTGAGAGTTTAAAAACCAAACTCTATGGATATATATGGACTTTTACTGGATGTAAGCATTGATATTAAAAGGGAGGAAAGAGTATTTTGTTTAAATCACATTTATCCAGGAGATTTTTATGCTTTGAGTTGCTTATTCACCTTTTTCACTGGTCTAAAATATAAAAGCAATTTGCAAAAAAAAAAAAAAAAAAAAAAAGACTAGTCCCATTGATAAATTCATAAATTTAACGTCCTTTTCTGTACAGAATGATGAGATATATCTTAGTATTTTATAACTGGCAGTGTGAATGGTATAAATTGCCATATTTATAATGTGGGGGGGAAAAGTTAAAACGATTTAGCGCTTAACAAATATAAAATGGCCATTGCGTTGTGTACAAGAAAAAGGTTAAACTGATTGCTATTCATTGCTCAGAACATATGTCTAGGTGGAGATTCAAGGCCCTATTCCTCTTTTACTAACTGCCTTTCTCTTTACCTAGGATTAGCTTTTGGCATAATTTAAATTGAAGATCTCAATGAGTTTTACTTTGCTGTCAGTTTAATTTGATGTTTAGAGTACAGCTGAGGAAAGTTAAATCCATTTTTACAAAAGGAAATACAGTAGCTTGTGTCAGGCTTGGTTGAGTTATGATCTCCTAATTTAGAGGCTCTCCTAATCCTTTAAAATATTTTTTTACATAAGTCACTGATGAGCACCCCACTTGTTCACACCCCACTATATTTTTAATCAACTTTCAGTTTCTGAAAGTCTTGATCTCTCTTGATCCCTCTGACTTGTGATCTCACAAGTAAGAGCAGTGGAACATCAGGAAAGAGATGGAGTAGCACTTGTGTAAAGGCAGCAGCAAATCATATTCAGTAGAAGGTAAAACTTTTCTTATTGTTTAATTTTTTTTAAGACAAAAACTGCTTGAAGTGGTTAACATTTAGGGTGGTGGTCAAAGTCGGGGTTGCTGTGATCTTTTATAGGTCTATTGGAACTGTGTGTATATGTTGTAGTCTACAATGGCCCATGGTTCCTTCGTATCTATTAAGGTATGTACAAATTTTACTGACTTATACAGGATTTGACAGAGAAGCAAAAACTGGTAGGGGAGCAGGGAGAATGAGGAAACTGCAGAATAGGTTGAACACTTACTTGTGGAAGCTAGTTGAGAGCTTAGAGAACCTGCAGGATTTTTTCATCTCTCCAGGGTGCTCTGCTCCTTGATTTCCCCAATGCTCTGGGGAGTCTGGGTGCTCAGCACAGGATGTGCCAGCTCCTTGATTTTCCCCAAAATGCCAGAACATGTTGTAAAGATTGAGCATATTTTAAAATACGCATGTAAATCTCCTCATTAGTCTGGTGTTAGGGTTTAGAGTTAATATCAGTGACATAAGAGTTAAAAAAATGCCTTGCAATAACTTCAGAGGGATTAGAATCCTTGAAAGTTCAGAGTTACAACTGAAAAATCACCCCAAATGTATGAAAGTATCGAGACCACACAGTTAAGGCCACCCAAACATTCTTAACGCTACCCTTTAGCACCAGCCCCTTCTCTTTTTGTTCACTTCATCCCTCCTTTACAAGATGTATTGATTTTTGATCCTGTGCTTATTTAAGAGCTTGATGTCTACAGCCACATCGCTAATTATTGTACTGATTACAGTGATCATATTACCACCTTCATTATTTTATATCTATAAAGACTTTGCAAAGTTTTAAGCTAAAACTCATCCTGCATAATTAACTAGTCTCAGGTCATTTTTTCACCTACATAATCTGTGAGGATGACGCATGTGGAGAGGACACTTGAGAGAAGGATGGTGATGCATGATGGTGAAGGATAATAGCCAGTGATAATGTCTAGAACAAGGGTGTCCAGGCTTCATTACTGAGTGTTCTCAGTTGTGGCTCTCAAGAGTGACTGTGTTAAGAAGAAAATGTGTATTTGATTAGGAATTGAAACTTTATTTCCCGATAGCTTACTTTTGAGAGAAGAGAGAGTGAAGAGCAAAACACCCTGTAAGGGGCTGCTCTTTTAAGAGGAGAATAACTGTTAGTGAGAGAGTAGAGGGCTGGAGTCATGTCATATTTGCAGGAGGGGAAAGGAAGCAAGAATCACAGTAGCTACTACAGGTAGGGCTGGGACTCTCAGGTAAGAGAGCACTGGGAAGAAGGACAAGAATAGTTAATGTCCGTCAAAGAGGTAGAGGCAACAACAACTTATTTTAAGGGTGGGGTTGCAAGCTTCAGTTGATTTGAAGAGGGTGGTGGGGCCTTGGTACTCTACTATAATTGACTTGGGTGAGGGGTGAATAGGGGCAGAAGAGAGAGTATTCTTGAGAAGGATGGGGGAAAGGGGAGAGGTTTGGAGATTAGAGTGTGTTTCTAGGAACACTTGTGACTATGTGGCGGGAAAGATGTGCTGAATTCCTTGGGTTTGATTAGAGGGAGGCCAAGCTTTTGGTTCCTGGGGAAGTAAATAGATGTTTCCTATAGGGTTTGGGGCCACAGAGAGTGATTTACAGGGGATGGTTTGGAGAAGAAGGTAGATATGCGTGTATTTCTGAGGAATGGGGGCACCGAAAGCAGGATTTGAAAAGTCCACTTTCCTCTCCAGGCTCAGTTAGTATTCTGAAGAAGTGGCTGAGCACCTTTGAGCCTTCCAGTTCAGTTTTTAAATAACTTAGTACACAGGCGAGCGAGGCGGGTCTGAATGAGGAAAGTGGCAGCTTTAAACTGCCCCATCGATCCTGATTGTGGCCCCTTGACATTTTAAAATCAAATGTTTGGTCCTTGGGTTGAAAAGATGGGCCACCACTGGACTAGGATAGCCATAGAGTGGACTAATGCTATCCATTACTTTCTCCTGAAGAAAGATAATACAAAGTTTTTAATACAAACAAAGTTTCTTCTGTCTTTTTTGGTGGGCATGAGAAATATGTCTTCTGCTCCAGTGAACCCTGATTTCAAAGCAAAAGAGGTGATAGATCATCACAACACAGAGACCTCTCCTTTCCTCCCACTCCCCCATTGCTAAACCCAGTCCCAAAGCAAAGTTGAATATGTGCCCAGCTGCAAGTGTTGACTCTTAGAAGTCTCAAGGCAACCATGAGAACTTAAATTAACTGAGAAGGCTTCTCTAAGGACATTGAAGATGCCTAGGGTAATATGCGTGAGTGACTCCAATCCCAGGTCAGTTAAAGTCTTAGTAAACAGAGCTGGAAAACGAGTGGAGTAGCACGGTGTCCTTTAAACCACAACTATACCGAATTGAATCTTATCCCAGGACTGTCCTGTGAGATAGACATATTCAAATAAATTCACTTTTGGAGTGTGGCTTTTCCTATGTTGGAAGTCACATAAAAATAGCTCAGCTAGCTGAATACCCAATTGCTAGTCTAGACTGGAAGGTTCACTGCTTCAGATTTTTAATTTATTTACATTCTTTGTAGTTGAGGAGATAAATGTAGAAGTCCCATGTGCAAAGGCGCACAACCGTGTTTTTAAATATAATGGGGATTTCAAATTTTTTTCCTACCAGACAAATCCATCCCTGGCTTTTTCACATTATAATAAAAAGACTTACACAATTTCTGTGTGAAAACCCAAATATTTGTTATTTTAAGAGGAGCAATTGTATCTAAAATTACTAACCACTTCCTTTTTCTTTCCCAGAATCCAAAGTCTGAACCCTTTTTTTTTCCTTTTTCAAATATCTCTAAAAATTGCTCCCAAGCCAGGATGCTGCATGCCGGGTCTCAGTCTGTAGTCGCTTCCTACAGCCAAGTTCTCCACCCCTGAAACTAAGGGTTTATAATAGAACTACTGACAGAACCTTAACTAGAATAATGTGAATGCCACCATAATACTAATGATAAATGGCATATATTTTAAAAGTTAAAATGTTCATAGCCTTAAAGTCAAACACATCTGGGAAATATTAATAGTATATGAACTGCCCTATGTGGATCTGAATTATGAACAGAACAGAGATGGAAAGAGATAAATTGCATAATAAATCACTTAACTTATTGTATTTACTTAAAAAACCCCATATATACTTTGTTTATGTAGCATGTCAGCTGTTTGAAAAAAGATGAATAGTTCTAGATTCAGATTTATTCCAAAGAATGAATATTTAGTACTCTGTGGTGTCACACTTCCTTAAGAAAAATAATTACAGTATATGGTTTTACCAACAGTAATGCTCAGAGACCATTGAGTTTGTATATTTTTAGTATGCCTTTATCTCTGATCACTTTATAGATTTTGTGCATTCTGGATTTATAAACGTCAGGTGTTTTTCTACCCTCCTTTCAAATGTTGTAGAAGTGACATACATAGAAGTTCCTGATTGTACTAAGGAGCTAATTAACATAAAATGTTTCGTAGTGTTTTCATGTATTAAAACACACGGAGTGTAGAATTATTACACGCATTTGAGATGCTTTGTTACAGTTTTTAATTTTGCTATGTAAAATTCTGTGACTAACTATAAAGAATTAAGTGAACTTGCTGAGCTCTCTCTTATTCTTTTGGAAATCAGGCAAAGACACACACATTCTAAAATGCTCCATAGAGCTATTTAATAAAAACAAATTGTGAACCAAATTCTCAGGTGCACCAGACCAGTGTATGTATGTGTGTAGGTACAGGTGCTTTCTGCCACCTTTCTGCCCCATAATCCCTGTGGCTCCTTAGGGCCTCAAGGTTGTTCTATCTTGTACCACGTTGCAGCTGCCCCTCCCTTGCTAGAACGGTGTGCTGCAGAGCTGACTATACTGCCTTTACACCCCATTGGGATGCCCCTGTGCCAGAGAAAGCCCTAGCTCCCTATATAGGGCAGCTTTAAGCCAAAAGGTGACACAGTGGGGTGAATACAAAATGACTGATCTAGATCTTGGTTTCTGTTTTTCATAGTGTGAACCACAACTTAATCAAGTGATTATCTTGTGAGCACCTTTTTGCCAGTCACTCTTGCTTGCACAAGTTCCCCTCTCATTTGTGAACATGCAGTGTCTCTGTGACAACTACAGCAATTGCTTACATGGAAAAGTAATATTGAGAAAGTACATTTTAATTGCATGTTTACTATGTTTAATACAGTAATTCCTTGGTCTGTTTTGAAAACATAAATTGTACTCTCTCCTTTTGATGATTATTTCATCTCCCCCTGCCATCCATTCTGTTCTTCGTCTCCCTCCTCCACTACACATCCTTCTCTGACACCTGGACTCTATAGCCCCACCTCTCCCTAGACTCTTGGTCCCTTTTCCCTCTTCTCCTGTGGACAATTTTGTCCTACTTCTGGCTCCTGTCCATTGGCAACTCCTGGTTCTTCTCTTGGCAGCTCCAGCAGGTGGTTCCTATTTCAATTCATCATCTTACAGAATCCCTCAGACAGGCTGCTAGGCTGGCTTCTCCTTGCATCCAGCTGGCCTGACAGATGGCAAGCTCTTCTTTGGCGTGAAGAGCCTGGCCACCTGTAGGAGGAACTGGAAGCAAAGAAAAGCTGACAACATGGAACCTACCAGTTCTCTGTGGATCAGAATCAAATGATATGTAGACCACAGCTTGAGAACCACTGATGTAGATAGAAATATGCAGCAGGTATCCCATAAACTCTCCCTGAGTTCATTACAAGTATGAGTTGTACAGGAATTCAGGTTTGGGACCCAGAAGTTATGACATTTTTTATATTTTTATTTAAAGAAAGAAAATGCAGTTTACAGGGAGACACACACACACATCTTGGCCTGAATACCAAAGGCCTGATGCACTTGAAACTCGCCCCCTCTTCCCCCCCAAAAAAAGAAAGAAAAAAAGTACATGTAATCACGAACTGTAATTTTGCCACATTCTTGTGCACCAGAATATTTCCAGTCGTCATTTTGCTAGTCTCAGAGCAAAAACAAAATGGTAGAAAAAAATGAAAACTGACAAAGAATGTTAACGTTTTGGGGGCTCTGCTTAAAAACTTCCTTTCCTCCAAATGTAGCATTTTCTCTTCTTTTTATAATCATATAATTTTTATTTTTAAAAGCCTTGAAATAGGGACATGTTTTAATGTCTTTTTTTTTTTTTCAGAATTTTGCACGTTGTGGGAGAAAATTTGTTTTGCCCTTGTGAAAATATAACTAGCAGTAACTATTTTTCCTTTTTTTTTAAAACAAATTGTTGGAAGAGAAATTTTACTTCAGTTATATAAAATGAAGACCTAACACCTCCACATTGATCTCTCGGTACCCAACAGTCCTTGAAAAATTACAGTGGAAAGCACTAAAGTCAAATTTTGAATTTTATGTTAATCTAAACAAAAATTAGAGTAATAAATTAACGCATAATAAATTATAAAACACCAACAAAAGGAAATAACACTACCCCACCTCAGAAAAGAAATAAAATATTAAAACAAACAAAGAAAATAATTTTGAAAGGCATAGACCAGAGGGTCTCAAACTTCATTGCACCGTGATCCCCTTCTGACAACAAAAATTACTACACGACCCCAGGAGGGGCGGATGGAAACCTGAGCCCGCCTGAGCCCCACCTCCCCAGGAGGAGGGGCCAAAGCCCGAGCTCTGCTGCCTATGGCAGGGGGCCCAATGGCTTCAGCCCAGGGCAGGGGACCTGTTATCTGAGCGCTGCCACTCAGGGCCGAAGTCTGAGCCCCTCTTCCCACTCCTGCCCAGCTCAGACAGTGGGGTTCAGGCTTCATCTTCATTTAATCCTCCTCAACCTGTCAGCCTCCTTTGACACCATGGACCATGCACTTTTTCTTTAAATCTTGTCCTCCCTTGGTTTCTGTGACTTTGTCCTCTCCTGGTTCTCCTCCTACCTCTCTAATCTCTCTTTCAGCATGTCCTTTGGAGTATCCTCCCCATGAACCCTTCACCTTTCTGTGGAGGTTCCACAAGGCTCTGTCCTTGGTCCCTTTCTCTTCTCCCTCTATGCTTTATCTCTGATAATCTCATTCTCACACACAAATTCACTTACCACCTCTACGCTGACAAGTAACACATCTACCTCTCTACCCACAACCTCTTTCCTCCTGTCTAGTCTAAAATCTTGGCCTGTGTCTCTGACATCTTCTCATGGATGTCTAGCCATCAACTCAATCTCAACATGACTAAAGCATAGCTCTTAATATGCCCTCCGCCCAACCTTCCTTGATCACTGTGAACAACTCCACCATTCTCCTGTAACTCAGGCCTGTAACCTGGGTGTCATCTTCGACTCAGATCTGTCTCTCTGTGTCCTCATATTCAGGCTATGTATAACTCTTTTCAGTTCTTTCTGCATAACGTCTTCAAGATATGTCCTTTCCTATCCATCCATGCAACTAAACTCTTGTCTGAGCTTTCATCACCTCATATCTCAATTACTGCAAGATCTTTCTGTCTGGCTTTGACAAACTGAGTCTTGCTCCACTCGTATCCGTTCACAATGGCACTGCAAAGAACATTTTTCTAGCCCATTTCTTTGACCATAACACTCCTCTCACTGCTTCCCTCTACTGGTTTTTCCTTCTCTGTTGTATACAGCATAAACTACTTGTCTTCACTTTCAAGGCCTTCCATGGTTTTTCCTACTCCTATTTACCTATTATCTCTCATTTGCCAACGAGATGTTGACTCTTGTCTACATCTGGCCAACCATGCCAGCCTCCAGCACCTAGCTGTCAAATTTTCAAAAAAGCACTTTTGTGCTTTCTGTTATGCTGCCCCTTATACTTGGGAGACACTCCACATAAACATTTGGAACATTCCTTCAAAACCCTGGTTAAATCACTCCTGTGCCATGATGCCTACAAAAACTTGATAATGGTTGTCAGGAACTCAGCTGGCTCCAGGCACAGTCGCCCAGCAACCCAATTAACTCAGCTGGGCCCAATAAACCTCCCTAAGTAATTGTGCTCCCTGATTGGACAGAAGGGCCAACAGATCCCTATTTAAGCCTGGTAGCAAGAGCAGCGTTGTGACTGCCTAATGTGTTTCACCCCTGCAATTGTGCCAGACCTGCTTCCTGTCCAGCCTTGCTCCACCCCTTGCCTGCTCGACTCCAGCACTAGTCCCTGTCAGCCTCTAAACCCCTGATTCCTAGCTCTGACCACGACTCCAGGTCTGCCCTTTGATTCTGTTCTGGCTTCTAACTCCTGGCTCTGACCAGACTTGCCTCTTGACCACACCTCTGGCACTGCCCTCTGATTCAGCTCTGATCATTAGGGCAGACTCCAGCACTGGCCACTAGGTTGCACTGCCTACACCTCAGTGAGTGACAGATTAGGCTGCCAATGCCCATCATGCTGACTGATATTATTTCATTGTTTCTTTATACTCCCTGTTGGTCTCTCTGTAGCCATCAGTTGTCACTTGTCATTTAGATTGTAAACTTTTTGGGGCAGGGCCTGTTTTTGCATTCTGTGTTTGTACAGTGTACTAACAAAATGGGGTCCTGGTCCATGACTAGGGCTCCTAGGTATTATGGTAATACAAATAATACATTATATATAGGGTCCTACCAAATTCACAGTCCATTTTGATTAATTTCATGGTGATAGGATTTTTAAAATCATACATTTCATGATTTCAGATATTTAAATCTGAAATTTTATGGTGGTGTAACTGTAGGGATCCTGACCTAAAAGGGAACTGTGGGGGGTCACAAGGTTATTGTAAGGGGGTCATGGTATTGCCACCCTTACTTCTGTGCTGTTGCTGGCAGCGGTGCTGCCTTCAGAGCTGGGTGGCTGGAGAGTGGTGGCTGCTGGCCCGGAGCCCAGCTCTGAAGGCAGTGCTGCTGCCACCAGCAGCAGAGCAGAAGTATGGATGGGATGGGATGGTATTGCCACTCTTTCTTCTGTGCTGTTGCCTTCAGAGCTGGGCCCTCGGTCAGCAGCTGCCACTCTCCGGCAAGCCGCTGCTGGGATCTCCACAGTCACCCCCGGCTCGGTGTCGGTCGAGGGAACATTCCCAACGCCGTTCGCCGCCCAGTGTCCGTTCAGGACAAAGTCCACGTGGATCGCCTTTGACGCCCACTAGGCTGTCTGGTTGGGTTCCGTCTGACCAAGACTCTCGGCACCGTTCCGCCTCGAGGAGTGAACACTGATGGGACTGAGGCAGACAACACCAAAGGCCCTCGTCTCGGAGGGGCTATCGCAGCCAGTCACGACACGAACGTCGACGTTGTTCCTGTTCGTTGTCCCGCTCCAGGACCATGCCACAGCACTGCCTCCACAGCCCCGGGCGTCGATCACTGGTGTCTCGCCATTGCGGGTCCGCCCGCCGGAGCCGATCGCGGAGCAGCTGTAAACAACGGTACCAGTCCTCCATGTCGAGATTGCAGTCCCGTGGTCGGCATCGCTCCTGGCACCGCCACTCCTCCCGGTCCCGGGACAGCGGCAGGTCGTATGTCAGCCCGGCCTCCCTTCGTAGTCCTCCATCGATGGGCCAGGCCAGCCAGGCCGAACAGCCGGCTCAGCCAGTGCCACAGCAGGTGCAGTGGCACCGGGCCCTTTAGCCGATCCAATGGTACCAGCGGGCACCGTGGCCCCCGACGCAGCCCCCGGTGGGGGCTCGCTTGGTGGCCGGAGCCTCAGAAGGACCATTGGCCTCCCTCTCCAGACCTCCGAGGAAGGAGTCAGTGGGACGTACATCCTCGGCATCGTGCCCGGAGACCGACCAGGTGGTGGACCCTCCGGTGCCGGTGGACACACAAAGTACTGCGCCGGCCTCCTCACCCTCCCCGGATGAGGTGATTATGGCTCCTCCTCCCTCTGTCCCGCAGGAGGACTTTAGGGCCCACCAAGAATTCTTAAAAAGGGTGGCATCAAGCCTCCACCTCCAAGCAGAGGAGATGGAGGAGGCCTCGGATTCCCTGTTTAATGTACTGTTCTCCTCGGCACCAGGCAGGGTGGGCTTTGCCTCTCCACAAAGGGGTGGCGAAAATTTCAATTGCCCTGTGGCAAACCCCGGCCTCATTGGCCCCCATCTCTAAGAGAGCGGAATGCAAGTATTTTGTACCCGCCTAGGGGCATGAATATTTATACACCCACCCTGCTCCTAACTTCCTGGTGGTCGAGTCGGTCAACCACAGGGAACAGCAGGGCCAACTAGCCCCTACCCCAAAAAATAAAGATTCAAGGAGGCTGGACTTATTTGGAAGAAAAATTTATTCGTCCTCGAGCTTCCAGTTATGGGTGGCGAACCACCAGGCTCTCCTGGGGAGGTATGAGTTCAATCTGTGGGGCTCCCTGCCCAAGTCCGAGGACTCCCTCCAGCAGCGTGACAGGAAGGAGTTCAAAGGGCTGGTGGAGGAGGGCACAGCGGCTGCCAGGGCAACCCTGCAGGTAGCTTCAGATGCAGCGGACATGGCTGCGCAGTCCATGGCCTCCGCGGTGTCCATGAGAAGGGCGTCATGGCTCCTGTTCTCTGGACCTCCCTGTAGGACCTCCCATTTGACGGCGAAGCTCTGTTTGTGGAACAAATGGATACAAAGCTGCATGGCCTGAAAGAGACTCGCACGACTCTCCAGACTCTGGGTCTCTATGTTCCGGCTACGGCTAAACCTAAGTTCAAGCCGCAGCAGACTCCTGCTCAGGCCACCCATTCAAAATACAAGACCGCTTATAAGAAGTCGTGGGACTATAAGAGGCGCCCACTAAGGCAGTCTCGGCCTGCCCCCCAGCCTGGGTCCTCCAAGGGCAAGCAAGTGGGGAAAAGGTGGTTTTGATCGGACGCCCGGGGGTGCCCTGCTAGTTCTCATCTGGGATCCACCCTCAATAAAGCTTCCCTTCTCCAATCGGTTGTGTGCTTTCCTCCTGGAGTGGTCGCAGATGGGTCCTCAACACCATCTCCCGGGGCTACACTCTTCAGTTTACTTCCTCCCTGCCCAACCACCCCCGCCCCCGTCCCTCACGGGGGACTCCTCGCATGAGGCTCTGCTTGAGCAGGAGGTGGGGCGGCTCCTGGGCCTGGGAGTGATGGAAGCGGTACCAGAGGAATTCAAAGGCAAGGGGTACTACTCCCACTATTTCCTTATCCTGAAGGCCAAAGCAGTGCTCAGGCCCATCTTGGACCTGCGAGGCCTGAACCAGTACATGGCGAAGCTCAAGTTCCCCATGGTCTCCTTGGCCTCCATCATCCCCTCCCTGGATCCCGGGGACTGGTACGCTGCCCTCAATCTGCAGGATGCTTACTTCTACCTTCGTATATTCTACTGGCACAGACGCTTCCTCCGTTTCATGGTGGGGCAGGAACACTACCAATTCACGGTCCTCCCGTTTGGCCTGTCCACTGCCCCCAGGGTATTCACGAAATGTATGTCGGTGGTGGTGGTCTACCTCAGGTGCCAGGGTCTTCCCCTATGTGGACGACAGATTGGTCAAGGGCAGCTCCCAGTCACAGGTGCGGGATCACGTGGCTCTCCTTCTGTCCACGTGCACCACTTTGGGCCTGTTGGTAAACAACACCAAGTCCACATTAGTCCCGGTACAACACATAGAGTTTATCGGGAATGTCCTGGATGCCTCGTCGGCCAGATCCTCCCTCCGACTGGACAGGTTAGAGACCCTGAAGGGGCTCATCGACAGTCACAAGATTTCCGGTGACAACAGCCAGAGTGTGCCTCCAGCTCTTGGGTCACATGTCAGCATGCATGTATGTGATCTGTCACGCCAGACTCAGGATGAGGCCCCTCCAGCTCTGGTTGGCCTTGGACTTCTCCCAGGCCAGGGACAGGATGGACAAAGTCCTCACGATGCCCGAGGCAATGATCACCTCCCTACGATGGTGGTCCTCCCCAAGAAACATGCTCCAAGGGGTCCTGTTCAGGGGCAGGGCCCCGTCACTGGAACTGGTGTCCAATGCGTTGGACCTGGGATGGGGGGCCCATGTGGGGAACGTTCAGACTCAAGGTCTGTGGTCGGCTCAGGATCTGACCCTCCACATAAACGTCAAGGAGCTCAGGGCGGTACGGCTGGCGTGCATGGCCTTCCGCTCACACCTGGAGGGCTGGGTGGTCAGGGTCCTCACGGACAACACGGCCTCGATGTTCTACATCAACAGGCAAGGCGGGGCCCGATCCTCTGCACTCTGCCGCGAAGCCCTCATGCTGTGGGACTTTTGTATAGCCCACGACATCTGCCTACAGGCCTTCCATCTGCAGGGCGCCCGGAACGCGCGGATGGATGGCTTGAGCAGGGACTTCTCCTCTCAGCATGAGTGGTCTCTCCACCCAGAGGTGGTGCACAGACTTTTCCAAGTGTGGGGAACTCGGGCAGAACCATCGGTGTTCCCGGTTCTGCTCTGGGGGGGGGGGCGGGGGGGGGGGGGGCGCTATCTCCGATACCTTCCTCCTGTCTTGGTCAAGCCAGTTTCTCTATGCCTTTCCCTTGTTCCCACTGATCGGCAAGGTGCTGGAAAAGATAAAGACGGACAAGGCCTGGGTCCTTCTGATTGCCCTGGCATGGTCCAGGTAGCATTGGTACAGAACCCTCATGGGCCTGGTGGTTGCCCCGCTGTGGCTGTTGCCGTCCCACCCGGACCTGCTTTCCCAGGGCAAGGGCCGCCTCCTCCATCCCAACCTAGCGGCACTCCACCTCATTGCGTGGTTGCTTAGTCGTTAGGTAGGGAGGAAAGGACGTGCTCAGAAGGGGTTCAGCGTGTCCTCCTAGAAAGCAGGCGGCCCTCCACGCGCCGAGCCTACTTGGCAAAATGATCTCGGTTTTCCAGATGGGCGGACGAGCGGTGCATTTCCTTGGTGGCCGCCCTGATCCAGCTTATTCTGGACTACCTCCTTTCAGCTTTCAGCTTAGAGCCCAGGGCCTTTCAGCTTAGAGCCCAGTGGGAAGAAACTGCATAAACCTATGTTCCTATTGTGAACTTTGTATTCAAGTTTTCTGCAGCCTCTAATATTGGGTGAAACACAGGAACTGCTTGGATTAATTGAATATGGATCAAAGAACTGTATCCAAACAGTTTACCTATGCTCCTGCTGCTGTCATTTCTGATGCCTGAAAAGCTGTTGCCTCCACATGTTCTGCTTCCAATGCCAACATACGCTCCTAGGAGATGGGATAAGGGCATACTTTGCATCTATGCAGATAAGAATAATCAGTCTCAGTTCCTTCAGCCCACCCCCCAAAATATTGTCAGGAGAAGACAAAATTCCATTGGTTATTCTGTTGTAGTGAATGTTTTCAGAGATCTTCTATAGGCAAAAACACAATGTTAAATAAGATCCTGCACTTCCTCACAGTCCTGTGCAAGAGGGATATAATGTAACTCCAATATCAATAGATTCGGTTTCCTTTTATTGACAAAACATACATATACTGAAAAGAGGTTGACAGAGAAGACATGCATGACCAATAATGTAATATAAGCCTGATTGTGCTTATTACATGGGCTAAAAATGTTGTGAATAGTGAAGTAAGAATCTTACCGTGTAATACTGCCAGCAATAGGGAGACATACTTTACAGTTCCAGGTATTTAAACTTCAGCAGTTGCCTACGCAGATTTGATAATTACATTCCTGACTGCCAGTTAATCCATCTGCCCAAATGTGTTTTTGCAGGTGCAAAAGGTGATGTGCGTTTTAGTGACAATACTTGTTGCATTTGCGTTTGAAATGTTGGCCTATTGCAAAGTAAAAATAATGTCTCTTCATAAGGGTTATTACAAATCCTTTGTCTTTCTACAATTCTTTTCAGTAAAGGATAATTTCACACACATCTTTTGAAGACTTTTATAAAGGAAGGACTTTGGAAATGGTTAAAACTAAGTTTAAATCATCCATCTTTCAGATACCAAATATAGTATTACCTGCACCTAGATTACAGGTATTCCAAATAAGCCTTTCATATTGCTCAGTGTTGATTTATGACTAGTGGCTGAATTTCATTCTTTGATGTTTGAAGAAAATGTGACATTTTAAAATTTATTAGCAAAAATAGAATAGCATCCGAGATTTTGCTAGAAATTCGTGTCTTCACAGCATTGTTAGTTCAAGTTATAACTCAAGTTTTCCCCTAATCCAACTCCCATCCACTCCCATCCATCTAACTCAAGTTAAGTGGTGCTTTATGCATGAGCTAGCTGGCCTAAGCAAGCAAGGTGGTTTGAAGCTCAAGTGCTGCTGATGTTCCGGAGCTAACAATGCAATAGGGATGCAGCATCTCCAGTTACATCTTATTAGCTGCTAATTCATTTGCTCTGTGTTGCTAATCAGACCACACTGTGCAGCTCCAGTGTTGTTTTGCAGTGTGGCCACTCTCACTAGAACTAGGCTAGCTTGAGTTCACTAAGTCGAGTGAATTAACTTAAGCTAAGTGTTGTAGTGAAGGCAAGCTCTGTTTAAACAACCAGAACACTAGACTGACTACAGTAGTCATTATTTCAGTTCTTTTACCAACCACTGGTTTTGGACCATCTTTAGAAGAGCTATTTCTTCTGTGTTTAAAGAGTGATGCTAGCATTCAGGTTGGTTGTAATTTGGAAATGTATAGAATTTTTTTCTAGTGCTTGAAAATATTTTTTTTTGTTTATCATTCTGAATTAGTACACAATTTAGTAATCAAAAGAGACTGAGGGGGTCTTTGACTCATTCTTGCATCTTGGAAGCCTTCTCCGTGTTTTTTTATGCATATGTCACATGCCATCTTGTATTATCTCAGGTTAAATAATATGCTTTACTACAGTCTGTTTTATAGAAGACTTTAAATACAGTGTATGGTTTTGATTTTCTGGGAAATATGCATATGCACTGTGACAAAGAATACAAAAGCAGAAACCCCCCTGCCCCCTCCCCCCAAGAATGCAGCTGTTTATTATAGCTGATGAAGAATTAAGTAACTTTTTTTGGACCATCTGTGATGCTTACTCATTTGGCCTTCTGCTTTTTACTGTCATTAAATGTAGCTTTTGAATTAGTGGTTCATTTGAGCTCTGAAATTATCACTACTAATCATATATTGTGAAAGAATGAAGAATATAGTATTCAAAGAATCACAAAGTATTGTTTGATTTTATAGTTGTTATATTCTCTCTTTATGAGACTTGTGCTACCCCTGTCTAACTATGAAACAAATTGTTGGGAGCCAGATCAGAGCTAGTCCTTGTGCGTGCCTGGGGTAATGGTGAGGAAAAGCTTCTTGTTCCCTTTACCAGTGGTGCTGCATGCAGCCCATGTGCAGGGCCAGACCCATAGCTCAAGAACATAGGAGAATCCAAGTGCAGAGGTGGTGTCAGGAACCCAAAATGAGGTGGGCCTATGCAGTGGTCTGCAGAGCTGCATCTATGTATGGGGAGCTCAAGCTGTATCCTATAAAGGGTGTGGGCATTGTGCATGTTTCAACACAATGCCTCTGGGAAGTGTGCACCTCCACATCCCTTCACTGGAGTGTAAATTAAAAGCCACAATAAAGCTCTTACTGTATGTAGAGATGATGGGATCCATTCCAGATTGCTGAAAACAGCCATTTAGCCAGTATAGCTGGAAAGGCTCTCAGACTGAAACCAACTTCCTTGACAACATGTGATGTTCGTCCATCATTATCGATGAAGACCTCAACAACTCATTCTTTCGATGACCGGGCTCTGTGCGTCCGGAGATGACTGATCAGTCCGATTCGGGCGTGGAAAGTCCTGTCACACGTCGGGCAGACATATAATGGCACTGTCGATGGTGTACGAGCAGCTCTGGACTTGCGCAGCTCACACTTTTTTTCAGCCTCAGCAATACGCCTCGCCTCAGAGGTATTACTGCCTGTGTGAATGAGGCTGTGCCATGCTGAACGGTTCAGTGCGAAGGTTTCCCATGTGGCGGTGTTGATCTCGAAGGACTTCAAAGAGGTCTTCAGCGTGTCCTTGAACCGCTTCTTTTGTCCTCCATGGGAACGCTTTCCCTGAGTGAGTTCTCCATAGAAGAGCTGTTTAGGAATGCGTTCATCTGACATTCTCACAACATGTCCGGCCCACCTAGTCTGGGCTCTCATCAGCAATGTGTAAACTTACAGCAGACTGGCTCTAGTAAGGACATCAGTATCGGGCACTTTGTCCTGCCATCTGATTTTTAGAAGCTTTCGCAGACAGGAAATGTGGAAGTGATTGAGCCTTCGTGCATGACTCCGATAGACAGTCCACGTCTCGCAGGCATACAGCAGAGTTGGAAGCACCACTGCTCGGTAGACCTTCAGCTTCGTTGGTAGGCTGATCCCTCGACGTTCCCAAACATTGGAGCGCAATCGGCGAAATGCAGAGCTGGCTTTAGCAATTCTGCAGTTTACTTCACCATCGATTGACACTGCTCGGGAAAGGGTACTGCCCAGGTACGTGAAGTGGTCCACTGTCTGAAGTCTCTGTCCATTTACAGTGATAGACGGTTCTGAGTACGAAGCGTGGGGAGCTGGCTGATGCATGACCTCAGTTGTCTTGATGTTAATGGTGAGACCGAAGTTGTTGCATGCAGTTGAAAACTTGTCCATAGTGGCTTGCATTTCTGGCTCTGTACTAGCATTCAGAGCACAATCATCGGCAAAGAGAAAGTCTCGAAGTACAGTTTTCACCTTGGTGATGGCACACAGTCGCCTCAGATTAAATAGTTTCCCGTCAGCTCAATACTTCAGGCCTACTCCTTCAGTGCAGTATTGAAAGGCATCAGTCAAAGTGGCAGAGAATATCATGCTGAACAAAGTGGGTACTAAAACACACCCTTGCTTGACGCCGTTGGTGACTGGGAAGGCCTCAGATGTTTCACCGTCATCCAGGACACGAGCCATCATACCATGATGAAATTGACGTACCATTCGTATAAATCTGTCTGGATAGCCAAATTTCGACATGATCCTCCACAGGCCCTGGCGACTGACAGAGTCAAATGCTTTCGTGAGGTCCACAAAAGTTGTGTAGAGTTCACGATTCTGCTCTTGACATTTCTCCTGTAGCTGACGCACAGCGAAGATCATGTCAATAGTCCCACGTCCCTTGCGGAAGCCACACTGTGATTCTGGCAGTAAGCCCTTCTCCAGGTGAGTGATCAATCGGTTCAACAGAACCCGTGCAAGAACTTTCCCCACTGTAGAAAGCAGCGAGATTCCACGGTGATTGTCGCATACCTGGCGATTGCCCTTCCTCTTATAGAGGTGCAAGATGGACGCGTCTTTAAATTCTTGTGAAATGGTTCCCTGCTTCCAGAAGGACTGAAACAGCTCAGTGAGTTTCCGTAGCAACACGGGTCCACCGACTTTGTACACCTCTGCTGGTATGGCATCTGACCCTGGGGCTTTGCCACTTGACAGCTGATTCATAGCTTTCTTCACTTCATCCTCTTCTGGTGAAGCATCCATGGAGTCATTGACTGCAACCTGGGGCATCTTGTCAATGGCCTCATCATTGATGACTGAGGGGTGATTGAGAATTGCTTCAAAGTGTTCAGCCCATCTCTGGAGAATCTGCGTCCTCTCTGTAAGGAGCACAGTACCATCAGAGTTCAGGAGGGGAACGCTCCCAGAAGACTGTGGACCATAGAGTGTGTTAAGGGCTTCATAAAACTGCTTATAGTCATTCCTGTCCGCATATGCCTGTATTTCATCTGCTTTGGCGCTCAGCCACAATTCCCGCATTTTGCGCAGTCGGTTCTGTACTGTTCTGTGAGTGTTGATAAAGGCGGTCTTCTTTGCCGCTGAGGATGGGTCGTTTTGATATGCACGATGCAGGCGGTGCTCCTCAGCAAGTAAGGCCTGGATTTCTGCATCATTTTCATCAAACCAGTCTTGCCGCCTGCATGTGGAGGGCCCCAATACCTTGGATGCAGCTGTATGGACAGTGTTGCAGAATCGCTCCCAGTCTTTCTCAGCGTCATCCTCAATACGAAGATCAGCAAGTTCATTCTCTAGGTCTTCCACTAGATTTTCAGTGATGCGGCTGTTCTTCAGCTTCGACACGTTGATCCTTTTGAAAGCCTGACAGCCTTGTGGTCGTCTCTTCGGCATGATACGGAGCTTCATTTTGGATACTATGAGCCTATGATCCATCCAACAGTCAGTGCCACACATAGCTTTTGTAACCCTGACATCTTGTCTATCCCTTCTCCTGATGATGACATAATCGATCAAATGCCAGTTCTTGGAACGGGGATGCATCCACGAAGTCCTGTTACGGGTAGGAAGGTGGAAGACCGTATTGCTGATCAGAAGGTCATGTGCTGCACAAGTTTTTAGGAGTAACAGACCATTGCTGTTACACTTTCCCACTCCATTTTTCCCGATGACTCCTTCCCAGGCTGCGGCATCGCATCCGACTCTTGCGTTAAAATCGCCAAGCAGAATCAGCTTGTCTGTGCGGTGCACTGACGATAGCAGAGTATCTAGTTCTTCGTAGAATTTATCCTTCACATCCTCTGGGTTGGTCATTGTAGGAGCATATGTGCTGATCAAAGTAGCTTGTTTTCCTTTTTGCATTGTCATGAGCCGGTCATTCATACCCTTGGGGGAACTGGCAAGTTTCCGAACAAGATGATTCTTGATGGTGAAGCCAACTCCAGATTCGCGATGCTCATCACTGCTGCGGCCACTCCAGAAGAATGTATAGCCACCGCCTGACTCGGACAGCTGTCCTTCATTAGCAAGGCGAGTTTCGCTAAGGGCTGCAATGTCAATGTTGTAGCGTGCGAGCTCTCTAGCGACAAGTGCTGTTCTTCTGTCCGGTCTGTCTGCCGTGATGTTGTCCAGTAACGTGCGCACATTCCATGTGCCAATAGTGATCGGTGTCACTCTAAGTTTTGTTTTTGTTTTTGTTCGACCGCTTTTATGGGATCCCCGCCAGCCGCGGTGTGCTGGCCAGGGTAAGGTGAAGCAGGCAATGTTTAGGGCACCTTTTCTAGCCCCCTCCTCGTTCTACGGAGGTGAGCAGTGCAGTCCTGAATAGGGCTGCTCAGTCGCTCAAGAAGATGCCGAGCTCCACTGCTGCTTCGGTCAGTGAGGAACGACCATTATGCCTGAGCCGCCTATGTGCAGGTCCGCAGCTACAACTCCCAGTGTATCCACACCTGCTGCTTCGTCGCTCGCCCATCGCCACAGGACTTGTTATGACGTAATATGATATGATATGATGTCGAGACTTGCGCGTGAATTGGATTAAAGTGAGGGAGAGTTGCGCAACGTCAGCCTTACTCTCTCTTCCCAGTTCCTATCTGTATCCAGTGGCAGGACAGAAGTCGAGACGGCTGGAGATAGGGCAGGGCGCAGTGGATGACGAGGACGCCTACGTGTCTTGTCGTGCTCTTAAGCGTTCCACAACGCTTGCTGTCACCGCCTTCCTGACCATTAAACCAGGTTGAACCAGGTTGCCTCAGTCAGCCGGATCCAGCCTTCGCATGCAATGGGTAGACAGGCCCTAACTCACCGAGAGTCTCATACTCATCGGCTACCCTCACCTGGTTTAGCCCGCCAGTCGAGACGGTCTCCGGGATGTGGCTGCTGTCGCATGCTGACAGCTACTTGGAGCCACAGGTGAGAGCTGGGTGTCAAGTGGGGACCAAAGTGGATGAGCTACTCCTAGGAGTACGACTGCTCCCCCATCAGAGGTATTACCCCTCCCTGACAACCCCATACACCCCACAACATGTATTTATAAGGAGAGACACACATACTGCACTGAATGCATTTGTTTTGAGAAAACAGAAGGGAAAGCAGCAGGAAGGAGAATGGTAAAGGAGACTAGTTGTCTACTGAGTAAACTTGTATCTCATGGAGGGTGGAATACTTGAGATGATCCACTGGAAGAAGTTCTCCTGCTTTGATTAAGGGCTGTTGAAGTGTTTAGGAGAGGCACTAGTGAACAGTCTGTTAGACACGTCTGACAGAGAGAGAGGGCCCAAGTTAGGAATTAGAGAGACAAATAATAGAGCTAAACTATGCTTTTATTCAAAAGGAAATCCCCAGGGTTATGGTCTCTGTGTTAGCACCCTCAAAAACTCTGGAGTGCTGGATTAATTAAGAAATAAGCTTTTTTATGTTTGTTACAAACCATCAGGGGGAAGAAAAACAAGTGAACTGAGGTCCTGAAGAGAATTGTCTGGCTCTCTCTTCTGGTATTTGCAATCAGAGTCTAATTCAGGAAGCTGGAAAAAGAGATCACTGGTTTCAGTGACAGAATGAGTAGAGATGGGGGAAAAGTATATAAAAACATGAAATCTTGGATCTTGAAAATTTAAGGTTTTGAAATATTCTTGATTGTGATGATCTGTGCTACAAGAAAAGATGTGTGGTCTGTATCTCTGTATCTGCCTACCTCAGCAATCCTGTCCTGAAGATCTGCCATGTTGTAAATCTTGAAGTAATTTTCGACAGAACATGAGTAAGGTTTTTAATTTGAGGTATACATGGCCAGAGGAAATTGGGTATGGCAGGGACGTCTATATATTATGCCAATCCACAGTTGCATTTTTGGCATCTAATGGCTGTTGCCTCCAAGTGTAAGCTAGGGCAGTTCTCATGTTTTCTTGTATGGTAAAAGGTAACCTGCGTTAGTGGAATTACACAAATGTAAAAACTAGTGTAAAAAAGATTGGAGTCAGGATTTGGTCCTAAGTGAAGATTATTGTTAAATATTAAAATTACCTATTTGAAATAAAAAAAAAGTTTACATAGAATAATTGAGATGAGAATAATCCGTTTCTTAGGTGATGGAGCCAGAGTCCTCAAGGGATGTCACAAATCCATGTGATATCCTCTGGAGTTGGATTTAGCATTTGGATCTCTGATTTAGCTTAAAGATGTGTAAAAACTTGCTAAACTAGACATATCCCAATTGGCTGCACATCTAAGCAGCCTCACATGCATAAATTATTATAGCTAAGGTCAGTGGTAATTTCCACTATCATTCACTTGTTTCTAACTGGAGCATGCAAAGATCTCCTGGGTTTGACATTAGCTATCCAATTATTATTGTTTAATTCAGAGAATGTATTGCATGCTTTAATCAAGAAAACACACATTCAGGAGAAGAAAATATTGGATGGGATGGTGTGAAATACAATTCATGCTGTTTGGAAGTTTATCTAAACTGTGCACGGGTTAACATTTATTCTAAGGTCACCATGGTCTTAGTGGCTCTGTGTGTCCTAGAAGTACAGATACCCATATTATTAATCTCTGTCTGAAACTTGGTAGAGATTTGGGGCCATCTGCTGTCAGTTATACTTAAATCCATTTTTGACTGCAGCTGGTTTCAGTATGTGATAGACTTCTCTCAGAGTTAGAAATGAACCAATGCCCTGATATGGTATGGAGGTGCTGATGAAGGTAAGGGAGAAAATGAAGATCTTGACTGCTTGTGATCACTAAAAGTTCCTTGGCACTTTTCATAACAACATGAAACATTTGTAAAGGAATGGTAGCTTGGCCTAATTCCAGTCAGAGCAATTACTTATGACAACCCTTATGTTCCCTGCTGCTTCAATTGGATATGGTAGTCTTCACTTCCTGTCTTGTCTTGTTGCATTTTGTTGCTATGCGCAGCTCCCAAGTTCCACCCTTTTAGAGAGAAATTTTCAGTAATGGATGAAATTATTTCTATATGTCACTAGGGTGCAACTGTTTCACCCTGAGGGCTAAACATGTTATTTCAAAAAAGGTCAAGGGGACACAATCAATACTTTGGTACAGATTTTCTCTCCTGTTCCGCTCCCTTTGCATTGTTCAGCTTGAGCAAATGGAGCAGTGAACACTTAGAAGTCCCCAGTTGGGCATTCCTGCAGTATGGAGGAGTTACTAGTTAGTGTAGCTGGCTCTTACACCTCCCTCCTGTTGCCTGTGATGTGTGTAAGGGGTGGGAAGAGGGACTGGCTGGAGTGCAACATGTGCTCCAGCTATCCCCAGCTGGCTTATAATCACATGGGTACCATAGCCAGTGTCCAGGCTACTCTAACTTGTGCCATGGTTGGGGCAGAGAACTGGAGAGCTGTAAGTGGTTGGTTGTCAAATTTTCCTGCTTTTACCTTTTCTTGGCCTGCTGTGTGGGGAAAAGGAGGCATTATTAGGTAGATGCTCCCCTAGATTTGGTCAGAACCAGTCAAGTTTTTATCCTGCTCTCCTGGAGATTCTCATAGACTGGCAGGGAGGCAGGCAGTGTAGTAACCAGAACTGTTACTCTCCTCCCTTCCCTATGATGCATCCAAGGGCCAGTGAAAGAGCAGTTGAACAGCTGCAGCAAAGAAGGGAAAACAGCTTCTCAGAACACTCTTAGCTCATATGAGCATTTCTCCAGTGGCTGCAGGAAAAGCAGCAAGAGGCAGTGTCCCATAGCAGTAAGGCTGATTCAAACTGTTTGGTTATAAAAGACCATGGCTGAGGGAATGTATTTTCAATTCATGATATAAACATTTTCTTCTTAACACAGTTGCCTTTTGGACCAAAATTTCAATCCACAATGGCCCCCAGGCCACAGGATGGACATCATTGCAGTATGGGAACCCAATCATAAAATATCTATTCATGCAAGAAGTTTTTACTTGCATGGTCCAGTTAGAATTAATGGATTACTTTCATGAGCAGGTCTGTAGGATTGGGATCTATGTTTGTACAGTCTTATGTGATAGTTCTGAATCAGAGTTGTTACAGAAAAGTAAAATATTTAGATATTTTAAAATTCAACAAGAAAAGGCCTAATATTCAGCTACTTTTTAACTATCTGCTTTTAAACTATCTGCTTTTAATAATAACCTTTTTTTCAATCTGAGGATTTCAAAACATTGTATACACTAAGTCTCAGAACAGCTCTGTTAGGGTAGAGGGAGTAAATATCCAATTTATACTCAGATACAGTGAGACACAGAACAGGTAAATGGTTTGCTTAGGGTAACACTGCAAGTTAATGGCACAGCTGGAAAGAGAAGTTGAGTCCTGATCTTTAACCCAAGACAGAAGCACTATTCTGCATGCCCCCACAATAGACATCTGCTGTCACATGCAGAACGCATCACATGCACCTTGCAAGAGGGTTGAAGAATATTAGTGGCTCATGTTTTAGGTTCAGAGGCTGACATAAGTAGTTCAAACACATACCTTCTTCCAATTTTCAGAGATGTGGAGCGTGGATCCAAGGGCAAAATTTGGCTCCAGAGAACTGAAGTGAAATTATTCTTAGAAAGGATTCAGTTTTTGCCACAGTAAAATCCTCATATGCTACTATAATTCTCATTTTTGTCATTAGCGACACTTGAGAGAAGCAGATGGCCACACAAAGCATCCATGCTATTTTATTTGAGATTTCAGTGTAAACTGAACTCATAAAATATTTTAAATAAGACTTTTTAAAATTGGCATAAGTTCTTATTTTTCAAAGGCAGTAGGTTTAAGTAATCTGAAACCTGACCTTTACCTCAAGTTCATGCATATCATTAACATCATCCAATTGTTAACATTTTCCCATCTAAATCTTCCTCTGTGCTTATCTTGCATATTCTGCTAATTTCCTTGGGAAAGTAGCCTATTTTATTTTGTTCACTCACAAAATAGCATGAAGCTGAAGAGAAACATTGAGATGAAAAAGGGTCCCATTCAATTACATCACATGAAGGCAGACAACTAGATATTGGCAAATTTTAAAGTCCCTATATGCAAATGTTAGATGTCTAAATGTCTAAATACTAAGATGGGTGAACTTGAGTGCCTGGTATTAAATTAGTATATTGATATAATAGGTGTCACGCTGTCTGGAGTGGCTCATGACCATGAGTGCCAACCTCAGGGCAGACTGTCAAGAAGCAGGGCAGAGACCACCAACTGGTTGTATGTTCTGTAATCAGATTTCACTGACCCAGTAACAAATGTGAAAACCTAAAGCACTATAACAGTCTTAGCACGGAGTCACAGACAGTCTCCTTGGCATTCCAGTCTATCTTGCCATAGAATCTCTATGTATAGAAATTCCATGCTTGAATAACAAGACTATAGCAGTAGGAATATACTACTGACCACCTGACCAGGATGATTGTGAGATGCTCAGGGGATTAGAAAGGCTACAAAAGGAGAAAATTCAATAATAATGGGGGATTTCAGCTATCCCCATATTGACTGGGAATATGTCACCTCAGGAAGGGATGCACAAATAAAATTTCTAGACACCATTAATGACTGCTTTTGGAGCAGCTAGTCCTGGAACCAACAAGGGGAGAGGCAGTTCTTGATTTAGTCCTAACTGGCACACTGGATCTGTTCCAACAGACAAATATAGTTAAACTGCTTGGTATTAGCAACCATAATGTAAT
This sequence comes from Terrapene triunguis, assembly GCF_002925995.2. Taxonomy (NCBI): domain Eukaryota; kingdom Metazoa; phylum Chordata; order Testudines; family Emydidae; genus Terrapene; species Terrapene triunguis. The sequence continues at coordinate 54,934,396 of NW_020664447.1, forward strand.
TAAAGGTAGCATCTTTGTGTGAGGGAAAATACCACAGAAGCATTTAACTTAAAAAAGAGGAGATACACAAACGTGAGGAAGCTGGTTAAATGGACATTAATAGGAACAGTCACAAGAGGGAAATGCCTGTAAGTTGCAGAGAAACTCTTTAAAAACATCATGATAGAGGCTCAAATTAAATCCCTACCCAAATAAAAGAACAGTAAGAGGACCAAAAAAAAAAAAAAAAAGCAGCCATCCAGGAAAAAAAAAGAAAAACAGGAGATTAAAGACAAAAAGATTTTCCTACTGAGGAAAATAGAGAAGAGCATAAACTCAGGCAAGTCAAGTGTCCAAGTGTAATAAAGCAGGCCAAAAAGGAATTTGAAGAGCATCTAGCAAAAGACACAAAAACTGAAAGCAAAACTTTTCACAAGCAAGAAGCCTGCCAAATAATCAGTGGGACAGCTGGACGATTGAGATGCTAAAGGAGTGCTCAAGGAAGATAAGGCCATTGCAGAGATGCTAAATGAATTCTTTGCATTGGTCTTCATCATTGAGCACATGAGGGAGATTCCCACACCTGGTAAAGCTCCCTACAGAGACAGTCAATGCTTCCCTTTTGCCTCTGGCTTTTCTCAGCCTAGCACTCTTCCCAAAGCCGGCAGGGGCACCAGCCACCACAAATGTCTCAGAAGGGGAAGCAGAAATGAGGAGACAGTCTCCCCAATCAAATGCAGTCCTGGGACGTGGCTGTGCATTAATCAGACACATTAATAATGAACCAAAATGTGAGTCTAAACATTTGAACTAAAACTTGGAATTTTTCTCAGAAAAGCTCAGCCGCAGGGATGGCTGGGTTAGCCTGTGGCCATTGCAGGGGAAGAAAAAACTGGCTGGAACTGCAGGAGGCAGGGCATTCCCCTGCTGTCAGGGACTGACAGGTCTGGTTCCATGCCCAGGATGCAAGCAGGATGAGGTATGCCTTGTAATGGATCTGCGGATCTTAGCACAAAGAACAAAGAGAGAAGTCAGAAGTGGAGAGTCAAATTATTAGTTGTTGGCATCAAGATGGAAGTTGAAGCCTTGTGAAATCAACCTTTGCCCCTCACACAGCCTTCTTTAGCATCAGAATGGTGATGAGAAAATTTGCGATTGGGCAAAAATGCAGAGTTTGGGCCAAACTACGTCACCATCAAAAGTGTTATCAGGGCCGGCTCTGGCTTTTTTGCCACCCCAGGCAAAAAAGCCTCCGCCCCCCCCCATGGGGGGGGGGCAGCCAGAGCCCCGGGGGGAGGGCCAGCCGGGGCTCCGCTCTCCCCCCGGCGGCCGGGGGGAGGGCGGCCGGAGCCCTGGGAGGACGGCGGCGAGCCCCAGCCGGGGCTCGGCTCTCCCCCCGGCGGCCAGAGTGCAGGGGGCAGGGCGGCGAGCCCCGGCCGGGAGGAAGGCGGCGTGCCCGGCCGTGGCCCCGCTCTCCCCGGCGGCCAGAGCACCGCGCCGCCCCCCTCCAGGTGCCGCCCCAAGCACAAGCTTGGTGGGCTGGTGCCTGGAGCCGGCCCTGAGTGTTATGTATAATGCAAATGTGGTTTAGAGATGGTACAAAACCTTATCTGTAAGACCCAGAGAAGGACTGTTTCAACTCTGACTCGTCTGTTGCAGAAAAACTAAATGAATTCTTTGCATTGGTCTTCACTGCCGAAGATGTGAGAGAGATTCCCACACTTGAGCCATTCTTTTTAGGTAAGAAATCTGAAGAACTGTCCCAGACTGAGGTGTCAATAGAGGAGGTTTTGAAACAAGTTGATAAATTAAACAGTAGTATGTCACTAGGACTAAGAAGTTATTCATACAAGAGTTCTGTAGGAAGTCAAATATGAAATTGCAGAACTGCTCACTGTAGTATGTAACCTATTGCTTAATCAGCCTCTGTACCAGATGAGTGGAGGGTGGAAATTGGTTGAATTATAGTAAATAACAGAATTGACATGTAGATGAACACTATACATTGGGGAAGAGTCAACCCAACTTTTGTGAAAGGAAATCATGCCTCACCAATCAATTAGAATTCTTTGATGGGGTCAACAAATGTGTGGACAAGAGTGATCCAGTGGATATAGTGTACTTGAACTTTCAGAAAGGCTTTGACAAGGTTCCTCATTAAAGGCTCTTAAGCAAAGTAAGAAGTCATAGGATAAGAGGGAAGGTCTTCTCATGGATCAGTAAATGGTTAAAAGGTAGGAAACAAAGGGTAGTGGAGAAAGGTCACCAGCAGGGTCCCTCAAGGATCTGTACTGGGACGATAAGCCATTCAACATACTTATAAGTGATCTGGAAAAAGGGGTAAAGAGCGAGGTGGCAAAATTTGCAGATGATACAAAATTTTTCAAGATAGTTAAGTCCAAAACAGACTACAAAAGGATCTCACAGAACTGGGCAACAAAATGGCAGATTAAATTCATTGTTGAAAATGTGAAGTAATGCATATTGGAAAGCATAATCCCTACTATACCTACAAAATGATGGAGTTTAAATTAGCTGTTACTGCTCAAGGAAAAAATCTTGGACTCATCATGGATGGTTCTCAGAAAATATCTGTGCAGTGGCAGTCGAAAAAGCTAACAGAAAGTTAGGAACTGTTAAGAAAAGGGATAGGTAATAAGACAGAAAATATCACAATGCCACTATATAAATCTATGCTATGCCCACACCTGGAATACTGCCTGAAGTTCTGGTCACCCCATCTCAAAAATATGTATTAGAACTGGAAAAAAGTACAAAGAAGGGTAACAAAAATTATTTTGGGTATGGAACTGCTTCCAAATGCAGAGAAATTAGAAAGACTGGACTGTTCATCTTAGAAAAGAGACAACTAAGGGGGTATATGATAGAGGTCTATAAAATCATGAGTGGTGTGGAAAAAGTGAGTAAAGAAGTGTTAGTTATCCCTTCACATAATACAAGACTCAGTAGTCACCCAATGAAATTAATAAGCAGCATATTTAAAATTAACATAAGGAAGTACTTCTTCTCCCAGTGCACAATCAACCTGTGGAACTCAATGCCAGGTGATCTTGTGAAAGCTAAAAACATAATGGGGGTTCAAAAAAGAATTAGATAAATTCCTGGAGAATAGGTCCATCAGTGCCTATTAGTCATGTTGGTCAGGGATGCAACTTCATGCTTTGGACATCCTTAAACCTCCTACAGCCAGAAAATATGTTTGTATGATGGGATGGATCATTTGATAATTGCTTTGTTCTGTTCATTCCCTTTGAAGCTTCTGGCACTGGCCACTGTTGGAAGACAGAATGCTGGACTAGATGGACCATTGGTTTGACCCAGTATGGCTGTTCTTATGCTGTTTAGCTTATGTAGAAAAATTAGGACATCAAGATAAAATTAGTACATGGAAATACTGCATTTCTCCTACTCCATCAAGATTCTAGGAATTTTGTAGTGTGTTTTCACTGGACCTGTGTATGGCGGGCAATGTTGATGTGTGCTAGAGGGAACGATGGGAGGACCCTGTTCCTAACACTCCTAGACACCCATTCATCAGATAATCATATTCAGGCCACAAATAGGAGTGGCCACAGTGTTTTCTGCCACAGGGTAGGAGAAAGGAGATCTTGAGCATGGTTGGGCAGCACATCTCCCATCTCCTCATGCAGTAAGAAGTCCCATCAGGCTAGGGAATACTGCTTGAACATCTTCAAAGGTGTAGTAAGTGTAACTGCTCCCGAGTGCACAGGAGGCATTATGCATTATACAGGTATGATGCCTCTTTACACATCACTGGGACACTTCTGATGCTTTTCCTTCCTTGCTCTCAAGAGTATAGTTTCTCACATTGTGTGTTTCTTGAAAAGGGCATTCTTAAGAATACAAATAGTGGCTACATAAGCTGAAATCTTCCAACTAGTGCTGTCAATGTGGTTGTGATTGAATTATAAAGATTGACTGCTATGTCTTCATCACTAAGCAGGGTTCAGCAGGAACGTGATTTATGCAATCTCCAATTTGCAATACAGTTTAGCTTAAAAAGCAAAGAATAAATAATATTAAATAGACAACTAAAAATATTCTCGGAATAAACAAGATTTCATGAAAAGGTTAATTAAAGAAAAACATTATAAAGAACACATTTATTGTACATTTACTTTTTCAAGGTTTTATTACACCCTTTACATCTTTTAACCTTTTTGTTCAAGTCCCTTTATTAGGATGAGTGTGTCTTCCGATCAACCAGGTATAGCAGAATTAGTACATGACAGCAAAAGTTTGGAAACTTTTTTTTTTGTTCAGCTGTAGTGGGCTTGTTGAAACATGTTGTGTACCAACAATAGAGGATTTTACATTGTGTTTTCAGATATTTAATTTTATGAAGGCATTTGACACTGAAGAGTCCATTTCTGTGCCCCAGTTACATCCATGTAACTCCCATTACGGAGTTGTGCAGGCATCTGCAAAGACAGAATTAGGTCCCGCTTTTTTAATTTGTGTTTTTTGCAGTTACTACAGTAAGAGGAGTAGAAATAGCAAGTAGAAATCTGTTGTGTGTATATCTAGGAATTTGAGGTATATCCTTATGATTTTGACTCTTTTCATATTACAATATAGCAGTTGCTTACCTATCTTTTTTTGCAGTAAAAGAAACAGACTTAACTGGTACCGGATTACATATTTATATCAGGGATCACACTGCAAATTCATTCTTTTCCAGAGAAGCAGGAAAGATTATGTAAAAATGGTGACCACATGTTGACAGACTGCATGATTTAACAAAACCAAAGGCAATCATTTCAAAGAAAAATGTTTTATTTTCTGCCAGCAGAGTATAATGGAGAGAAATTGGCTGGTATTATTTTAAAAAATTGCTCAAATCACTGTAGTTAGTGTAAAATTGTCTATGGAACTATTTCCTGTAAGTTAACCAGACATATGATTGTATCCTTTTTATTTTGAATACTGAAGCTCTCAATTCATCTGTCTTGTGTAGAGCCCATCAGGTATAATAGCTCTTTGTGATGGTTCCTGCTTTCTCCTTTCTTCTCCCTATCTAAATCCCCACTCACAACCCTCACAAAGCTAATACAATTGCTAGGTTTAAACATCATACAGTAACTACCATTAGCTGTATGTGTCATTGAAACTATTTCCCATTCCAAACCTTGATAATGTGTTTCAGCCATGTGAGTCCCAGGATGGAATTAAAATGGGGCTGAAGTTGGTATGCAGATTCCCCACGTAGCACCAAATTGTTGCTAGTTTAACTGATTGAATTCATCTCTGTGGTGATTGGCATTACACAGACTTAGATAGAATTCTGAAAAGCACTCAGTGTTGGGCTTAACTTCAGTGGGCCAACAAAATTAGGTCAAAGTATGCCATCTTGTGTCAACCAGGTTATGCATGTGTCTACACTTAAATTTGTTTCCCTCTGATGTAAGTGCTCTGTTACAGTGATACAGTAAAACCACCTCCCTGAGTGGCATTGAGCTATGGTCGATGTACTGTGGTAGATGGAACACAAGTGTAGATGCTGGGTTACTGTATTGACCATACCCTTCCTTCAGCAGCTGTCCCACAATGCTCGACATTGACTGCTCTGGTCACAATTGTGAACTCCACTTCCCAGGGGTCTGGGACTGGGAGACTCCCTTTAAAGCCCTGTGAATTTTTGAAATGCCTTTTCCTGGTTGTGCAGTTTGTGTGCAACTGCCCAGCTGACCATGTCAGCTACATGCCCCAGACATGCTCTGGCCTGGGACAGGAGATATTGGAACTCCTGGGCTTGTGCGGGGAAGAGGTTGTGCAGGCACAGCTGTGGACCAGATGTAGAAATGTGCCATCTTTAATCAGATTGCACAGGGGATGCAGGAGAAGGAGTATAACGGGGATCCGCAGCAGCATTGTGTGTAAGTGAAGGAACTGCAGCAGGCATATCAGAAGGCCTGGGAGGCCAACAGTCAGTCTCATGCTGAGCTGCAAACCTGCTGCTTTTACAAAGAATTTCATGTCATACTTGGCGGAGACCCCACCAGCACCCTGCAAACCACTGTGGCTATCTCAGAGGAGCCTGAGTCACAGGCTCCTGCCGTAAACAGTGAGATTGAGGAGGAAGAGCTAGAGAATGAGGGACACGTGACCGGGATCCAGCTGTGCCGTGAACCAGGACCTGTTTGAGACTTCACCACTATCCAGTCAGTTCCAGCAGTTGAGTACAGGCGAGCCCAATGCTGGGGAAGGAACCTCAGGTAAGTCTGTAAATGTATTTCCCATTACAGTGATGTACTGATAGTGCCCCCAACCTAACAGGAGACAGCTATTGACTTTTCATTAATTTACTCTTACTAGAAGATGTCACAGTAAAGCAAAGAGAGGTAGAGTTATCTGCTTTTCATTCCCACCTAGAGTTAAGCAAGTAGCGGGGCATGTGGAGCAGTTTGTTTATGTGTGTATGAAGGATGTTCCTTGAATCCTTTTGAGAGATCTCAGTGAAACTTTTATGGAGGTCCTCTGCAATCCTCTTCTGAAGCTTTCTAGGATAGTAGCCTTGTTTCCTCCTCCTCGGTAGGACACTTTCCCATGCCATTCAGCTATAACTTTGTCAGGTACCATTGCGGTACGCATGCTAGTAGCATGCAGGCCTGGGCAGATTCAGGACACAAGCAAGAGCTGTGCTCTCTGTGTCTTTGTCGCTTCGCAAGAGTGAAATATCAGCTAAAATCACGGCCTGTGGAAAATGATGCCAGCATTCAGTGTCATTGCCCTGTACTCATAGTATCACGCAACCAAGCTATTCCCTCTCATTTCCCTCGCCCCTGGTGGGCCATATTCACCATGGCTGGTGAATTCACCATGAGTGGTGCTGTGCACAAGCAATCCCGAGCAGAAGTGTCAGTAAGCGTGTCTTGTTTAAAACTTTAAGGGAGCAAGGGAAAGGAGTTCTGAATCTTAACTTTTGCTTTCTGTTATGACAAAGGTACCTCTATGTTTTTTATCTGAAGCTGCTGCCATTGCAGCCGTGAGAGGTTCCCTCTGCACACCCATGGAATGGATGAGCCACTTGAGGAGAAAGAAGAGGGACATGTTCAGCAAGATCCTGCAAGTCAGTTCTGGATCAGACTGTTAGCAGAGGGTCTGGAGGATGAATATTGCAGACTGTATGGAGAAGGAAAGAGTGAACAGGAGTGAGGCCCAGCAGAAAAAGGAGAGGGAGATGCACCAGGACATAATGGGACTTCTCTGGCAGCAAATACAGATGCTGCAGACTCCTGTGGACCTACAGGTTCAACAATTATGGGCTCGCCTCCCTTTGCAGTCTATGGAGAAGAGCATTACAGATCCCCCCAGAACATTCCATTTGGCTTAAGGGGCTACCTCGCTACCCCTATCGCTTCACATCGGGGGACATTAAGGACAACCACAGCTTCACATACACTGACCTGTGAGACCCATGATTGATGTATGTGTAGTTAAAATGGACTCATAGGCTTTAAGGTCAGAGTGTTCTTTCCCCTTTGGAACCTCTGTTCCATAAATGTATTAATTTTTAATGTATTTGCTTTTAACTTGCACAGAACTTTTTTGCAGTGTTTTCACTACTTAATAAAATTCTATTGTTTGGAAAATAATTCATCTTTATTACTCCCAACATATGCTGCAGAATGCCTAGCGGTACTTGAAGCACCCACTTACTTGTTACCCAACTCATAGGTTGAGCGACCAACCCAGAGTAATAATCATAAATGTACAGCAAGCACCACAAAATTAATAGGTGCATTGACAGTGTTATATTCAAAGATGTACACCAAGTACCACACTATATCTAACAGGCCCCAAAGCAGCAGGGTCAGGTAGAGCACAGTACACCCCAATATGGCTTTCTCTTCAAGTGCTCTTTCAAAGCTTCCCTGATGCACATAGTGCTGTTTTAAGCTTATCTAATAGCCCTTGTGTCTGGCTGTTCACACTCAGTAGACAGCTGCTGTCTACCCTAGTGGCAACTTTCCCCCCTTGTGCAGTACACAGTGGGCAGCTACAATCATTGGGATATTTATTTTTTTTCACTGAGATCCAATCTTGAGTCAACTATACTAGCATCTCTTCAGTTTACCAAAAGCACATTCAACTATCATTCTGCACTTGATGAGCTGGTAGTTGAATCTTTTCTTTGTGCTATTGAGATGGTCAGTGCATGGCTTCGTGAGCCAGAGGGCAAGGGGGAGGCTGGGTCCCCTGGGATCACTATTGACATTTCAGCATAGCCAATGATAATCTGCCATTAGGGAAAGAAAGTCCCTGCTTGTGGCTTTCTGAACAGTGCTGTGATCTTAAAGATGTGAGCATCATGCACTTTTCCTGACCAGCCAATGTTGATGTTAGTGAAGCATCCTAGGTTGCATAACCATAGAAAAGTAGCCCATTCTGTTGACGTACTCTGTACCAAGGTGGTCTGGTGTCAAGTTGGGGATATGCATGCCATCTGTGGCTCCACTGCTGTTTGGGAACCCCATTGCTGCAAAGTCATCCGCTATGTCCTGTACATTGTTGGAGTCACAGTTCTGTGTAGCAGGAGACAATTAATGGTCCTGCACACTGGCATGCCAGCAGCCCCCACAGTGGATTTTCCCATTCAAATGGTTTCGCACTGACTAGTAGCAATCTGGCATTGCAAATTTCTGCGGTGGGATCACCACTCACCTCTTCACTGTCCTTGCAGCTCTGTTTTTGACATTCCTGCACTGGTGGGCTGGGGCAAACTCAGCACACAGATCTGGGAATGTGGCCATTCACATCTGAAAGTTCTGCAGCCACTGCTTGTCATCCCAAGCATGCATTATGATGTGCTCCCACCAGTCAGTGCTTGTTTCTTGGGCCCAGAAGTGGCACTCCACCATCTGCAGCTGCTCTGTGAATGCCACTAACAATCTTGAATTGTTTCTTACTAGGTCCCTCAGCAATCGCCACAAAATAACTGTTCCCTGATGATATGGTTCTTCTTGTGGCTCTGCAAATACTGGGGGATTGTGTATCCTGTGTTTGCAATGCTCGTGACAATAGTGCAGAGCTGTGCAGGCTTTATGCTTCTGTCAGAGATGGTGGACAGGGAGGAGGGCTGCGCTGGTTCATGAGATTTTTTTAAAAACGTGAAAGTTATGGGATAGAGATGACGTTATGAGATGGGGAAAGTTGCATGCTGGAAAGTTGACCCCTTTGCTCCCAGTCACACCTTTGTGACTTGTTTCTGTCCCATCATGATTTGCCAGTACTTCCCAAAAGACATTGCGCTGGAAGGTGGCAAGTTGCATACTGGGATATCTACCCATGGGGCATCCTGCATTGACACAAATCCTCTCAGTTAGTATGCACAGCGCTGATGCAGGGAGCCAAGCATACACATGTACAACCAATATACTAACTGCAGTCGCTTTATGACGACTTGTGTCGGCAAAAGTTTGTGGTGTAGAAATGGGCAGAGTGCTTTTGAAAATCCTGCCTGAATTGCTCCATGTAACTTTAGCATCTATGTGGATAATGATTCTTTGGGAAGCTCAAGATTTCATGGCCACAATAAGAATCATAACCATGTAGTTAGGTGCAAGGTCAATATTCAGAACTTCTAGTGTCATCGGGATCAACATTGAGACCTTTCTTGTTCATCCTCATCCTGGATATCCTCACAGGGAACATACAGATGGAAGTACTTGCATGTTGATTGCAGATGATACCTTTCTGTGCAGTAAGGTGAAAGATATGGAGGGATTTGTTGGAGAAATATGGGCTCAAAATAACTAGAGGAAGAATAATATATGGTGTGTAATTTCAGTAAGGTTGAACACTGAAGAATTATCCCTGAAACTAGGTGGGTAGACAGTACTGAAAATGCAAAATTTCAATTATCTGTGTTCCAGAAAATGGAGGACGATATTAGAGCTAGGATAATAAATGCCTGGCTCAAATAAATAAATAAATAAATAAATAAATAAATAAATAAATATATATAGAGAGAGAGAGAGAGAGAGAGGGTGCAGTATGGGACAGGAAGATATGAGTAAGATTAAAAGGGAAGGTCTATACAGTGGTTGTCCATCCAATTATAATTTAGGGCTGTGAGCATTAGTCAACAAAGAAGCATGAGCAAACTGAGCATGAGCAAATATGTTCCACAGAAATGCAAATGTGACGATGGATGAGTGGTGTAAGCAAGAAAGACCACATGAGAAATGTGCATGTTAGACACATGCTCAGAGTAGCACCCATAAATGAAAGAATTTGGGAGTGCAGACTCAGATGGTTTGGTCATGTCCTGACTACTCTGTGGGTAAAAGAGTTGAAAAGATCAAGACTGAAGGAAAAAGACAAGAGAAGTCACCCCAAGAAGTAGTGATGGGATGTCATAAAAGAAGATGTTAGCATGGGGTGTGATAGAGGATATGACATTCAACAGAGCATTTTGGAGGGAGAAGACTCATAGAGCAAACCCCTTTTGATGGGCTTAATGCAAGGAAGAAGAACCATAGAAATATCCCCTGGTAGTTGCTGATATAGTTTATGTAGGTGGGCACACTCTCAACCTGTTTATTTGGGTGGGATTATAAATGGAAAGGATGGCAGTTATTGCTTTGTAATAAAGCAGGGAAGAAGCTGAAAGCAAGGAGTTTTCAGGGAAGGGGCTTCAACTCTGGAATTTGCTTTCCCTGGTGGTTGTTGGCTTATAAGTCACTCTGGCCTTTTCTAGGAAAATGGTTTGAGTGAGCTCTACAAGTTGATGTCTGAGTCCTAGTTTGGAAGATTTCATTTATATTTTATAACTTTGGTGATAACTTGTATGTTTTATTACTTTTTTTAATCTGTGCAGCCAGATGGATGCATTTTAAAATAAATGTTTTGGTTAAAAAAAGAATAGCTGTACTGATAACAAAGAAAGTTCTATAAAAATATGTTTCAGTAATTTCAAATATGTAGGTCTCATGACCAAAGTACAGAATGAATTAAAGAAAATGTATATTTTATTTTTATATTATACACACAACTTAGAACCAAGAGCAATAGGGTTACTTTTTTGGTAATATTTGGTTAATTTTATTCTTTTACTAAATACAGTAATTTCAAAGATTGTGTAGTTTGACAGATGAGACCACTTTCTTACAGTTTTCGTAGTTAGGTGTTTTTAATGGAGAATCAGATTTATGTCTAATTGAAAAAAAAACAATAAAGGTGATACTGTCCTAATAGAGTTACCAATCATAGTGTACATTGTAAACAAGTTTGATAGCCATATACTAACTGACATAAGGAAAGATTTAGGAATATTGTAACTTTGATCAGAAAATATTGCAACATCATGAGTAATCTTTGTGTACAAACTGCCCATTTTTTATGCCACTCTCTTTTTGGCCAAACAACCTCTGAAGATTGTATTTAGAAACTGTCCTTGGTCTGCTATTCCAGTGAGTTGTAAAATAATGAATGTACCACAGTTCTGGGCATAAATTGGGTATATGTCATGTGCAAATACCTGATTTGAATATGCAATTACAGTAAGGACATAGATTTTTAAAATAAGGCTTAAATGTCGTCAGCCAAGATAAAGCACATATTCCTCATTTTTGACTATATGCATAGCAAGTCTGAAAATAAAGAGATTCTTGTATCTTCAGTAGATGAACTCAAAAAGTGTCTGAAAAAATTCTTAATTTCTCAAATACAGCAGTATTTGCAATACTGGAGGAGACCATAGATATCCTGACTCCAGTATTATGCCTCTGGCAGTGGTCCAATAATACGCCTGGCCAATTGTGAAATGCTGTACAGAGAGAGAGAGAGAACCCTCCTTCCTGACCCCTCTGGCAAACAGTATGATTTTTTAAATTATGCACAGCTATAATTGTTGTTAAAAATATAACAATGTCAAGTCCTGTAAGTCTCTGTAATGTGTACCTCGAACGCATTTTTCACGTTCAGATAACTAAAAAATGGCTCTGTGAATTTGTATCAACTTTTGTCAACTTGTATCAAACTTTTCACAGGCAAAAAAATCATTTCTGGGCCGAGACCCAGCATGAAAAATTTTGGCCCTAAAAGTTATTTCTTGAAAAAATTATATCGGACTGAAATTGGAAATGGAATTTCCATCAACCATAGCTGTAATATTACTACCATGCTGCACTAATTTGTTCAACGTATGCCGATGTTAACAATATTCTTCAGAAAATATTAACCACAAAATTGAATTGATAGTTGTTAATATTGACCTTTCTAGCCCTGTTACATACTTGTATATAAATTTTTACAGTAAATGAGGATGAAGGCAGGAGTGGGGGAAAGAATATATTGTAGATTTTGTTGAGCCTTGATTCGGTAATTTGTTCCATAGTATTCTAAAATTTTGTTTCCAAGTATTTTTGAACACTTACACTATTTAGTTCTATTTTATCTCAGTGTTTTCCAGTTTTTCCCCTTCCATCTGAAGAGGCAATGGTATGTAATAAGAACCACCCCTATAGGACATGTGTGACTCTGTGCAAAGTAACATATGCAGTCAGAGGCCTAGTCAGCTCACTACCAATCTATAAAGGGACACACATGCACCCTTCTGCTTGCCCTGGTATGTAGGGGATGCTTTCCCTCTCCCCAACTTGGCTGTAAGCCTCTGCAACTTTAAGTGATCCATTCCTACATGCACTGGGAGGCCAGGAGGGGTAACCCAAGCATAATTTTCTCAGTGGGAAGGTAGGGTGAAGTGGATAAGGACAGTTAGCCTATGTAATTCCTGCTAGCACTGGACTAAGGCACAACTACAAATGAGGGGTCAGTTCAAAGCATTACCCTGTGCAACATCTGTTATAGTTTCTTCTCAAGTCCTAATACCTACATCATTGCCAGCTCTAAAAGTTCACAAATCATGAGTTTAGATCCCCCCAAAATCATGAATTTGGCTTAAGAATCATGAGATTATTTAAAGACTAATTCTTGGGAGTTTTTGGTCTTTTGATTTTTTTTTTAAACTCCACTGACCATCCCCAATGTGTGTCTGACAATTATAGTATTGCCACCTCTTGCAAATTTATGGTGAGTCAGGTAATTCTAGCCCCTATCAAAAGAGCTCTCACTAGAGGACTCAACAGAGATCAGGACCCCATAGTGCTAGGCACTGTACAAACACATAGTAAGAGACATTCCCTGCCCTAAAAACTTGCAATCTAATGTAAAGCATGGTGGTGAGTTTGTGATGTATGACTTGCTGAACTCATTTCATAAAGGGGCTACCAAATTTCTGTCAGATGGGGGGAGAGGAATTTTGTCCCTTCTGAATTGGACAGGATTCAAACTTGGTGACCTGCAGCTGCAAGGCTCTAGAATTCATTAATAATGCGCTCAGGCATCTAGTCTCCCATAAATGCTACTGTTAGATCTTTGAGAATGAAGCTTGGTTCCTGGAAAGATAAGTTTATTAAATCAAATTCTGACATTTTTGGAGCTTGCGCAGGTGGCAGGGTACCTATACTAACTGTGATATATTCATATTTTTTTCTGCCCTGCCATTTCCCCCCCCCCAGCTCATCATGAGGATTTGAGCACTCAGCTTTCATATCCTCATCGTAGACCTCTTCCACATCAGCTGTAGAAGTAGTAGGAGACAAAACATGTTGTATTTGCAAGAGTTGGCAACAGCATGCCTATTGTACGTCATTGGTTGCCCCTAGAAAGTACTATAGTAAAGTTGCACTCTTCCTCTTAATACTGAATCAATGACTTCTTTATATGTTTAGCAGTATATTCTCTTGGCACATAGCTCTTGTTATTGTTAATTGGAATTGCCTATGCTCATTGACAGGAGAATACTTTTCATCCTGTTTTGGACTAAGACCTGTAATGCTAAATTTGTTTCCAAACTTCAGTCACGAAGAGATCAGTGCAGGAAATTGCTGCTGTTCCACCAAATTAGCTTCTCAGATAGCCTTTTAATTGGAGCCCATAACTCAGATTTTTAGTATTTTAGGAAGATGAACAATACAAATTGAAATACAGATATTTTCCAGTAAGGGCTCAGTTCAAAGAAGGCTTTTATATACAGATGAATCTGCTAACAAATAGCATGTCATAGGATAATGAGACCGTGTTTTCTTCAGCAGTTTCACATTTCCAAACTACACTGCTGTGAAAATAAGTGGAGTGTTTATCTACTCTCTCTTAAACTGACAGATTTCTGTTAAAGACCAGTGTGCCCATTATAGATAGAACATATGTATACAAAAAAAAGTCACAACTCTAAATCAGCAACCCAGCACCTCCAAATACAATATATTATGCTTGTTCAGAACATTCATTTCCGCCTAAGTATTCTTTTTTTAATGTAGAAGGCTTCAATTTATGTTTAAGAACAAGTAAACTATAGTACTTTGACAGCCATTCACACTTAATTCTGTGCATTAAACCAACAGCATTCTTTTCCACAAACATCCATTGTTAGGACAATGCTCTCAGACGGAATTTATGAGAAATGGAATTATGTTACCAAGGAGATAGCATTTACTATAATGAAGAGTAGATCCTAGAAAATGGCCCCTTTTACAGCAGCTCAGAACAGAGCCACAAAAGCAATTGATTGGTCTTGGCATTTAGTCTTATATCAGCTGTGTCATCCATAGCTTCAGGAGTGAGAACACTAATCTAAAGTGACATTTCTGTTCTGGCGGGCTTTTCTGCCCTGATGAAAGCAATTACTTCATTCCTAAATGATAATTTGCAGGAGTTTCAACCACTTTAATTGATAATTTTTTGTTCTGAGAAGTTCAATTGTGAAGTGATTAGCTGATTTGGTAAATAGAAATTTAAGGTGTGAAATGTACAAGTTGCTCCAAGGTAAAGTGCTGTTTGTTTGGTGCTGCAAAATTGCTTGATAAAACTGCAGTTTCTCTATTATCCTGACGCTGCCAATTGCATGGTTCAAAAAAAGATCACAACACTACAATTCAGTTGTGGAATTTGGGTCTGAGTTGAATGGTACAATTAAAAGATTTGGTGTTATATCAGCATATTTAATTGCTGTTTGAATTAAAGTGTACAATAGTTTAAAAAATTGTGTAGAATGTTGGTTAGACATCCTAAAAAACCTGCTAGCTTCCTATTATTACTGTTCTAATAACTCACTTTGAAAGTAAAGCCTGTCATTTAAAGCATTGCAACAAAGATGCTTATTGGTGATAAAGCACTTAATTTAATAAGATTCAAACACCTTTACTGACCATGCATTTACTTGATCCACTTCCGTAACATTTTGATGTCAAACAAATACAAAACCTAGATGTGATTATCAAAAACTTGGGTTAATATGTGCATTATTTTTAACAACTTATAACATCTCATTTACAAAAATTGTTGAAATACCTAAAACTTATTTTTTGCTACATATAAGGAAAGGCGGCATTTTAATGGTATTCCAGTTCTATGATATTTTCTTGTATAGAGAAAAAAAATGGTCATTTCATGTGTTAAATGAGAAATATAAAGCAAAAATGAAGGTCAAACTGATTTAGCACATCAAACAGTCTTTGTCAGCGAAGCTTAATATATCCTGAGTTTGTGGAACAAATGAAATTTTGCTGCTATGTTACACTTTGCTTCCAAACAACCATTACAACTGGTTTTATATATTGTGTGAGCATCGGACCATCAAACAGTGCATCTTTACTGACGTGTTGCTGCAGTGATGATCTACAGCAGCAATCTGCCATTTATATAAGGGCAAAATGTGCATCTATATTTAGTTGTGAAATTGGCCTATTATACTCTTGATGTTTACAGAGGCTAACATAAATTAATGATGACAGCTATGAGCAGTGCATTAGTTAAGCAGCAGAGTTCTTACCTTGAACTTGAAGGTTCCAGCTTTAACTTGCAGCATATACAGTGTAGCTTTCTTCACACATTAAAGAAAGGTTTCTGCAGTCATTACTTTTTCTTGGACAGCATTAAAGGGCTTCAATTTGTGGACTATACTATTCATGATAATGCCAGATAATAGTTTTGTTTACATTTTTGGCTAACTTTTGCCTTGTAAGAGCCCTGATATTTATGGCATGGAAAAATGAATGCCCCTGAAAAGTGTTTGTTCATGCACAGGGCTTGATTTGATTGACTTTGAACTTAGTCCGATGTCAGATATATCTTGTCTGATGAGAAGAACTGTTTGGAAAGGCATTGTGGCTCAGTGGATTATATGTTGCACTTTCACCTGAAAGTCTCCTCATGCGGCACATGTCAGAGCAAGTGTGGATATTGTAGTAACTATAGATTCCACTGCTAACTATGACCAGAGATCTGACCAAGTATTGAGGGTGTTCAAAGGTTCAGGAATTAAAATCCTGGAGTCCTTTGATGAATTTTTGATGGTTGAATTTTTAATACAGGTTTGCCTTCCTCCTTTGAGGCTACATGCCAGATTAATTGATAAATAGTAGAACTGTGCAATGCTAGGATCTCCTAAGCAAACAATTAGGGGAATCCATAAAAATCTGTTTAGCTGACTTCTCAGATGTAAAAGGTTTTTGACCCTCCCCTCTGAGGCCTTTGGGAGTTTTTTTCCCTTCATATAAAAATATTGTTCTCTTCTATGTAATAACCTCATTAGTTTTAGTAATCCTAGAAGTTTTTAAATTCTGAGTTGGGATACCACCTGTAGAACAAGGGAAGTATCTATGGATGTGACATGGTATGCAGTTTTACCAAGAAAAATAATAACTGGGATAAAAGAAAAGCTGAAAGGGGAAAAATACCTATTTAGAAGTTAAGTCAGAATAATAAACACAATCCAAAGGAGCCATTGATAATAGTATAGAAGCTAGAAATGAACAAAACTTGAGGATGGCTTAGGTATTGATTTTGGTAGGCTATTTGTATTTAATTTACAGTTTTGCAAAGCCAGGTATGATTTTGATTTTCAATTAAGATTAAGATCCTATAGGACCACAGTATATTTTGTTTCATTTTCCTCTGCTCATTTGTAACTGTTATACTGAAAAAAACCCTCTATTATTTAACAAGTACTTTAGAACTGCTATTAGAATAATGTAAAAAACAAAACATAAAACATGGAGAATCTTAGCATCAGCATTGCGGTCTCCTCCCACCATCAGTAATGGTGCAAGTTGAATGTCTCTGCCTGCCTGCCTTTACAATGCTCACAAATGTGTGGTGGACCTGGAACCTTTCCCATCACAACACATGACCATATGGTGGTTCTGTGCCCACAATCCAAGGTCTTGTTGAAGTTGTATTGTCAAGCAGTTCTGATTATAGCATCCATTTGGTACCCATGATCATGGTAATTGCCTGAAGTGCACTAAAAATGAGGTTTTGGTGAATAACCAGGGTGACTCACAACCACAGTTGTGTCTTCTGATGTTCAATAAACTTTTCTTAATAATTAATAATATTACTTTGTACATATGTGGATCTTCCCCTTCAAGGATCTCAAGATGATTTTACAAACATTAATTAACAAATTTATAAGTATTATTAAGGCAGTGATTTTGTCATGAAGATCGCAGAAGTAATGGAATCCATGACCTCCAGAGTCCTCCGTGACTTCAGCCCGCAGCGGCCGGGAGCTGTGGGCGGTGAGGGCCCCTGAGAATGCCGAGCCCTCGTGGGCAGCGGGGGATCCTGGACCTCTGAGCTCCACCCCCAGAGCTCCAAGCCGGAGCCCCCGCAGCTGCCCAGCTGCTGCGGGTGGTGTGGGGACTCCACAGCTCCCTATTTTTCTCACTGATATTTTTAGTAAAAGTCAGGAACAGGTCATGGGCTTCTGTGAATTTTTCTTTGTTGCCCATGATCTGTCTATGACTTTTACTAAAAATATCTGTGACAAAATCTTAGCCTTAATTATTATTCCCATTTTAGAAATGAGGAAACTGAAACATGGACTGCTTAAGTGATTTACCATGCACACACACAAATGTTGCAAATCCGAAAATAGAGTGAGTATCTCTTAACTCCCAGTATTGTGCTTTAACCACAAGATTACCTTTTTCCACTCTGTCTCTTAACCATAGATGTCCACCACATTGGAAGAACCAATATTTTTAAGGTCAGTTGTCGTGACTGTTCACCCATGGCTAACTGACCTCCTGCTAAGGTCAGGGACCATACGTTCTGCCACAGAGGGAGAGATAGAAGTTTCTCATCACCACTTCCTCTCCCACAAGCAGCTTCCTTGTTGGAGGTTGAATAAGAATCTCTGAAATGTGAAAGGGACCAGTTCATGGACCATTACTTTTTCCTCATGTTTTTTTCTCTATCAGTAGCCCATTTCTTTTTTCTATATGCAATCTTAATTCCCCCCGTTGTTGCATTAATCAGGTATTGGCGTGCACTGGATATACCCTTTCAGAAGCCACTGTGTCAATGTATTGGCCAAAAAGTTCAGATACAATAATAGTGGCATAAAAGCATAAGAAATCCTCTGTTGCAGACTGTTGGATTCAGTGCTGTTCCAGTTTCTGTCTTCTGGTTTAATTAATTTGTCACAGGTCACTGATGCACCAGGATCATCAATGAAGTTTGAGGGGGGGACATTTATATGCCATAGCATTGGTGGTCATAGACAACAGATTATTGTAATACCCCACTCAAACATTAATAGCCAGCTGCTGTGCTCACCCACTGATGTGAACCATCTTTAACCCCCACCTTGGTTGTCTTTGTCTCCCTGAACACACCAGCCAAAATTATCCCAGTCAGAAATGTGGCTAAAAGAGGGACTGATGAGAGAGTGCTATGTTAGGTCAGAACGTTTGAAATCTCTCTCTCTCTCTCTTTCTCTCTCTCTCTCTCAAATCAGCTAAAATTGACCCATCTATGTATTCAGTTGCATAGGTTTAACTAAAAAAGAGTAATACAGTGATGTGGCGCACTGTAGGTTAGTGATAGTAAGTTGAATACAAGGTGAGAAAGTGTATTTCTAGTATTTACCGTGTATAATTAAAAAACTACTGTACATTTAGTAAGTTGTGTAAGTAGCAGTCTATATTTGCAGTGCACTCCATTTATAAGAATCATTGATATAAGAATCAACTGCATATAGTGATCAAAACCACTGGGACAAAATCATTCCTATACTAACTAAAATACTCTGCTTGTAAGAATCAACTGCTGATAAGAATCAAAATATCCAGGATGGATGTGACGCTTATAAAAGGAGTGCACTGTATTTCCATACATCATACTACTTCTAACCTAGTTACCTATTTAAAAATTAGAGGTGTTATCTTGGCTACCCTAGAAAATGTACAGAAAAAAATGCAGATAATTGAAAGTCTGTGTTATTTAGTGGTGAGAGTTAGTGCATAGGACTGGGAGTTAGGACTCCTGGGCTCTAGTCTATTATCTGCCAATAATTCACTCTGTGATCTTGCACAATTCACATGACCTTTGTGTGTTTTAGATTCCCCTTTTGTAAAGGAGATATAATATCCATCTGATGATAAATGTGCTTTGAGGCTTAACTGAAGAATGTTTATAGTGCACTTCGAGATTTTTGGATGAAAGACTACAGAAATGTTTTAATTATCTGTATTTAATGATTACATATAAAATGGTTAGACATTATTAGGTATTAAGTATTATTGTACTGGATCTGGTTTTGCCGCTACTAAATGAAATCCTCATTTCTATTAGAGGCTTAAGAAATTCACTAGTTGAATTTGTGTGTATGATGATGATCACTGCTGTCACTGTACAGTGCTGCAAAGAATTCTGGGGTCTTACAGTGTTTGCAGGCCTTCTTGTGAAAACCATAGGCACAGGAACTAGGGGTGCGAGGGGTGCTGCAGCACCCCCAGGTTTTATGTGGGGCCCTGGCCGCAGGTTTTATGCGGGGCCCCACACCCAGGACTCTGCTCCCCAGCCCCACGCCCGGGGCTCTTCTCCTGGGCCCCTGGCCCCCAGCTCCCAGGGTTCCATTCCTGGATCCCGGATCCCATGGTTCTGCTCCCAGGGTCCTGGCCGCCGGCCCCTGCAGCTGAGGTCTGCTCCTGGCTCCGCATGTGAGGTCCTGGCTGCCGGCCCCGTGCCCGGGACTCTGCTCCTGGCCCCATGCCTGCCCCCAGCTGTGGCCCCGGCCTCAGCCCCCTTACCCCTGCCTGGGTCAGCCCCCTCCCGGAGACACGACCCTGCTCCTGGCCCCAGCTCTGGGGGATGGAGGGGGTGCGGACAGGGGCATGAGGGGACATGGGGGGGGCATGAGGTAAAAAGTAAAATTTACTTTCAGCTCCCCCACTATTAAATATTCCAGCACCACCGGTGAAAATGCAGGATTTCAGTAGCATTACAAAAACTAATTTGCACACCTTGTGAGAATTTGCTACATTTTTTGGTACTAGTTAATGAAAATGGGCAATAAACTAAAGTACACACAGTGTCATTGCCATTGGCTTCAGCCATTAGATCATAGTTTCAACAACCTTTCTGTCCCTAGAGCTTTATTTTATTGCTGTAGCCCTCCAAACCAATCACTATTTATTACAAATTCAGTGCTGTCACTTTAAAAGACTATGGGACCTGTAGTGCTGGTGTAATTATGCAGGGTCAGAGTTGTGAAAACTGACATTTCAAAAGAATCTCACTGAGGGGATTCTTGAATTGTATTGAGAATTGGGTTTAAAGGGACAATGTAAAAATGTGTCCAAATTAAAAAAAAACCCAAACAAGCACACCCATATGAAACCAGAGACAAATAACAATGGCTCCAAGATTGTATTTTCAAAATACAAATAGGAGCAGTTGTGTGTAAATATAAACATTCACCGATTCTGTTTGAAACACAGACTTGCAGCGCTAAAAATTGAAACTGAAACTTACTTAATTGATTATCTTGTCAAAACAGAGACAAATGCAGAAAATAAACAGACCATCAATAATCTAAGGAATTATTAATGTCGGTCAGCATATATGTTTATTTTGTAACCTTTTTAAAAAAAATGCCATGGTAGTCTGCATAATCACTGAGTGTGAAGCTCTTCATTTTTGCAGACTATAAAAGTTAAAGATACATAGAATACATGTTGGGTGTGGTAGAAAGGGTGTATCAGTGTAAGACTGGAATGAGCAGAAGAATATTGAAGTCATGAGTGAGTTATGCAGGTTATCCCAAATGAGTGTCAATAAAACTTTGATACCACAACACACCATCATGTATTCTGCATCTGCCATGTTTTATGGAATTTCTACTTTAGAAATGTACATAGTACCTGAATAACATTTTAAAGATGATCTATTATATTCCTCCAACTGTAAAACCAAACTCACCATTAGTCCTGCTGTACAGGCTAGAAAAGGAAAGGAAGATTATAAATAATACATCTTAGAAACCTTAAAATTACCCAGAATAGCTTTGCTCTTGTAGACATAACATGATAGTTTGTGACATAATTTTTCAGAATCAACTAGGGCTAGCAGTTGGGTACCTCCCCTTTTTTCTTCAAGAGCCTCTGTGTATTCTAACATGTGGGATATGGTGCCTCTGATATCAAGTTATAAAATATATATATATAGAGAGAGATACCTATCTCATAGAACTGGAAGGGACCCTGGAAGGTCATTGAGTCCAGCCCCCTGTCTTCACTAGCAGGACCAAGTACTGATTTTTGCCCCAGATCCCTAAGTGGCCCCTTCAAGGATTGAACTCAGAACCTTGGGTTTAGCAGGCCACTATTTTTAGTGCACTTCAGGCAATTACTCTTCTGCTCCTCTAATTCTGGAGTTGCTGGAACCTGTAATGGCTCTCAGTGTAATTTGGAGTTTAAGGATTGTTCTAATTTGTGCCAAATTGAGCAGTTCCATAGGGTGGAGCACTTCAGTGTATCCCCTGGAGTATTGCGTGGTCCAGCCTCACCTCTCCTCCTCCCCTATATGAAGTGAAAAAATGAGTAACCAGAACCTTTATGTCCCTTGAGGATTCCTCTACATCAGAGTAAAGCCTCAGCTTTCTGTCTGCATCGTGGTGCCTTAGCAGGGTAAAGCAACTGGATCTGACCAATTTTTCAGGGGTTTCACCAAAAAAGCCAGGGGTAACATTGGGTAAGAGGGGTAGTGGTACTCTTCAGCTCCACCCACAAAATAAGCCCCATCTATGTGATTCACCAAAACTAGACACTACTCACAGTAGGTTGTGCAGCTGTTGAAAATAGAACTGAGCATGCTCTCAGCTCTATTGGACTGCTCAAGCTTGGCTTGGGGCTTGAGTATGCCCATGGCCTCTGTTAAGCTAGTTGGGCATAGTTCCTTCTTGACTGAGAAATGAATGGTGGTACATCCCATATGCCGTGCTGAAGCAAGACCATGTATATCTAGGCCATCCTGGCAGCTATTTGTGTAACCTGTTCTCAAAAATGTTCAATTATGGGGATTCAACAAACACCTTTGGGAGTATATTCAAGTATTTAACTATCCAGTTTAGAAAGTTGTTCCTAATACTGAGCCTAAATCTCCTTTGCTGCAGATTGAGCCAATTACTTCTTGTCCATGCTTCAATGGACATGGAGAACAATTGATCATTGTCCTCTTTATAACAACTGTTAGTATATTTGAAGATTATCAGGACCTCCCTCAGTCTTCTTTTCTCAAGACTAAACATGGACAGTTTTTTTAACCTTTCCTCATAGGTTAGGTTTTCTAAATCTTTTATTATATCTGTTGCTCTCCTCTGGACTCTCTCCTATTTGTCCATGTTTCCTAAAGTGTGGCGCCCAGAATTGGACACAGTACTCCTGCTGAGGCCTCACCAGTATGAAGCACAGTGGGACAATTACCTCCTGTATCTTACATATAATGCTCCTGTAATACACCTCCAAATATTAACCTTTGTTGCAACTGCATCACATTGTTGACCTCATATTCAATTTGTGATCCACTGTAACCCCCAGATCCTTTTCAGCAGTATGACCACCTAGCCAGTTATTTCCCATTTTGTATTTGTGCAGCTGAATTTGCTTTCCTAAGTGAAGTACTATGCACTTGTCTTTATTGAATTTCATCTTTTTGATTTCAGACCAATTCTCCAATTTATCAATTTTGAATTCTAATCCTGTCCTTCAAAGTGCTTGCAACTCCTTCCAGTTCCACAGATTTTATAAGCATATTCTCCATTCCACTTTCAAAGTCATTAATGAAAATGGTATAAATAATACTGGACCCATGACAGGTCCTTGCGGTTCCCCAATATGTGTGTCCTTCTAGTTTGACAGTAACTACTCTTTGTGTACAGTGTTTAAGTGGTTATGAACCCACCTTATAGTAATTACATTTACACCACATTTCCCTTGTTTACTTATGAGAATGTGATGTGGAGCTGTGGTAAAAACCTTACTTAAATCAAGATATATCACCTCTGCAGCTTCCCCTCAATCCCATCCATTGGCCAGTAATCTTCTCAAAGATTCAAATTAGTTTGGAAATAGAAGGAAATGGCCATATCATTATTAAACAAACAAGAATGTAAACAAATGAAGGAAGGCAATGAACATAGTCTTTCCAGCAAAGGGTAGTTGTAACTGCTCAGCCCACACATAAGCCACACGTGGTACTGAATGGCAGACACCAAGGTCAAAACCAAATTCTGGGTACTTGTGCAGAAATACTATCCGGCTTACCCAGGCATGTACCACAAGCCATGCTCCACCTCCATAGAGATGGTTAGAGCCCCTACTGAGAGACTCCAGGCAGTTTCTCCCAGTGGGTCTCTTGGTCAGAGCTGCATATTGAACCAGGGGCAGTGGAACGAGTGGGGCAGAGGGGTGCAAAGTAAACATTGTGGGGACTGAACTTTGTTTCTGCCTCCGTATCCATGCTTCAGTCCCAGCTCAGCTGCACTTCCCCTCTGACACGACCTTATGCCACCCAGTTCCAGTTACTGCCTCCCCATTGGCTGATTGTTTGGGAGTTGAGAGCTAATCAGGTTCTGGGCAACCACTTCCCCAGCAGTGGGTGGGGACAGGGCACACCTACACCAATCGGGAGGCAGTAACTGTATATTCATATGGGGGGCAGAGGCAAGAGCAGGACCCGGAGATGCAGGAGCGGCCACCCCAGTGCCCATGATTGGGCTGGAGAGCAGAAGCCAGGGTGATCTCTCCACCTTCTATTCCTCCACACACACCCATTCACGTTGTTCTTTCACTGCCTCTACATTGAATCCCACATTTATGGGAAATAGTTACTCCTACTTTCCTACTGTGCCAGCCAGAGCTGCTGAATAAATTTACCTTCTGCAAAGACCATGTCCCCACCAACGTTGCAACATAACAAGCTTGAGCTAGTGGAAACCCAAATAGGATTCTAGCTTGATCTGAACAGAAAGAAAATGCAATGGCTAGTCAACATAACAATAACATACAGTAAACAATTAAATGGCAATACAAATATCCCAAGGATAAGGGACAACTGTTTGGATAAGACATCTCCCAAAGCACGTGGATGGTGAGAGGAGAATGTGAGTGGCTCTTTGCTCTTCCCCCAGCTTCTCATAATGAGGCTTAATAAGAGGGACTCTTAGAGTCAGAGGTATGACCTTTGGTAGAGCGTGACACAAAGCTGGGCTCTGATTGGTCACGATGGTTAAGGAGCCCTTTTAATCCATCCAGGGAAACCCCTGGCAAATCCATCTGCCCTGTGAATGGGTGAGACTGGTTGGTGGTCAGGGCGGTCAGGCTTAGAGGATGACAGAACTGAATTAAGAATGGTTACTTAACTTGTTTGCTACTACTGAAAGGAAAATACCATCATTAGTATTCAAATATTGAAAGAGCATAGTATTGTTGAAGTATATCCTGAAAATTGCATATCTATACATGTCAGCATTTGGAAAATGTTGGTAATTTGTATAGGAACCCATCAATGAAAGCAAGTGGGTTAAATGTGACAGAACACTAATACTGATGAATGTCCGCCTTTGTTGTTTTTGTTTCAGTTTACAAGCCTTGCGAAAGGAAAAGTCCCGAGATGCTGCTCGCTCTCGCCGGGGAAAGGAAAATTTTGAATTCTATGAGTTGGCAAAGTTGTTGCCGCTCCCTGCAGCCATTACAAGTCAGCTTGACAAGGCATCCATCATCCGACTTACAATTAGCTATCTGAAAATGAGGGACTTTGCTAATCAGGGGGATCCTCCGTGGAACTTGAGAATGGAAGGACCTCCACCCAACACATCAGTAAAAGGTATGAAAATAGAATATTGTTTAGTATGGATTGTGGCAGCCTGTAGTAATATCTAAATTGAAATTTTTACCATCATCCTTTCTTCTTTCCCTGCATATCAAATCCTTTAAAGGGATACAAATGTGGAAATCTGAGGTCTGCATGAGAAAGACACCATGTGAAGGTGAAATAAACCTCTTATTCTATTTATATTTTATTTAAAAACAAACTGTCAGTATAACTATGATAGCAGGTTTCTGGGAGATGGAGATTAAATGATTTGTTGTAAAGTGATTTGCAGTTATTGTGTTTTTGTTTATTTTCATAGTGTACAAAAAGATGATTTTGGGTGGAGCATGGTAACATTTCTTGGCTTGGGGTCATTTATTGTATGGTATATTAAAAACTGAATTCAGGTTAATAGTAAATTCAAGCACTTCAAATTTTGTCGGTCACCAAAATGAAGACCTGAATTTCATTTATTTTCTTACCATTTATTCATAAAATATTTTGACCTCTAAGCTAATGTAGTTAGAAATTTAGCCAAAATGGACCTAGTTTCAAATGTGAGCATCTAAACTGTGTGTTCAAATGAGCAGTTAGATAAATAAAATGGGTATTTCTGACCTGTGTACCCATTGGAGCACCCAAGCCCAGGGGCTGTTGGCCTTACTTTAGAACCCATATATGTAAATCCGTCTTGTACAGTGTTTCGGGTGATGTGTATAATCTTTTAAGACTGACATTTTTAGTGTCATCTTTAAATCCTACCTTTTCTCAGGCAGATAAGTGTGATCTCCCTTTCTGTTATAATTAATGTAACAATTTTTAATGAAGTTAGAAATACTGAAAGCCTTTAAAAACGTGGTTGTTAGATCTCTGGTCTGCCTTTGGCAGAACTGAATTTCATTCTGTTTTATTTTGGCTATTAATTTTTATGTTTTAGAGGAGACGTATTCTAGATTGAGCAGGATATCATCAACCCTTCATTTTCTATCTGTTGTCATTAGTTATACACTTGAAACACTGGACTGGACTATATGGTATAAGGCTGTATGTAGTTGGAGGCATCAGAAGTGGCCACCTCTAAGGGACAGATAGGAATCTCTGACTTTGTAGGTCAGCACTTGACAGCTGACTATTAGTATTGATATTAATATTGATATTAGCATTGGCTATGTAGGCAGCTTTCAGTGGCCCTTCTTGCTAGAAGAAAGAATATTAGATGAAAAATGTCATAATTTTACACTGGAAGGAGGTAGACAGGGAGGGCAAAAAACAACGGACTTTCAGACTAATGATCTAGGGATCATACATGTATTTGTCCCTATTCATATATGTCCATTTATACCATCTGCCATGTAATATTTTTCCTGAAAGAATGGAAATGGCATCATTCAAAGTATAAGAATATGACTAGTTATCATCATGCTTGTGATATCAAAAATATGCAAGTGTTACTCTCATATCCTTTCATTCTGAAAAGTATGTGTTCTCATGCACTGGGATAGCTGCTAAATACAGTAAGGCTGTTACAGTAGTGATGTAAAGTAAGTGGGTTATTGTTGTCTGTTGCATCTGTAATCTACCTGTTGAAATAACACATGCAGCCCTATACAATGCTGTTACAGGCTCTCTCTCCAGTGATACAGAATACAATGCTATTACAGGCTCTCCTGTCGTACAGAATGTCTGATTTCTTCAGGTCTGTGGGTCATGGTTTAAAAAATCTTGTGTAAGTTTTCATAGTATACACTCTCCTTTTTCAGTGTCCTGTTTTGGAATAAAAAAATGTATTTGAACACTGGTCACTGTCAGACAGGAACATATTTAAATATAAGCACTCTGGCTCAGGTTCACCCACGCCTCTGCCTACAAAAAAGCAGAATGAAACATTTTAATGCTGTGTCTCCACCCAATTGGAGGCTCTACTGCTGCAATTTTAGAAGAAGTCCTTTTTTTTTAAGTGGAAGTTCACTGTTACTAAGTAGGATTTTATTTTACACATTGCAGTGCCTTGAAATAATGTGGAGCTTTCACTCTACTTCACTGTACTAGTAAATAGTGTTTCATTATATGTGAATTCATTATAAGCAGGTTCAACTGTACATTGCATGTATATTTTATTACTTCACTAGTTCTCCTTGAACATAAACCTGTTACGCATTCCGATCAAACATTCGTGAAATTGCATCAAAAGAAATTCATTTTCATTTATTAAGGTCTTTTTCTGCTGCCCTTGAAGAAGTTCATATGGATAAACAAGCTCTCATAAATAGCCTGCAGCATCATATGAAGTGTGGTTCATAATCCTACAATAAAACGCAAGACATTGTACTTTGTGTGTCCCCAAGCAATTTCTTGAATAGACCCTAAAGGCGTTTGGAAAATTATATGAGAAGTACTTACACTGTGTAGGCGACTGCTTTTTCCCCCTCTTCAAATGTGATGGTCTGTTCATGTTAATAATTAAATTTCAAAGCTTAGTTTTAAATTTGTCCTCGACTGTGTACAGCAATTTAATCATTTTAATTTAGTATTTCAGAAAGGTCCTTTACTCTGCCCTGTATTCATCACAGCTTTTCTTAAAAGTCTGTAAAGGTTGATGAGTTTGTTTTCTTATGCTCATTTTGTATACATTATTCCAAGTTGCGGTTGCAAAAAGAACACTTAGGTGTTGCTGTGTAATATTTCCAGAGTCAATTACTTCATGGAAATGATACGTTAAGCAATTGGAAAGTAACAGATAGTTTTCTCCATTATTTTAGAAATATCTGTATTGTTATAATACAGATCAAGTCTACAATGAACATTATGCATTATTCAAAAAATGACCAGCCGTTCTCAGCAGTGTTCAGCTAAATAACTGATGATTGTAACCTTTAAAGAAATTTCATTGCGGTAACTATTGGTAAATCACTTCTCCATTCACAGTAATCTTTGTTTAGAGGCTGTCTAGAAACCATTATATCTTTTATTAATCTTAAAAGCAATAGCCACTGATTTGACATTTGCTGAAACTAGATAAATTTTCTGTCTTTCTAATATAGGAAATTTCAGTCAGGTTTTTCTGGCCTGTTGTTTAAGACTTGGGAATATTAGCCATGGTAAGCAATAATTTATACGTTTTGCAGTAGTGGACTTTAAATATTAAAATTCTTAAAATCAGGAGGAGTGTCCTTATGACAGGCAATAAATATGTACACAAATATATAAATATATAAATAAAATAAAACATCCATTTATAGACAATAGAAATCAAAGAATAAGCAAGATACTTGTATATACAGTATATACTGAACCATATAGTTTTTAGGGCAAAATAATACTGTCTTTACTTAAACCCCAATATTCAGTGGGTGTCTGTTCATGAGTAAAACAGAACAACTGTTAGCAAATTCCTCAGTATCAGAAACGTATATTCTAACAGTTTTGATCTATCTGTAGGAGGGGTTACACATCTGTTTTTCCATAACATGTGGTCAGTGTTTAACCAATAACTGGGACCTTATCTGGGACAATACTTAAATTATTTTGTGCATTCTGGCTGCCAAAGACACAACAGGCTACATAATGTTTTTGTGACCTAAAATTCTAAGAATCATCTTGCTGTCTTGGGATAGCATTTTATGAATCCCATTTATATTTCTACTGAAAGACAAAATGCCCAATGGGTTGTCTGAGAAATTACTCCAAGATTCTGGATGTTTCCCCCAAATGTAACCAACAGTATCACAAATATATGAAAGACCATGAACTTGTGTCTGCAACTCTCCAAGAAGTTATATTTGTTGTCATTGAGAATCTTTTAAAAAACATGCATCAAGGAATGCAACATTTTGCGGTATGTAAAATGTGTTTTGTTGAAGTAAAATCATGTTGCATATCTGGGTTTTTTTTTGGCAAACTTTCTGCCACATCAGTTCTACTCTTCTAATATTTCACAGCCAAATAAATTATGGATGTTACTCTTCCACTTGACCAGCATGCCTGTCACTTGCCAGAATATGGAAAACCCTTTCTGATACTTTTGAAAAAAAAACCCAACCCACTTTTGTTCTTTTCACTTGCACATGCTATTCACAACGTATAATACGTGCCCATTTTTGTTATCCTTATCACTGGCCAGTTCCCAAGATGACATCAAATTATTCATTAGATAGAAATCGGACTTTGTTCATGCTGGATGTTGCTTTTTTCTTTGGAGATTCAAGTGCATGCATAAGGCCATGCGTACAATTTCTTTTTGAATAGCATGACCTATAGGAACTGGAATATGTAGCACAAGTTTGTGACATATCTATCTTTTTATGAAATAGAATTAATTATGGGATTATCCAGGATCTCAAATGGTGACGAATTGGTTGTAGGTTTTTGAACTGGAATATTTACATTTTGATATATATTTTTACAAACAGAAGCAGCCTACCTATTACCATTAGCCAGGTGAATGAATAATTCCAGCTAAGGTGTGAAATGGCCTTCAGTTAAACTGTTTTCAAATGATGGTAACTGAATCAGTGGCATGATGCATGAAGAATGCCACTTTAGCTTGATTACACCTCCTTTTGGCATTCCTCAGTCTGAAACAGGATAATCTTACTGATCTGTGATCTGGAGTTAAGAATATTTGGCAGTTTGGAACAAACTCAAATGTCATCATCTAAGTGTTTCAGCCCAAAACAGACCTCTTGAGTCACTTTTCAGTGACAAGCATGTATGGTGGTAAAATGTAGCCTGTAATAATTAATTCATTGTTACTTAATTTCTACAGTCCTGAGAAAATCAGGATAATCCATTAGTAAGAGCAAAGAATGATTGTTTTTCCTAACTTGGTGTAAAATTTTAATGCTGAGCCATACCTTTCTCTCATTTCTAAATGTAATACACCTTTTTTTTTTAATATATATAAATACAAGTTATAATACAAGACTACTCATGATAGTAAAATTGAACAGGTATCTAAATAGTTGCCAGATTGGAGTCATAATGTGAAAATGGGACATCCTATGGTCAAACTTAGGTCTATTTAAAAAAAATGGCACCTTGGGACTGATAAGTCTGTACCTTTATTTTTCAAATAAATTTTTTCGAAGTGAAACTGCCTCTTTTCTTCAGACCACTGTGCTGAAATCTTAAAAAATAAGCACCTCTCAGCATGAATAAAGTAAAAAATATATGTTGAAAATTAGACATCTTGTCAAATTAGGGAACTCTGGGATGAGCAATATAAATCCAGTGTACTCCAGTGACTGTTTTTGAATTCTTTGTAAGAGAAAGCAAAAACTAATAATGTCGTAGGGTGTACCTATGTTTTGATTAAAGTACACTTTTCTTACTATTTTTATATTAGATAGGTGTAAATTTTTTTGTAGAGGATAACAAATTGTCTCCTTTCTGAAGTCTCTTTGGAAGACTTTCTCAACCCATTTAAAAGTGAATTTATGGTAATAAAATATATTACCTCACCCACCTTTGTCTCTCTTTATGGATCTTGAAAGACAATGAGTTAATAGTACTGGAGACTGAAGTATTTTATCAGCTGAACAGAAGAGAAGAAGACAGGAAAAGCTTCCCCACACCATACACCAATGTCTCTTTGCTCTTACCATGTAAGGATTGAGACTCACCTTTCTCCCAGTGCTTAAGGTATGGCACCTAGTCTTGAATTTTAGGCTTATGAAGGATATTGCAGTCCACAATGCAGCTGATTCTGAGGTATTGTTATAAAAGGGGAAATTGCTTTCTGAATGGCTCCCCCTCAGTGGTTTTTTTTTTTTAAACTTTGTGCTGTTCAGGAGGAGAATTGAAAGCCAATGTAATTCTATTCTACCAAGGTTGTAGATGCTTTTCTTATGCATGCACGCAAGAGCCTGATTTTCATTTACACTAGGGCCACTTTATTCGGCTCTGACAATGTTAAAAAGTGCTTTAGTATGAGTGTGTGTTATTTATGCCCAGTTAAAAACCTGTTTAAATGGGAGTATAGAGACCACCGAATCAAACCAGAGAACAAGATGAATTATATTTTAAAGACCAGTCTGTGATGTGTGGGAAGAAAAACTATGTTATTATGGAGAACTTTAGTTTGGCAGATGCATGTTGAAAGTATCCTGCTCCAGTAGAAAAATATCATTAGAGTTTCTAAAAATTATAGATGATAATTTTCTAACATAATATAACATAAAAGTTATTGTACCAAACAAGAAGTAACTATATGGGATCTCATTATGATGGATAAACATAAATTGACCATTGAACTGGAAATTGGTGGTTGTCTAGGGACCAGTGACAATAATCCAGTTACATTTAATATGGGCAAACCAATTCCAACCAGTAAAATATGTATTTGGTTCTTCAAAAGGGCTAATTTCCCTAAGGATAATTGAGTGAAGGTGTTTGGGAGGAAAAATTTAAGCAGAAAAATGTGAAAGAAAATTAGAAGTTCGTTAAAAAGAGCTTAGTAGGTGACTAAAAAGCCATAATTCTAAAATCAAGAAAGAGGAAAACTTTAGCTAAATCCCATTCTGCTTTAGTGGTTCTGTTTAGCTTCTCAAAAAGCAGAATAAGAGGTGACTTGATTACAGTGTAAAAGTACCTTCACTGGGAGCTCATACAAGGTACTAATGGGCTCTTTAATCTAGCAGAGAAAGGCACAATAAGAACCAATGGCTAGAAGCTGCAGCCAGAGAAATTCAAATTAGAAAATAGGTTCAAATTTTTATCAGTGTGGATCATTAACAATTGGAACAAATTACCCAGAGGAGAGGCAGATACTCTATCTCTTGATGTCTTCAAATCAAGACTGGATTCCTTTTTGGAAGATATGCATTAGCTATAAAATGTATGCTTTGATCAAAGATAGCTTATTGGGTTCAATGCAGGGGTAACTGGGTGAAAGTTAATGGCCTGTCATACAGGAGATCAGACTAGATGATCTAATCCCTTCTAGACTTAACTTCTATGGGCATGTCTACATTAGTATAAAACCCCTGCAGCACAATGTCTCAGGGCTTGGGTCAGCTGCTTCAATTCGCAGGGCTCCGGCAGTGGGGCTAAAAATTGTAGTGTAGCTATTTGTGCTTGGGCTAGAGCCTGAGCTCTGAGACCCTCTCGTTTCTGACTCTCAGAGCCTGGCTCCAGTGGCCTTAGAACAATTTTTATAGTTGGAGTGCTGAGAGCCATTGAACAAAACTGTAAATCCTGTATATGATGGAAACCACTTCAAGCCACGGGGTGCTGCTGCATTCCCAGCACCCCTAGTTCCAGCACCCCTGCCAGTCTCCAGCCTGAGCCTGAAAGTCTACACTACAATTTTATAGCCTGGATCCTGAGAGCCTGAGTCATGGCTGTTCCATGGGTCTTTTATCCCAGTGTAGCTGTACCCTACAAACCTAATGAGGCATTAGTGTAACTGAGAATTAGGCCCATAAGTATCTAAAACAGTTTCTGATAATCAGTAAGGGCCAGATTATTCCTGGCCCTTATATGGGTGAAGAAAGTGGGCAAGGATCAGGGGAAAGGGAGCTGAAGGAGCCTTCCAGGCAGAATTGCAGCCCCTGCACATTAGGGAGAGCAGGTACTGCTATCTCCTTGCTCCCTTGTGAGTACAGAGAGGTATGGACAAGGCGATGATTCTTCTACCCCTACACATTGGTCAGCTGCTGGAAGTAAGCTGCAACCTGCAAGAGGGTGTATTGGTGGTCATGCTACCTCTGTATGTCTGGGAGAAGAATGTCTCCCATTGCTTTACCTTGGTTGGTATGGTTTCACAATGCCCCTGTTATGATACAATGTTGTCCAAATTATTTGTCTCAATATCCAGTGACAGTGAGTTTCATAGACAATTTTTTTTTTAATCCAATTTATCCATTTTACTTTTTTCTTCTTAATTTAAGGCTTCCTCTTTTTCTTACGTTGTGGGAGTTACCCTTCTCTATACCATTTATATTATATAACTTAATCATATTCCCTCTTTTCATTTCCAGACTTTCATGCCCTTTTCTATTTCTGCTGTGCATCTTTAATGTGAGGCAACCCAAACTGACAGCACCATAGGAACATACCATTATTTCTGTAATGGGATAAATATGTGAGAAGGTAGTTCTATTTCCATGTCCTTTCGGTCTTGGGCGCCGTGCTGAGACTGACAATGGGGGTGTCAGTTATGATGATTTTGGTGCTGTGGATATATGTTAACTAGGAAATGAACTAAAATCACAAACACATTTTCCATAAGCTGCTGAGCAGTCAGTAGTTGGTAATGATTTTTGATCAGTCCTGTGTGACACTGGCCCAGGAGATGAAGGATCTCACTAACATCACTTTCCTGATCCTTCCAGTCCCCTCCTAGTTAAAACCGTAGAATGATGCTAAATTTACATGTCCTCCTTTATTTGAATCACTAACTCTATCCATCACTTGTGCTGAGACAGAAAACGTCTACTGTAGCTGATAACATATTAATGTTATTGCAAACATATAGTCGATCCAGTGTCAGTATTTTAAGGGTTAAATGTTGCTAAACCATCATCTTACAACTAAAGAGATACATTTAATCAGAGCAGCCAAAGGGCCCTTATACACAAGAATAAGGAAATAGAAAATGTGACTGTGTATTGTAGATCGTCTTTATCACTGCCAGCCCTTACTGTGCTCGTCTCTGTTCTATTGCAGCTACAATTCATCTTCCTTCTTTCTTCTCTTATTGTGATATGGCCAACCAATCACAACTTTTACTTCTTCGTGGTCTTTCTAAAGTCCTTTACTGCAATTTATTTTGTTTACCCATGGATATGTATTTTGGCCTCTCACTATCACACTAGCTATGCATAGTTTCTTCCTCTGTTATTCAGTCCTTAACCTTTACTCCATCTTCCTTTTTGAGTGCCAGTGTTTTTTTCTATATGTCACAGCTGGAACTCTTGAATTCTCAATGCAGCCTTGATGGTAAAAACCAAGTGGTGAAGAATTTTAAAAAGTAAAAAGAAAAAGAAGAGTAGAAAGAAGGAAATAACTACACTTAAATAAAATAAGAGCTGCTCCTGAATCTTAGCTTCAGCTCCTTCAACATCTGAACTAATATTTTAATAATTTTAGCTCATCCAATCCTGTCTCATTGTCAGTTTTCACTCATGAGATAAATATCTACTGTCACAATTTCAACAGAGAGGAGATAGATACCTGTATCTGCGATCCATAGTTGAGAACATTGACAAAGATGCAATAGTGGCTGAGTAGGTATTGACAACTGCATAGGCTCCAACCTTGGAGAAGATGCGTAAATAAGTCAGAAGGAATGTTCAGATTAAATTTAAGTTAATTTTTTGGGGTTATATCGTGTTATGTCATGTTCAAGGAGAACTCCCTATTGATTCCAAAAAGAAGTTCTGCTTAAATGTCAGTGGCACAATATGAGCCCTCTTTCTTTTTCCTAATCCTTTTAATAAAATGTTTTCACATGATTTATTATTAGTTTTTCCACATGATGTGAACTTTTTTCTTTTTAAAAACATTAACATCTTAAATTATGTATTTGTTGCCTATTCTATGAATATTTTAAAATAATGGACAGGAAGGGATTTGTCAATTAAGGGGTGCAAAAAGTCCTATGTCCCAAAGATGCTAGTTTTGCATTTTTGCTTTTTAGTAACAAAGGTAAATCACTGTTGCATTGTTTTCACATGTAAAGTGAAAAAAAGATGGTTGGTATCTGTAAGCTGCCATATTTGGGGAAAAGACTTGAACTTTAACCTTTGCTCATTTCATTCATTCTCACCTTTTCTAAGCAGGGCAAAAGCTTCTTCTAATACTACCACTCTTATGATGAAGTGTTTGGACAGATGCTCAATAAAAGCTGATTCCTTCAACATTCATGTGATAAGCCCTGTTTACATCACTGGGATGACTTATATGAGTAAGGGCACGTCTTCACTAGCAACGTTAAAGCACTGCTGCGGCAGCGCTTTAACATGGCTGTGTAGTTGTGGTACCAGCACTGGGAGAGAGCTCCCCAAGCGCTGTAAAAAAACCACCTCCACGAGGGGAATAACTACCAGCACTGGAAGCGCGGCTCCCAGCGCTGGTGCACTGTCTACACTGCTTACAGCGCTGAAACTTGCAGCGCTCATGGGGGGTGTATTTTCACACCCCTGAGTGAGAAAGTTGCAACGCTGTAAAGTAGCAGTGTAGACAAGGCCTAAGAATTCTGGGACCAGGTGATTGTGTTTGACATTCTCGTACCCTGGTCCCAATTCAGCAATGCATTTAAGCACGTGCTTAAGTTCCATTAAAGTCAATGAGATTTAAGCATGTGTTTAAAGCAGAGAAGCATTTTTATGTGAAAAATGTAAACCTGACTTTGTATTTCCTGTATTCTATGATTGAAACTGTAATATTATTATAATCATCAGAAGTGGCTATCTAGATATTTGGAACAAGTACTAGTCTAACCCTGGCAATGAAGTGTGAAACACATGGATTTATTAGTAATTCTTGTTCTTGTCTAATTATTATATTGGATACCTGTGGTCAAAAGGAAAGAGTAGGGTAGTCAAGTTACACGGTTTGACCACAATATCGACATAGCTTAATTTCTGCTAATATTTCACTGTGAAGCTGGGGGAAGGAAACTGAGTTTCCACCAAATTCCTGTGCTCTTGTGGGTCTCCCATTTCAATCTGGGATATAAAGTAAAAAATAACTATGGATTCATTGTATTCTCATTCTGTATTTAAGTCCTTCCCAGGACATTACAGAGATCAGCAAAGACTGTTGTCATTAGCTTTCTGTAATTAAAGAACACCCCTCATAAATGACTTTATAATTTAGATTTACCAAGATCCGTATAAAAACTCAGATTACCATCATTTCTCTTTCTGGGTAAGGAAAAAAGACAAATCATTCATAAATTACTTAACCCTAGTTGTGCCATAGTCTTACTCATACTCGGGATTATACATTAGAAAGCCCTTGTCTTATTTTTGATGGATGAGCATGTCTGCCTGTATGATTCACTCTTACTGTTAGTTGACTGCTTCTACAGAAGCATAGGCAACTTGTCACTTCTGGTTCCATTTGTATCTAATGAAAACTATGGCTTTTGGTCCCCATGGGTTGGTGTCACATGAATGTGCAAAATTGCATGCCACATTTCATCATCTGGGAAAGTACTAAAGGCAGTATTCATCATCATTAGAAGGATCATGAGTATATATTATTGTTAATTTTTTATGAATACAGGCAATTCCCATCTATTAAAAGGTGAAAGTAGAAGACTTCTAGCAATCTTTATAAAACTTCAGGAAGCAATCTTTATAAAACTTTATAGGAAGCCATTACACACACTTAGAGGATTAGCAAAAATTATGAAATTCTGATTTTAAGAATAAATATGAAATTCCTAGGAGTATCAGAACAACTTTTCATTATCTGTTGTCTTTCAAATGTGAATTGCTATGAATGCCATCTGTTGGTCATCCTTTTGATGAAGCCGAACTATGCTGACATTTCTAATGGAGTAACTAAGGCATGTATAGGTTTAGGGCCAGATTTTCCAAAGAGCTCAGCACCACAATTGGGGCCAATTTCAGAAGATCTCAACTCCTATTCAGGCAACAAAAATCAGTGGCTACATTTTCAAAAGTGTTCAGCAGTTTGAATGCTTAACTTTTTTAGTAATCTGAAGTCCTAATGGCAGCTGCTAGGTGCTGAGCTAAATTCAAAAATTGGTTGAGAGTGACACACCCAATATCACACAACAGATCTGTGGGAGAACTGGGAATAGCACCCTAATCCCATGACTCCAAGACCTCTGCTTAGCAAGAACACTACCTTAACAGGACTACTGCATTTAGTCAGCATTTCACTATGAAATTTAATGTGTTTCTTAGATGACGAGATCAGATTTTTTGGAATGCCATTTGGGTTAGCAGAGAGACAAGGTGGGTGAGGTGAACCTGAAGAAGAGCTCTGTGTAGCTCAAAAATCCCTCTTTCACCAACAGAAGCTGGTCCAATAAAAGATATTACCTCACCCACCTTGTCTCTCCAATGTCCTGGGACTAACGTGGCTGCAACTACACTGCAAACAACAATTCATATTAACACTCTGAATAGATAATGAGATTATCAAGTGAAGGAAATATTGATAAATCCATTTCATAATAAATCTCCCTGTTATATTAGCTTGAATAGGTATATCGAAAAAAAATTAAAATCTGTCTTCTCGTTATTAAAGGTTTTATAGGCCAAGGCCAGTCTTTTAAGTATCATTGCAAAAATGCAGTGTCAATAGACGTTACACTGTCTAAATAAACCAACAAAAGTCGCAAGGAAATAAGACCAGATGTATTGTGTGATGAGGTCCAAATGTCATTTCAAGTCCAAGGGCCAGCCACTCTAAGAAGGCATCTCCTTCTTTTTGTTGACAAATTTTAAATACATTTAACTGTCCTTTTTTGTAGATGAAAAAAATGCTGGCTTTAGTTGTTGTTTTTCTATAGGCTAGAGCAGTGTCCTGTTCACTTGGTTCTTTAATGTTTATCCATCCTGTCTCCTTTTTAATCCTTCCCTTTTATTTGTCTCTTATGTATTACTTAGTTACTTTTCTGTTTTTTACTCCTTAGTTGAGTCTTTTTGTTTATTCTTCCCATCCTGTTCATTGGCTTTTATGCCTCTTTCTCTGCCTTTTTTACTCTTCTTGTTCTGTTGCCGCATTGTGGTGTTCTAAGGACTTCAAAGTGAAGTTTTCTTTGGTAAATTTTACTTAACAGTCTCTGGGTATATTCAGCAAAAAGGAACTGAAAGGAGCAGTGGCAAAGTTTTGCTGTTGCAATCTGTTTCTCAGATAGCCAGTTTAGTAAATATATGGACCAAGTTGTATCATTTATTATGCCACATTTATAGATTCATAGGTTTTTAAAGCCAATAGGGACCATTCTGACCATCTAGTCTGACCTGCTGCATAACACAGGCCATAAAACCTCCAGCAGTAATTGCTACCTCAAGCCCATAACTTCTGTTTTAGCTATAGCTTATCTTTTAGAAATAGATCTAGTCTTGATTTCAGGAATTTAAGTGGTGGAGAATCAACTAAGTCCCTAGGCAAGTTGTTCCAGTGGTTAATTACCCTCTCTGTGGGGAAAAAAAAGAGTGCCATATTTGTAGTCAGCATTTGTTAAGCTTCAGCTTCCAAACATTATATCCTGTTATGCCTTTTTTCTGCTAGATTAAGGAGCTGTCTACTGTCAGAAATCTCTTCCCCGTATAGGTATCATGATCCTCTTAACCTTCTCTTCAATAAACTAAATAAATTGAGCTTCTTCTTAATCTCTCACTGTAAGGAATAATTTCCAGAACTTTAATTATTCTTGTAGTTCTTTTCTGAAACCTTTCCAGTTTTTCTGCATTTCTTTTTGAAGAATGGCACTCAGTAGCACTGGAACATTTTTAGTAGTGGGGATGCTGAAAGCCAGCCCCCATATCCCTGTCTGCCTCTCCTCTTCCCCCCTCTCCCTGCTGAGGCTGAGAGGAGGGCTGTGTCTCTAGGAAGGGGGGGACCCAGACTGGTAAGGGGGCTGAGGCCACAGCTAGGGGTGGGTGTGGGGCCAGGAGCAGAGCCCCCGGCAGTGGCCAGCAGCTAGGACCCCAAATGCGGGGCCAAAAGCAGAGGCCTGGTGCAGGGCCCCGAGTATGGGGCCAACGACCGGGAAGTGGGGCAAACAGCCAGGAGCCGAGCCCCAGGTGAGGTGAGGGGTTGGGGAGCAGAGTGCAGGCGGAGGGCCAGGCCAGGGCATAGGCCCGGGAAGCACCCCCTGTTATCTGTGTATTATTTAAGGAAAAACAAGATTGCTTTAATTGGCGTGACCATGGTAGCAAACACTGTGCCAGGTAGTTTACATTTGCAGATTTGGGCCCTTAGATTGTAAACTCTTTATCTGTTTCTGTAAAACATTAAGCATGCCTATAGTGCTATGTAAATAATAAATGGCAACATGTTGGTTTATTTACAAAATTCCATAATAAAATAACATTTACTTGTACATACAGGCAGGATGACAACCAATGTCTATCCAGGCTTATCTTGATCTTTAGGGCTCCCTCTCCTGTTTCTCCAGTTTGATTCCTGCCTCATGCAGAACAGCACACAGGTAGGCAATTCCAATAGCTTTGACTGGCTGCGATTTTGTCTCTAGCCCAGATAAATCAAAAGCAAAAAAAAAAGTGCTAATTTGAGCCCTCATATTAGTGATTTCCTGTGGGCATCTTAAGCAGGGTTTTTTGGTTCTCACTGAGAGAGACCCTCACTACATCAGTGGAGTGAGGCAGTGGTAGAAACAATGTCTGGAGTGGAGCAGGCAAAACTAGATGCTCAGCTTGCTAATAGGGGAGAGACGCTCACCCACTGTGGGAGAGGATCTACTAGAGACGGAGTTTGAGAAATAATAGATAAGGGACCGTAATAATCCATCTTCATCCCCTCAAAAGTTTTCCTTGGCCTATGAAGTACTTGAGTGAATCAGTGAGTTTTCCCTAGCTGCTAAATCTAACCAGGTTTTGGAGGAGAAAATCTGAACACAACCAGCTTTTACTTGTTGAGCAACAGCCAAGAGGCCTAAGCCCTGTTCTTCAGGGAAAAGTCACTTCTTCACACTTAGGAGGGTGATAACTTTCTTTTGTTTGTATTCCTAAAAGTAAATTTTACTTCTCATTCCTTAAGCAAGCGGAAAGGTTTCAGCCTTTCAACCCTTTCCCTTTGTGGACTTGCTTTTGGAGTAAGATCTCACGCTACTTTTTTCATCCATATGGAAAGCCATCTCCTCAATCTCCTGGGTCCTTCCCCCTAGCTTACTCAGGATATCTTCTCAATTTCTTTGTTTCTTTTCCTTTCATTTTCCATACAGTGATCTGTTCCCAGGTCAGGAGAAGCTTTTTACTGCACCTCTTGGTCTTACCTCTGAGGATTGGGATCATGGGCCCATTACTGCACATCTTGTTCTTACCTCTGAGGATTGGGATCGTGGGCCCAAGACAAACAGAGATTTTAGGGTTAACTCTAATTCTTTTCTGCCCTACAGAAAGAGACAGCAGGTCATTAGACCTTGTTTTGGTTGGATCCGACGTGTATGAACCAGTTAATAAAACCTGAGATTCAAAATGATCTCTGTGATCCACTCTGCTAGTGGTAGGTGCTGTGTTGATCATAACCGCAACCTTCCATCAAGGTTGTTCTGTATCAGTGACACTGGCAGGCCAGTTGCCAGCTCATGCCAAAGCCCCAGGCAAATTCACTTGTGTATTAGTATAGATTGAAATGATTATTAAATGAATAAGGATGTATGTGGTGTTTAAACTTCATGAAAACTAATGGGATGTTACATGCATTGTTTTCACTCTTCTGTAAAGACTCTAAATGCACTTCTGTCTCTCCACCAATCAAAGAAAGAGCCCACCTGGGTGGTGACCCCGTCAGCTTATTTTCTGTGAGAAGAAGCTATAAATATAGATTTAGGGAAAGATCCTGCATCTCTGGACTGTTTGGATTCTAACAGGGCAGAACAACTGAATGAGAAGAGACAGACCCCAAGAATTATTCTGGGTAGCCCTGAGAGATTTTTGGGAAACTGGTAGATTATTACATCTCTGCTACCATTTGGAATTATAGACTTGTGACTCACCTGTACATGTCTTTTACCTGCTTTAACCTCTCAATAACTATCTTTTTTTTTTCTTAGCTAACAAACCTTTAGTTAGTTAACTCTAGAATTGTCTACCGCATTGTCTTTGATGTGAGATCTAGGAGGCAACTCAGTCTAGGTGAGTGACTGATCTCTTGGGACTGGGAATAACCTGGAATATTTATGATTTTTGATGTAAGTGACCCTTTATGACATAGTCCAGCCTGGGTCACAAGATAGACTGGAGTGTCTAAGGGGACTATTTGTGGCTGCATTATAAAATTATTGTAGTACTTTGCGAGTTCACATGTGGTACTGTGTTGGTGAGATCTAATTTTAGAATATTCCACTCTTTGGGGTGTCTGCCCTGAGGTAGGCACTCAGTCATGAGCCACTCCAGGCGGCATGACAGCATCATTTCTCATATAGATGACTTGCTTCTTTGGTAACTGTTGGGTCTGGGATACCCAAACAAAACCAGAGAGGTCCTCTCCAGTCAGATAATTTCCCTATACAAGGATATCTTGTGTGAAGTTTATAAAATTTACTTTTAAAATAAAACAGCCCTGAATATTAATATACAGTATTAGGAGTTCACCGAGAGAGAAGGGAATGGCATGATTATAAATTATGGCTGCCAACAATATTGATCTGTAAATAAATGGATTTTACTAGATTACAATATAGCAAAAAGAAAGTTGAAAGCTTCCCAACACAAGTTGCTGTGTATTTTATGCTACTAATTATTTCATTTTAATGCCTCCGTTTAGTTTCATACTGATCATTTATACTGACAAAAAGGAAGAAAAGAAAACAAGGAACCTGTCATCAATCATTCATTTAATCAAGTAGCAAAAGTAGATAAATAAACATACTGAGTTAATTATTCTTCTGTATGTAATGATTGACAATAATGCTAATTTATTCCTTTTTGTAACCTTTGACTGTCAGAACAGTTGGGATTAATAGTCATTAACAATTAAAATGGGAAGAAATGCATGTTTCTGATAACCACTAAATATTGGTGAAGTTATAAGGTCTTGGATTAATTTTCCCCAAAAATTTGCCTTAAAAAGATGCCCCAAGATTCATCAGATCCATGTTAGGTGTTATTTTTCACACTTTTTATATCATCCTCCATAAGACTTGGGAGACCTTCTTTAGCTTTCAGACATATGGGCAGGAATATTTTATGAATGGAGAGTCTTTCTGAACATGCAATATTAATTCTTTGCACTTCTATAAACGCTGTAGTCTGAAGATTTGAAAGCACTTTGCAAATGTTATTTAAGCAGCTTTCCCAGGGCGACCTGGCAAGTCAGTGGCAGAGATGAGAACAGAACGTAGTGGTTTTAACTTCCAGTTCCCTGCTCTATCCATTGGACAGCACTCCTTTCATAATGAATGTTGTATTTTTATTTTACTGTGAAAATGGTATACATTTCCCAGAGATATTGGTTACTTCTGAAGTACACAAATGATTTTTTATGTTCTTTTGAAATTTAGGTCCAGACTTTTAAAAGTCGCTTCTACAATTGTGGGTGCAAAATTGTCAACACAGTTATTTGAACCTGCATTTGCAACCAATTAGCTCAACAACTGCATCCGCAGATTAGACAGTTGTCTGAATGAATTGTAGTTACACTGAATATAGTACAAGATACTAACAAAGATATACCAGTTATTCAGTAATACACCTCTACCTCGATATAACGTGGTCTTTGGGAGCCAAAAAATCTTACCGCGTTATAGCGAACTTGCTTTGATCCACTGGAGTGTGCAGCCCCGCCCCCCCCCGGAGCACTGCTTTACCGCGTTATATCCGAATTCGTGTTATATCGGGTGTGTTATATCGGGGTAGAGGTGTATAATATTTCTGAGCAATAAAAGAGAACATTTAGTAGTGATTTGAGAAGCATTATATAGCATGTCATTCAAATAACTGAAAGGCATGCTGTGTAACATTCTTTTCACCTAACTGAATGATACACCATATCACAAAATACTACAACTTTTCTCATATTCTGTATAAACTATTTTCACTCAGGTGTGTTCTCTGTAATATTTCAATAACAATATTAATATATCTCAGAGCTGACAAAACTATATATATGGTCCAGGGTAAACCATTAATTGACCTAAAATGTCCTGGGGGCAGAAGTGTCACAAATTCACATAGTATCACTGTGCTTTTCTGCTGTTGTCCATGTTGAAGGTAGGGCAGAGATTAGACCCCATCAGAATTTTCCAAATGTTCATTTTTTGATTGGGGGAAAAAAGACAATTTTCTCATGAAGACTTGCAAAATTTGTTCCTGTTTTTTTGACCAGCTGTGGCAGAGGTACACTGTCTGAAAAGGAGTCCCTGTAGACGTGTCTGAGACAGTTAACAATGTTACAGAATGGAGAACAGTGTTGCAAACATCTTTTTCTAAAAGGGTTCAGCATAAATTGTCCTCTATGAGAGGGCACCTCTGCTGCACTCATTCAGAGCATCAGTGTGCTAGGTATAGTCTTTTCCTTTCTGTATGATATCTTTATATTTATTAGCAACTGTCTCCTCCTAGTTGAGCAAAGCTAAAAATGAAATAAAATAGAAGGGACTGCCTTATTATTTGAATTCTTTTTACTTGTAATGGGGGAGTTGCTGCTAGTCATCTGTCTCATTCCTGATCATAGTCTATATCAGGGGTAGGCAACCTATGGCACACGTGCCGAAGGCAGCACGTGAGCTGATTTTCGGTGGCACTCACACTGCCTGGGTCCTGGCCACCGGTCCGGGGGGCTCTGCATTTTAATTTAATTTTAAATGAAGCTTTTTAAACATTTTAAAAACCTTATTTACTTTACATACAACAATAGTTTAGTTATATATTATAGACTTATAGAAACAGACCTAAAAATGTTAAAATGTATTACTGGCATGTGGAATCTTAAATTAGAGTGAATAAATGAAGACTTGGCACACCACTTCTGAAAGGTTGCCGACCCCTGGTCTATATTCTAATTTAGGTCACTTATTTTCCTATTAAGTGCAATTCCACCCATTTCCATTGATGCTCTACCATCTACCCAATGCTGAGGGAACCTTTGTTTTCTGTTCAAGGTAATTCTTCTTTAGGAGGAAACTCTCACACTCATTGAAATACATTCTTTAAATTAAGCTGACATTCTAAAGACTACAGCTACTGCCAGCCAACAGGAGAAACTTTGTAGTCATTATAGTTACACAATATAGCATTTAACCTCAGTTAATTATTTAGTTCTCAATCTTTACAAATTGATGGATTAATGTTTTATTTCTAAAAGTTACTTGCTCTAATTGTACTGGAGCATTGCAGTATTAAGATGGAATGTTGGCTTTTCCAGTGGGTTTAAAGCAACATCTTGTACCAAAACACATTCATATATTTAGAATTTTTAATTAATTTTTTTTCATTAGTCAAGGAAATATGCTATTTAGTAACATCAGCTTTGCTTCTGCTATCTACACTACATCAATATCTCATCTTATGTTTGCATGACTATGTGTTTAGCTGTCAGAGTATGAATTCTTGAAAGAATAATGACTGCACGCTAGTATTCGTAAAAAAAGTAAATCAAAGTTTGTCTACTTTTCAGATGTACTTTTCAATACAGTACCTGAATTTTTAACCCTAAGCAAAAAAGATCTTGCCTTGGTTATAGTAGATGCATTTATCAGTGTCCATTATATACAAGAACATTGTTTAATGGGAATTCTTTTTACTTCTAATTCAGGTGTCCCAGATTCACATGTTGTTAGAAGCATTTGCTAAATATTCAAATTATATTTCTGTTAGTATTTTAGTGGGCAGCTTATGTACTCAAAGCATCACCAAAGTACCAGTAACACATTCTTGACGGAATAATGATGTATTTGGAATGTTACTTTTTTTGTCTTATAAATGGATGGCAATTTACACAGCT
Organism: Terrapene triunguis; assembly: GCF_002925995.2. NCBI lineage: Eukaryota > Metazoa > Chordata > Testudines > Emydidae > Terrapene > Terrapene triunguis. The sequence continues at coordinate 54,979,195 of NW_020664447.1, forward strand.
GTGGATGTGGGATGTTTCAATCCCAGACCATGTTGTAAGAAAAATTGAATGACAGTGAGCAAAACAGCAGTAATTATAAAACTAATTACTAAATGCTGATGATGCCCATAGGCTTTGCATAACTAAAATTAGAAAAGGAAATTGCTTTCGGCTTCAGAGAGGCAACATGCTAGTTATTTCACTGTTTCAGTCAAAATGGAGCATGGCATATAAAGTTCAATCAGGAAAAAAACCACATTAGTTTATGCACGATTTTTTTTATACAGAGGCTGTTGAAGAATTAATCCTTTTCTTCATTTAATACAAACATACATGCACTGTAGATAGAGAAAAGCACCATGAAACTACGTGTTGAACATCCTTCTAAATAGCTATATAGGGACTGATTCACCACTGCATTACTCTAGTTTTACACTAGAGTTTACACTAAAAGTTACTCATGGTAAATCAAGCCCATATTAAATATTAATGTGTATCAAAACACAAGGCCAGATTTTCTAAATTTCCTTAGCCAAGCCTCTAAACTTATGTCTACAGTATTAGATATGCAACTTTGTAAGTACACATGCATAGTGAATAGTTACACTAACTACCTTCAGTCTTTACACAAATATGAGTTTTCCCATATCCAGAATTGCTGATAAATGTGGCCACTTGAAAAATATCACCATATTTTTAGAGTTTATATATGTTATATATGTTAATATAAATCATTGCATAGAATATACAGATACATGTATAATACAAACATGTTAATACACAGACTGAATGTGCATTACGTATATGTGCAAGTATATACTCAAATATGTCTGTGTTAATATGAAATACTGTATACACATCATTGCATGGAAAGAAAATCCATTCTTACTATTCTTAGCACAGTTCTTAAAATGAAAAAAGGATTAAAACATTGATCAGCTCATGAGCTGCGGAAGTATAAGTGATGAGAAGACAAAGGATAGACAATTCAGGAAGTATACAAGGATTACCTTTTGTTAGACTCATTTTAACATTTAAAATCTGTGGTGTTGATTCATACAAAATTACATGGACTTTGAGATTTACCCCTGAATCCAGTTGTTTCTCTGGTACCTGAGCTGGGAAATGTTCATTTATGTCCTTTGTGGATAGTTGAAAAGACACATCTATACAAAGGTTGAAAGGGAATTAATGAGTCAAAATGTACATCTCTTCTTTTAAAAAAATACGTTTTCTTGATTCAATATAGTTTTATGGCTCTTTGATGATTAAGCTTTTTTGCATATATCTATTTTAAGAAGTCAAATGTAAGCTTTTTGGGCAATAAAATATTAATTTAAATGGATACGTTTTAGGTTGAGTAACTCAGAGATTACTAGCTTTAATCACTATTGATAGTGATATCTACAACAGGAAATTATAAATACTGTAGTCTGAATGATCTTAAATGTATTAAGTTTTATTTAATTTTCTGCTGCAAGGTAAGTTTATTGAAAGTCTTAAGAATTTAAAATCACAAGATTATACAATACATACACACACACACACAGAAATAAAATCATACCTTTAATGTAACTGATCATAAAGGATGTTTTGGATGTAGCTTTAAAATACTGGGGCAGTATGATGAGTGAGTTCCTTCTGTTTGTATTAGTGTATCTCATAATTAGCTTTTACAGAGGCAAATGGTCTGAAAATTGAAGAGTAAATCACATGTTGACATACAAAATGAAAAGAGAAGTTGTTTCATTATATGCTATGTCCGGTTATGTAGGATCAAATTCTACAATCCTTACTCTGAAAAAAAAAAATCCCATATTTCAGTGGAAATTTCCTCTCAGTGAAGCCTGCGAATTTGACCCTTTGTCAGAAGTAGCTAAGATGTAGTAAGCATTGCCAAATTCTGCTTTTAAGTATATATGTAATTCCCCTTCAGGTCTGTAAATAAAAATGATACACAATAACTGGATCGTCTCATAGTTATTAGATATTACTGTACTAATATCCAGAAATCTGTTTTAGGGTTACCATCTTCTATATTATTTTTTAAATAATTAAAATAATATACATTGGTGGATGGGTGTTTCTTTAAAAGAAACTCAAAAAGCAAATTATTCTTCAAGGAGACCATTTTCTGAGAGTTTTCAGTCATGTTACACTTTAGTAATCTCTGTCTCCTCTGTGTGAAAAGAAACAATTTATTTTCAACACTTGAAGGATGTAGAATGTCTGACTGCTGTCATAGCCTATTGTTTTTAACATAAACATTACAGCTGTGTTTGCTTTGAAATATTTGCCCATTATTGAGTAAATCTGTGCTGGAACACTAAATTGTCACCTTGTGCCCTCCGCTATCATAAGCAAGCATTGTCATCAAGAAAGCATTTTCCCTCTCCTTCCCCATTCTTTACTTCTGCATATTCCAGAATAGTTTGCTTTTGCATCATTTAAAAACTACAATAACTAACTGCTGAATGTCCTGAACAATTAAACTAGCAAAGCAATAGAAGAATTTGTGTTAGGTCCTTGCTTAATAGGTTAGGGCATTTTACACTCACCCCTACATCCCTTGTTAACATGAGTTGATCCCATGGACTTCAAGATGGTAGGAATTCAAAGTAAGCCCTATTTACTTCAGTGGTAGTTCCATTGATTTCCTGTTGATAGGGCCCTACCAAATTCACAGCCATGAAAAACGCGTCACGGACCATGAAATCTGGTCTCCCTCCATGAAATCTAGTCTTTTATATGCTTTTACCTTATACTATACAGAGTTCATGGGTGATACCAGTGCTTCTCAAATTGGGGATCCTGACCCTAAAGGGAGTTTCAAGAGGGTCACAAGGTTATTTTAGGGGGGTTGCAGTATTGCGACCCTTACTTCTGTGCTGCCTTCAGGGCTGGGCGGCTGGAGAGCAGCAGTTGTTGGCTGGGTGCTCAGCTCTGAAGGCAGCGCCCCGCCAGAAGCAATGCAGAAGTAAGGATGGTGATACCATACCTTGCCACCCTTACTTCTGCACTGCTGTCTTCAGAGCTGGGTTGCCAGAGAATGGCGGCTGCTGACCCAGGGCCCAGCTGTGAAGGCAGCAGCGCAGAAGTAAGGGTGGCAATGCCATACCATGCAATCCTTATTTCTGCACTGCTGCTGGCGGCGGTGCTGCCTTCAGACTGGGCTCCCGGCCAGCAGCTGCCACTCTCCGGCTGTCTGAAGGCAGCACAGAAGTAAGAATAGCGTTACCACACTCTCTCCTACAATAACCTTGCGACCTCCCCCCCAATTCCTTTTTGGGTCAGGACCCCTATAATTATAGTACCGTGAAATTTCAGATTTAAATATCTGAAATCATGAAATTTACGATTTTTTTAATGCTATGACCGTGAAATTGACCAAAATGGACCATGAATTTGGTAGGGCCCTACCTATTGCGTACAAAAAACTTAAACAGTATTAATTTATTATATCCTTGACTTCATGTCCCCTAATTCTCCTCCTCCTCATTTATTCCCATCACCTGCTTTTCACGGTATTTTTAGAGTGCAAACTCCTTGGGGCAGGCAGTATAGTTGCCTATCGTGTCTTGGATGCTACCATAATGTAAATAATCATTATAATAAGTGCATCCATATGGGCTTGTATTCTGTTCATTACTGAGTTCTCACTGTATTGTTAATATTTTTCTTGTACTGAGATGCCCCAACCTGTGTACAGTGCCTTCACAGAGAGGAACTATTATTAAACTGGTCCATATGCCTTTCATATGTAGTCCCAAGTCATGCTGACTTTTTAAAATAAATGTTTCAAGCTCATATCCTATATTTGGCCTTCAGTAACCCATAGGGTTTATGTTTTGCTCTTTTTTTTTTGTTTGTTTTTTGTTTTTTTGTTGTTGTTTTTTCAATTTATCATGTACTGTATCTTCCTTCCATTGTTTGGGGTTATTGTTTTTTTTCAAATAGGTTAGCTTGCTTTTTTTCAAATTGAGATAGATTGTCTTGGCCAACATTGTGAGGCCGTACTCTCACTCAACTTTGTCTGTAACATAACTTTTGAATGCTGTGTCTGATTAATTTCAAAATGTCAGTGAATATTCTAGACATCAGTGCATAGACTTCTACTGATTTGTGTGGAAATCAGAACATCAGAAGGGGGAAAATGGGGGACACATGGAGCTTCTGTCATCAGTTAGTGGAGCCACATTTCAAACCCCTCTGCATTGTCTGTAAGTCAAAGAACTGGTGGATGACACCCATTAATGCCTGCAAGGATAACACTATCAGCTTTTCCGATGCTCTCAATAAAGCTTAATCACTTAATGACCAAATTACTTATTTCTCTACAGAAGGAAGACAAATGATAATAGTGGGGAAAATGGGAGTGCACACACAGCTGCTGGCATGGGAAGGAAAATAGGGGACCCAAGAATGGGGGCACATAGAGCCCCTAGTGGGGGAGTGAGTGAGGGATCCTGGTATGGATGGAGAGGGAAAAGGAGGTACACAGAGCCCCTATCGGGGGGGAGTGGGGGGGAAGGGAAGGGAAATGAGATGGCCCTAGAGTCACTGGCCTACAGGGAGAATGACAGACCCTAGTATGGGAGAGGGAGGAATGGGGGGCACATAAAACCCTTAATGGGGCGACGGGGGAAATAGAACCCCTGCCATGGGGGTGGGAGATGGGGAGGAGGGCAGTGAAGGGCGTGGGGGGGAAGGGAAATGAGAGGCACACAGAGCCTGTGCCAGGTATAGAAGGGGAAATGGGGAAAACACAGAGCCTGTGGCATGAGGGAGAAGTTGGCAGGAGTTGCAGGTAGTCCTTGAATAGAGGGGAATGGGAAGGTGGCACTCTGGGACATTGTGGAAAGAGTGGAGAAATGCAGAGAGCCCTTGGTGTGTGCAGCGAACTCAGCCACCAGAAACAATGAAGTGTATGACCCTCTAGGTTCCTACCCACCTTCTTAAAACTTTTCTATCTCCCTTTGTATTGTTTTTGGATATTTCTTAAATGTTTGCAGCATCTCCCAGTTTACTTTCCAAGACAGGCCTCAGTTCAGCAGGGTCCATAAGACAGGTCTCACTTCAAACACACAAGTAATTCCACTGACTTAAATAGGACTACTTATGTGCTTAAAGCCAGGGACATGCTTAAGTCTCTTGCTGAACTGGGATCTAATCAAGATGTTAACACTGGGCCTGACACTGGGCCCAAGGATATCTTCCCCCAACTTGATATGTTGTTGTTTATCCTTTCTCTTTGTTAACAGTTCTTTATGCAGTATTCAGTCCATGTGACAGGCTTCTATCCAAGCCAGTTTGAATTATATTTTTCAAGTACCTTTTTGTGAAATGCTGTCTAATGTTTTACTAAAGTTAGTTCTGTATCACATCTAGTGAATTCCCTACATGGTGTTTGTAAGAATTTATACGATTGATTTAACCCCTGAATTTAAGTTTCAGAATTTAGTTTGAAATCTTTGCAGTGATAACCAAAGTCCCTGTAAATTAAATCTGTGAAATGTTATCATTGTGTGATAACTTCATCTGATTTCTCCCTGTTCTGCATCATTGGCACAAGGGAGTGAATCAAAGGTGTTTAGCACAAATCAACTATGTAGTTTTCTTAGAAGAGAAGAAGCTTCTGTTTTTACCCAACAATATCGGGTCCACTTTCTCTATAATCAGAGTATTACAAAGCCAGCAAAGAATAATTTGTATCAGAGGTTCTGTGACGGAATGAAATGGAGCTCTTTTGAAGTATGATCTCTGAAAGCACAGCATGAAGCTCAAATAAAGTGAAGGACATTCGCTATTACAAGTAATGTCCTTAATAATCTTGTTAGTCTAGTCTCCCTCTGTACGAGACAAATGGAACATTATTGGCTTATGGGCTGTAGTAAATAATTTAGTTTCCAATATTCAGGCTGCTTTGACAGTAAATTAAAATGACATGAAAGGGGCTTGTTGAATAAAGAAAGTATCCAATCAAATTTAATTGGCATGACTAAGGCAGTAGAAATATGTTTTATAATTAAACCATGTTGTCTTGGAGCTCTATAAGCATGTATGAATCAAAATGTCAAAAATTATTCTTTGATACTGTGCATTTAAAACTTTGCATGGTGAATAGTTTTCTTAAACAAGGTTCTAGACATACATATTGATGCAACATGAAAATAGTTACCAAGTTTTAAATAATAAGTTATAAGTCTGGTTTTAGCATTTATCTACCAATCCAGGGAAGATTCTCTCAGAAGACCAAAACAATTTTGCTGTCTTCCTTGTTATATTTTTTTAAAAAATTAGATATACCAAGTCTATAATCCAGTTATACATCAGATACGACCTATCCCTCTGTGGCTTCAAATTCTTTACCCGTTGCTGCAATGTAAGATAGTCTAAATTATTCTTAAGACATGAAAGTAGGAAGGAAGGAAAGAAACAGGAGGAAGTAAAAATGAGAGAAGGGAAGGAAAAAGAAAGAGGGGCAGGGAAAAGGGAGGAGAAAACCAACAAATATTCTAACTGAGCCACTTCCTTGAATCTTTGCTTATTCAGTCAAGCATTTCTAAGGTTAATTTTTTGCTGTTTGGACACTGTTGATTTCTCTCTAAGGGTATGTCTACACCCAGCCGCTAGTTCGGCGGCTGGGAATCGAAGTTATTCATGTAGCTGAAGTTGTGTACCTTAGTTCGAATTGGGGGGTAAGTGTAGACCAAGTAACCCATGTATTCACCTTTCTGCCAGTTTACCAAGATCATCTCTGAAAAAGAGAGTTGACTGTGTCTCACCATTTATCTTCTAGAGAGACATTTTTTATGGGTCCAAGGAAGAGAACACCTTCAGAACTACATAGAAACTTGTTTCTTTCTGACCATTTGTCCTTTTCTCAAGTACAAAAAACAGTAGTGGGAAGTGCTCAATTATAATACTCTACCTAATGATGGTTCCCTGTTCAACACAAAGTAAGAATATACATTGTTTTGCAATGTATTGTACATGGAAGAGATTTTCTACAAGAACTAAGAGAGACATTACTGAATACTTTATAATTTATAGCCTTTTAAGGTACAGACATGTTGATGCATCAAAAATTACTCTAAATATTCAGAAGTTATCAACTCTTTATACTAGAATTGTAGGTTATAATGTTCCAGGATATTTGTTTTCTAGGTTCAGGGGGCCTTCCCCTGACTTGGGTGAGGTCATTGCAGTTATTTCTTCATCTAAAATGAAGATGAAACTAAGAGACACAGACAAATGTGCAGTTCAGTCCACTTAAAAGTCTGTCCTGTTTAAGAAGGTGAGATGTATCTGAAATTTTTTCATGGGTAATATTTCTTTGTAATATTAATTTTAAAAAGAAATATTACCCATGAAAAAGTCTTTCAGAAACAACTTTATGCAGTAATAACAGCCAGAAGACTTCTTTTCCAGTTTCAGAATGTTAATCATTCAAGATTAGTTGAGTGTCAATGTGGATAGTTCTCTGAAGACATCTGCTCAATATGCACTGGCAGTCAAAAAAGCTAACTGAATGTTAGGAACCATTAGGAAAGGGATAGATGGTAAAACAGAAAATATTTTGCTACTATATAAATCCATGGTACAACCACACAGTGCTGTTCTGGTCACCCCATTTAAAAGAAGATATTTCAGAACAGAGAAAACTACAGAGAAGGGCAACAAAAATGATTAAGGGTATGGAACAACTTCCGTATGAGGAAAGATTAAAAAGATTGGGACTGTTCAGCATGGAAAAGAGATGACTGAAGTGGGATAGCTTAGAAGTCAATAAAATCATGAGTGGTGAGGAGAAAGTGAATAAAGAAGTGTTATTTACCTCTTCACGTAACAGAAGAACCAGAAGTCATCCAATGAAATTAATTGACAGCAGGTTTAAAAGAAACACAAGGAAGCGTGTCTTCACACAACGCACAGTCAACCCGTGGAAGTTGTTGCCATGGGATGTTGTGAAGGCCAAAAATATAACTGGATTCAAAAAGAATTATATAAGTTCATGGAGGACAGGTCCATCAATAGTTATTAGCCAAGATGGTCAGAGATGCAACCCCATGCTCTTGGTGTCCCTAAACCTCTGACTGCTAGATGCTGGGACTGGACAACATGAGATGGATCACTTGATAAAGTGCCCTGTTCTGTTCATTCCCTCTGAAGCATCTGGCAGTGGCCACTGCTGGAAGACGGGATACTGGGCTAGATGGACCATTGGACTGGTCCATTATGGCCATTCTTACGTTCTTAAGTTTGACAAAGTTTCAGTTACACAATCAGATGGCAATGGGACCTGAATAGACTAGTAGTTATGTCAAATGTAATTCTCTTGCAATGGAGGTTTAGGGGAAGACTTCAGAAGTTTGGTGCATAACTTTATATAATTGAGAAAATCTGCTTTAGGCTTGGTTCTTAATCTTCAGATTTGGTGACATCAAGCAGAACCTTACCATCTAGAAGATTTTGTCAAAATGTAAGGATATTTTGTCAAGACATCCACGTTCCAATAAATAACATGTCATCATATATTAATGATTAATAATAAGATCAATCATATTTGGGTTGTTTTAGTAAAAATAACTGATTAGGATTCCACTCTTGGGCCTAACCCTCCTCTTATTTACAGCAGCATAAATCTGGAGTAACTCCTATGATACTGCTGTGAGAAGAGGACCATTGAGCCCATTGAATCTGAATTGATAGACAATTTATGTTTTTACTCTGGCCTTAGAGTTGAACTTCACCTAACTTTTAAAAAGCGTCTTGGACATTTAAGTTATTTATAGAATGATCACTCTGTGGATGAAATCCAGTCCCATGGAAGGCAATAGCAAAACTCCCATGATTTCAGTGGGGCCAAACATTTCACCTTATATTTTTTTTATTTTAAAAATGGCCTTAATATTTGTCATTAAAACTTGACCCTTGTACATATTTGCAGAGTACTATTGAGGGAGGTTTCTGGCTTATTAAATAGAACGCTTGCTATTTATTATGAAAGTTTGGTTCAGCAAGGTGCATCAAAATATGGGACCTGATTTTCCAATGTGTTACTCCAGTTTTTTGCCTATATAACTCAGTTGATTTTTGTGGAACTCCCCTGGCATAAAACTGGTTTAAACAATGGAAATTCAAGTTTGATAATGTGCCACTTATTTCTCTTCTATTTACCTGTTTTCTTTCCCCTTCATGTCTTTTTCTAATTTGCCATCGTATATTGAGACTGATTCATGTTCTTCATTTCTCCCCCCCCCCACCCCTTTTTGGGTCAGTCTTATTTGTCCTGTTATGTGCACCAGGTTTTCAGTAAACATTCACTTTCTCCTTTTTTTTTCTTCTAGATAAATTAATTGGAAGAATGTGGTTGAATACTGTACATGGTAAATTCAGATAGAGTGAAGATTAGGACTGTTATGCAATTCTTATGGGTTAGAACTCATACAGCTGAGTAGGCAAGATGAAAATAATGAACTCCTGTTATAGTTGTGCATTGCCTTTCTCCAACTGAATTGTTCTGAAATGCTCCAAAAGACCTTTCTTCTACCTCACTGGAGAAATATACTTTTATTTGATTAATCTGGAAACATGGACAGTTTGTTTCTGAAAAGAAAATATTTCTTGAAACAACCCTTAATGAAAAAGATAAACTATTTAAACTCGGGCATCCTACTGAAATCAAGTGTAGGGAAGACAGTTGTCTTTTATCTGTGGATTTTTTCCATAGTGTTTATTTTTTTGCATGGCCTAGTTGTGTGGAGGGCAGATTGTAATGGATTTCCAGATAAAAAAAAGAAGTGGGTGAAAATAGATTCACTCCAGCTCCAATAAGTGCTTTCCTGTACTAGCATTACAGGGGCTAGTATGGCAATTTCTAAAAAACAGGTACACAAAATTATATTTTCACATTGTGATTTAGTTAACTAGACAACCTCTGTAATGTCGAGGGTGTCATTTTTTTTGTTATGGAGTCTAAATTATATTCAGTCAATACAGAAAAAGACTTGGGAGCTATACTGTGTGAAAAATGACCATGTGTGATAGATTTTTACAAGACAAAATTCACAGTGATACAATTGCTTACCTTTTCACAGTGACACTTATTAGAACTTATGAGAATCATAACAGGTAATCTTTTCCTAGCGGCAACATAACTTTGTATTTGTTTGTTAGTATCGTGTGTTATTAGGAAGATATGTAGTTCATCTTGTTTAGGTGAGACATTGCTATACTGTGTGTCATAGTAGCACACTCAAATTCTTACAAACATCTTACTTACAGATTTAGTATTTTCAGGAGTTCATGATCAAAATGCTAAACATTTTAAAAATTGTAACTAGAGGTTTAGAGTCGGTTTTCTTGCACATCTATTTATTCTGAATGTCATTCAGAATATATACATTTTACCCCTGTAAAAGTTCCCATTAAATATTTCATATAGGCAGGGAGTTGAAACGGTATTTATTTTGGTTCAATTGAGGTTTGGATTTGGTTGCATTTGGTGTGTTTGGGTTCAGTTCTGGTTCAAGCCACCAAAAAAAACCCCCAAAACCAACAGTTCGGTTACCAGTTCAAATCAAATTTCAGTCTTGGTGGAAGTAAATTTGAAAAAGAGAGTTGAAATTTAAAATTGACACCAGTTTGATATTTGATCATTTATTTATTTTTTTATCTTTACGTAAATTTTCCTTTTGTTTTTGTGCTGTCAAATAACATGATATTTTTAATGAATAATTTGTTGGAGTGATCTAAAATAGTATCTTCTAATATTTGCTCTGTCATATTGTACTTCTGTGGTGAAAGGATAAATTTGAGATTGGGGCCTAGGCCCTGCCTCAGCTGACACAACTGGAGGGAGGAGCTGCCACAGGGGTTGGGGAAGGGTGGGAAGAAGCCTGTCTAAAGGGAGAAGAGTTGAGGAGCCATTACCTTTTTCTGAGGGTTTGAAGAGTTATTGTTAACATCTGGGACCAGGGAGCATTCTACCTCTTATCTCCCCATGGGGGAGTCTCAGATATGGTTCCTCTATCTCGGGGCCCCTTTGTGGCCTCCTGTGGTGTGCAGGCAGCTCCTAAGCTTCCCCTCTCCGTTCCTGTTCTTGTGGGCTGGCCTCCTACTCATGTGATTTTCTTCTCATTATACTGGGGGCAAGCCTTTCTGGTTGCCATCACATACCTATTTGTTTGTTTGTTTTCTTGTTTTGTACTGAAAATAAGATCACAGTCATTTTTTAAAATCTCAAGCTTTAAAAATGCTGAACCTTTATTTTAACCTGTGACACAATTTTTTTTTTCAATTCAGTTCTGGTTCAGTAGTAGGGAAAATTATGATTCAGGTTTGGTTCTGGTTAAGGTAAAAATACCGGTTTGAACTGGTTCTCTGGTTCAACTCCCAGCATATAGGTGGAATATGAGTATAAAAAGTAGATTTTTAATGCTTTTGTATAGACTCAGGAGAGTCTTTCCTGCAATATCTAACTGAAAAGGTAATGAACTGTAAAATATGTTGAAATGATTGGGGATTAAAAATCTCTGGTGTGTAGTGACAGTACAATTATATTCCACAGTAAAGGTTTCTTGTATTAAGAGTAATAAATAAAACTTATTTTTTCCACTGTGATTGGTTGTCACCACCATAATGATAGCTTTGACCTTCTTCCTCTTCAAATGTCATTAGCCTGTGACCAAATAGTCAGGATGTTACAGAACGCTTTGAAAGACTGTACATGAAAGTAGGCTTAGCAGCAATTTTTGTAAAGCTGCTGGGCCAAAACCAGAAGTAGCGATTAAGCACGAAGGTGTGATGTGTTGTAAGTTTTGGCACTGCTTGCATTATTGCTCTCATGTTACTATTTTGCTCACATTTTCAGATTTTTAACATACACTAGTCTTGAAAGAATGCTTGCGTTAAAAGACATCTAGGCTTGGCAGAATTTGATTTTTACTTTTTTATAATTTTGGTGCATAATATCAGTGTTTATTGTTAAGCATTCATTTTTTTCTGTTTAAATTTTCATGTTGCAGAAAATTATGGGGGTTTCAGACAATGGGAGAGTTGACTTAATGACAGCAGACATTGAGATTCAAAAAGTTAAAGCTTTATAACAGTTAAAACAAAAAAAAGCACATTTCAAAATATACAAATAAATATCCTTAAATCAAACTCTAATAAGTTCTCAAGCAGTATTTTCTTTCTTTACCTCTCTCTGAATTTGTATTATCATTTATGGAAATATGTTTTCAACGGTTTGTGTGTGTACAGTGAAACTGACGTTTACTGACATTTACCGATAAAAATCTAATCCTTCTAAGCCTAAAGACATCAAAAAATTCATACTTGAGTTCATGTCATGGTACATTATAGCTGAGTGAAGTACAGGTATTAAGCCATTTAAGTCCAAAGTATCAAGTCAGTATCTGTAATATTCAAAACTGTATGCATTCAGTTGTATGACCAAAAAAACAGTTGGAGTGCTGCAAAATAATTCTTTTGTAGAGCATCCAAATGGGAAAAAATATAATTCCTTTAGTAAGTAGTTCAGTATCTCTAAACTGATGCATCACCACGTGTAGAACATGGGCCTATATTTTAACATTTCTTAGAATGATACAAAGTGTGAACACTGTGGAAATACTGAAATGCTAAACTGCTGAATGCTGTACTGGTTCATCAGAATTATGAGCCTTTTTGACTTTCTTTCCTTCCCTTTTATTCTCAGGCACTATATATCTAGCTGGGAGGTCAGGGAAGTAGCTGTCTTGGTACCTAGGTGGCTCTCCATTGTGTTGCTCCTATAAGCAGTAACTAACTCTTTTGTTCTTCCTGAAGACTAAAAGCACTGAGCATTTAGCTTCTTTTGGCTCAAGGAGCAAGGAGTATGAATCTTTCCGTGAGCTTGCAGTCCTTGAATCTGTACAGTGCAACTTCCCTTATCAGCTGCCATCTCAATAGCTAGAGAGATAAGATGTGTGAAGTAATATCTTTTACTGGACCAACTTCCATGGGTGAGAGAGACAAGCTTTTGAGCCACACAGGAGACATGAGGAAGACATTTGTTTGGCTCAAATGCTTGTCTCTCTTACCAACAGAAGTTGTCCAGTGAAAAATATTACCTCACGCACGATATCTCTGTATTATCCTGGGCCTGAAATGGCTACAGCTACACTGCATACAACTTCTGGATAGCTAGTAATTTTTACTTTAAAAAAATGGTAGCAAGCAAATAGGTGCAAATAAGTGGATATGTTTGTGCTAATATTTGGCAGACGTTATTTTGTGCATAATTTTAAGTGGGTATAATATCCTGTGTAATTGCACAGAAGTCTCTCATCAGTCTTAATGAATGTGCAAACAAATCTATTACTTTCCATGTAAATAATTTTATTTCCCTTTTTAAAGTAAAAAAGGGATTCTTCATAGCATTGGTTACAAGAAATGAGTGTTTACTTACTCCATATCTGTCTGAACCCCTGAGATGCTAGGGTGGAAAATTCCTTCATTTTATAAGAACTTTTGAATTGGATTGGGGTAGGTGGATAGTGAAAGAGTGAAACATTGAAATGTGCCTAAATAACATGCTGTTACAAGCCTTATGATAGACTTGTGTTTGACTTAGCAGTTTTTGGAACCTAATAAAAAGAATTTAATTGACAATTTCTTGAAATTGCTAAGAAAACCAAAAGATGTTGGTAGAGTATAATAAGGAGTTTCTCATCACTGTCTTCACGATTGAGCCTATACAAAAAAAAAAAAAAAAAAAAAGGATTTATCTCTGTGGTAACGCTAAGTAATTGATATACAGACAAGGTTTGGTTCCAATTTGCCAGCAATAAAGTTGTAATAGGGTTTTCTCTGCAATTTTAGCCTTAATGTGCTCATTCCAGAGAGCGGTATTTTTCCAAGCGAACAAATAACATCAGTAAAGCTTACGATCAGTAATAGCCGCACACTGATGCTCGCATTAAACTTGTTAAATCAATTCACTAGACACTTTCTAAAGTGGACTGTCTGTTTACTTTGACTTGCACCCTATGAGGATTATCCATCAGTTACATTTATTTGAATGATCTTTACATTCAAAATTCGTAATTATTCATGTTTGATTGTGGTTACAAATCTCAGGGTTTTTTTCAGCTTTATTTTTGTGGCATCTTGTTTTTCCAGCTTAGTTCTTTAAGGATATAAGTATAGTGACACAAAGTACTAGGTATTGTATGTTTCGCCTCAGCCAAATCCTAAATGAGCACTTTGCTGCATAATTTCCCCCCAGTAGTTATATATTCTATATTATTGTTTACTGAGGGTACCGATCCACTATGTGCAGACTTGTTCTTCTAGGATACAAAAATTAACATATAAATAATGTAGGATGGCAGTATTTTGAAATAATTAGCAAAATATGGTAAGTACTAAATGATTTATTAAAGAAGTAATTTACTCAGATTTGCTGCATAAAATATTAGAGTATGAAAAAACATACTGTACTCCGAAAGGCATCATTTTATAGATGGTTTATCTACCAACTCTGCTTCATTTTTCCACTGGAACAAACCTAGCATGCTACTGCGTACTGCCTTTTGTTGGTAAACACAAAGAGATATCTGAAGTAATCAATCTTGCTTATCAATAGTACTCAGTATGTTTCCCTTTCTACTATTTTACCCTTTTGCCTTCATAAAACTTGATTAATTTAAAACAAACAATGCAAATGTTCTGAAGTTAGATGTCTTTTATATAGTAGTGAAGTAAGTATATTAAGAGGTAACCCAAAACAAAAATAATGGCATTGTATGTTATATCTAATAAACTATGAGCGGTGTTTAGGAAAGGGCCACTGTTCTGGAGAAGAAGCAGATGTGGGCAATGGGAAATAGCCTTTCCTGAATAAAAAAGCTTGATCACATGTGTATAAATGAAATTTGCATGGATTGTTATGATTATCTACCATTTTATTGCAATGTCAAGACTGAGTCCACATATGTAGCTCAGTGAGAAAAAAGCTGCCTCAGAAAGGTTCCAGCTGTCCCTTCATGCATCACTTCCCTCCTCCAGTCAAAATAATCCTTTACTTTCCCCCATGTATAGATAGCACTTTATAAGCTACATGTGTAAACTTAAAAATGATTAACAAATTGGGATTAAAAAATATTGAGGAAAAATAGATGGAAAAACCTTTATTCTGTTTTTTAGGCCCAACACTTTGTGATATTTACACACCCATACCTGTCAGTCAGGGAAATGCAGCCAACTAAAATTCCCTCCAGACTCTCTCTCATCTAAAAGTATTCTAGTCTCCACTTGGTTTTATTTTTGTCTCTTTTCTTTTTCACATATCCTTGGGGAAGGGGTGTGTGAATTGGGGTTAATGAAAATGAAGGAATCTCCTTTTCTTCCATACAGCACACCACAAATCCATACAAGAATCAATGCAGCTGCGCCTAGGAAGAATCAGGAAGGAACTGTCATTTCCTATATTTATAAATTTATTATGCCACTACCTTCATCATATTTGATCCTTTCATACTGGAAGAATGGAGGTTCCATGCCTTAAGTAACTTCAATTTTGTTTCCTCTAGAAAAAAAGAAGTAATCTGACCTTGTTAGCTTCTACATATCACCTCTGCTCTCCACAAGGCCAGCACAAGTCTATGTTACTCATAAATCCACTTAACACCTATTTTTGATGTCTTTAGTGGAATTTAAGTGGTACATGGGGTCTTGTGCAGGCTCCCTGACTTGGGTGAATGTCACCCTTTGTGGGTTTGTAATGTATAAGGTGGGGGGAAGAGGAAGTACCATTCTGGAAAGAATGACTTACCAATGACTGTTTCTCATAGACTCCTCTTTCCCATCCTGCAAGACAAATCAAGGAGATGTTTAAAACAAGTAGTTTGCAGATTATTAGAAAAGTAAAAGTCATAAGAAGCAAAGATTGGTGATAGAAGGCTACTTTATTCAACTCACAACTTCAACTAACATAGAACATTATTACATTTTAAATAGATTCTGCCTCCTACCTCAGGATTGACTGAAGTTTACACTATATTGGTACTCTCCACATTCCATACTCCTTAAAAACCTATTATAACTTGTAAATATTTTGACATAGTCTCCCACTATTTGCCCTCCTCCTTTTCGTGGTTAATTTGATTTGATGGTTAAGTTGTTAGCTTAGGAAATGTATTGACTGAAGAGGAAATGGATGGTTAATGCTATATAATACGCATACCTTGATTGGCTTCCCATCCATCGCACAGTTTGGATTTTGGAATGCAGGGTGGTGGTTGGGCTCATGATACAGACTAGTATCGTGCCAACTGACAACATCTTTATGAAATATATTGAATTACATATTACTGTTCAGGGAAATTACACCTGTATTTCTCTTCAGTGGTCGCCCACTCCTAGTACTCAGTAGGAGTAAACTACTGACCACCTGACCAGGATGGAGATGGTGACTGTGAAATGCTCTGAGATTAGACAGGCTATTAAAATAGAAAACTAAATAATAATGGAGGATTTCAACTATCCCTATATTGACTGGGTATGTGTCACCTCAGGACAGAATGCAGAGAGAAAGTTTCTAGATATTATAAATGACTGCTTCTTGAAGCATCTAGTCCTGGAGCCACAAGTGGAGAGGCAGTTATTGAGATAGTTCTAAATGGAGCACAGGGTTTGGTCCAAGAGATTAATGTAGCTGAACTGTTTGGCAATAATGACCATAATATAATTAAATTTAACATCTTTGTTGGGGGGAAAATACCAAAGAAGCCCACTACAGAAGCATTTAGCTCTGAAGGGGGAACTGCACAAAATTGAGGAAACTAGTTAAATGTAAATTAAAAGGTTCAGGCACAAAAGTGAAATGCTTTCAAGCTGCATGGAAACTTTTAAAAAATACCATAATAGAGGCTCAGATTAATTATATACCCCAAATTTAAAAACATAGCAAGAGGACCACAAAAGTGTCACCATGGTTAAACAACAAAGTGAAAGAGGTGGTTAGAGGCAAAAAGGCGTTCTTTAAAAATTGGAAGTTAAATTCTACTGAGGAAAAGAGAAAGGAGCATAAACTCCTGCAAGTCACGTATCAAGGTATAATTAGGAAGGCCAAAAAAGAATTTGAAGAGCAACTCTCAAAAGACTCAGAAACTAAGTACATCAGAAGCAGGAAGCCTGCCAAACAATCAGTGGGGCCACTGGATGATTGAGGTACTAAAGGAGCACTCAGGAGAAGATAAGACCATTACGGAGAAACTAAATGAATTCTTTGCATCGATCTTCACTACAGAGGATGTGAGGGAGATTCCTACATCTGAATCCTTCTTTTTAGGTTAGAAATCTGAGGAACTGTCCCAGATTGAGCTGTCAATAGAGGAGGTTTTGGAACACACTGATAAATTAAACAATAATAAGTCACCAGGAACTCAAATGTGAAATTGCATAACTACTAACTCTGGTATGGAACGTATCACTTAAATCAGCTTCTGTACCAGATGTCTGGAGGATAGCTAATGTGACGCCAATTTTTAAAAAGGGCTCCAGAGGCAATCCAGTCAATTACAGATAAACCTAACTTCAGTCCCAGGCAAGTTGGTTGACATTATAGTAAAAAACAGACTGATCAGACACATAGACGAACATAATTTGTTGGAGAAGAGTCAACACAGCTTTTGTAAAGGGAAATCATGCTTCACCAAGCTATTATAATTCTTTGAGGGGGTCAACACATGTGGAAAAGGGTGATCCATTTAGCACAGTGTACTTGGACTTTCAGAAAGCCTTTGACAAGGTCCTGACCAAAGGCTCTTAAGCAAAGTAAGCAGTCATGGGATAAGAGGGAAGGTCCTCTGGTAGATCCTTAAATGGTTAAAACACAGGAAACAAAGAGTAGGAATAAATGCTCAGTTTTCAGAATGGAGAGAGGTAAAGAGTGGTGTCCCACAGGGGTCTGTACTGGGACCAGTCCTATTCAACATATTCATAAATGATCTGGGAAAAGGGGTAAACAGTGAGGTGGCAAAAATTGCAGATGATACACAACTACGTAGGATAGTTAAGCCCAGGGGTGGTCAACCTGTGGCTCCAGAGCCACATGCAGTTCTTCAGAAGTTAATATGTGACTCCTAGCATAGGCACCAACTCCAGGGGTGGAGCTATAGGCGCCAACTTTCCAATGTACCCCAGGGGCGGAGGGTCCTCGTTGCTCAACCCTTGATTCTGTCACAGGCCCTGCCCCTACTTCACCCCTTCCCCCAAAGCCCCTGCTCCTTCCTACCCCCTTCCCTGAGCCTGCCATGCCCTTGCTCCTCTCCCTCCCCCCAGAGCCTCCTGCATGCCACAGGAGGCATGGGGAAGAAGGCGGGGAGCTGATGGAGGGCTGCTGTTGTATTACTGTGGCTCTTTGGCAATGTACATAGGTAAATTCTGGCTCCTTCTCAGGCGCAGGTTGGCCACCCCTGGTTAAGCCCCAGGCAGACTGTGAAGAGCTACGAAAGGATCTCTCAAAACTGAGTGACTGGGCAACAAAATGGCAGATGAAATTCAATGCTGATAAATGCAAAGTAATGCACATTGGAAAATATAATCCCAACTATACATACAAAATGATGGGATCTAAATGAGCTGTTACTACTCAAGGAAGAGTCATTGTGGACAGTTCTCTGAAACATCTGCTTAGTAGGCAGCGGCAGTCAAAAAAGCTAACAGAATGGTGGGACTCATTAGGAAAGCGATAGATAATAACACAGAAAATATGATATTGCCTCTATATAAATCCATGCTATGCCCACATCTTGAATACTGCATGCAGTTCTGGTCGCTCCGTTTCAAAAAAGATATATTAGAGTTGGAAAAGGAACAGAGAAGGGCAACAAAAATGATTAAGGGTATGAAACATCTTCTATATGAGGAGAGATTAGAAAGACTGGGACTTTTCAGCTTGGAAAGGAGATGACTAAGGGCAGATATGATAGGTGTAGAGAAAGTGAATAAGGAACTTCTTTTTACTCCTTCGTGTAACACAAGAATCAGGGATCACCCATTAAATTAACTGGCAGCAGGTTTAAAGCAAACAAAAGGAAATACTCCTTCACACAACACACAGTCATCCTGTGGAACTTGTTGCCATGGGATGTTGTGAAGGCCAAAAAGTATAACTCAGTTCAAAAATGAATTAGATAAGTTCATGGAGGATAGGTCCATACCCCATACTCTGTGTGTCCCTAGCCCCTGACTGAAAGAAGCTGGGAATGGGTGACAGGGGATGGATCACTTGGTGATTGCCCTGTTCTGTTTATTCCCTCTGAAGCACCTGGCATTGGCCATTGTCGGAAGACAGGAAACTGGGCTAGATAGACCATTAGTGTGACCCAGTATGGTTGTACTTATGGGGTATTTCCAGGCTGCACAGGTCCCTGCTTTCACTGTGTTGTTCTGAGCTGAGATGGGCTCCCCAAATACACCTGATTGCTTTCTCTTCAGAGATGATTAACAGTATGACTGCTCACAGTTATAGATACCACACAGCTGGTTTTATACAAGCCTATTTTATTCTTAAGAGAAAAGCACTACAGAGAAAATGTATTAAAACAATAAAAGAGCCTACATATATGCTAATAAGCTTACCAGACACCATCCCAAACCTCACATGGGCTCTGGCAGGAGCAATCCTTCAACATCCCATGCAAGGGGCTTTCTTGTGGTTTCAAGTTCATCACCACTTCAGCTCAGAGCAAGCAACCAGTTTTATGGGGCCTCAGTAGTTCCACTCCTTCCAATTCTTCCCCAAGGATTGGGGTCCTCTGTGGACCAGAGCTCCTATCCATTTGCTGGATTGGGACGAGGGCCCCAGAGCCTGTTTAAAACCGGGCTATTTATCCAAAAATCCTTTCTTCGTCTGTTGGTCCATGGAGAATCTAGTATGAACTAGGATAAATGCCCCTCTCTAGGAGGGTAGCTTCAGAGGATTGATAACAGAGGAATTATATTAGCATCCTCCTCCTCCTAGAGTGGTTACATAAAATTCCACAATAATACATGCACAATTGCATTTTTAATTCAGTAGATCCAAAAGGTATTAATTCAATAAGGTTTTGGTTTGTGCCAGAATATTGTCAGTCTGTTTCACGTTATCTAATGTTTTAAACAAACAATTTTCACAATTCTGGTTGTGTTGCAAAGTCTCCAGACCTTACTCTAGAGCTCTCCTTCATTCCCATGTTGCGTGGTGGGTGAAGATATGCATTTTATGTGGATTTATAGTGTGCAGAATGGTTAAGAAGGAGACTATAACACACATTTACACGTAAGGAATTATTTATTATACCAATGTATAATGTTGGTATTGTAAGTACTTTCTCAAACAGTTTTGTCAGTGCAAATTGTTCCTGACTTGGAAAATGCTCCAGACATACCAGAAGAGATATTTCAAGAGCCAATGACTTGTATGTAATGGTTTATCTCTTCTTTTGCTTGCAGAATATGCAGTTATTGATTATGGCTGGATCTTTCTGAGCAGAATTGTAATCCTCCTGACTTTTGGCAATTTATATAGCATGCAAGGAATGTTTGGAATTGGGTATGAGACAATAACTAAAAACATGCTATCGGGAGCCACATAAAAAGGAAGTGTCCTGTTGACTGTACCTTACTATAGCAATATATGTGTCTCTCCCCAAAATTTGCTTGATGTTTTGTACTGGCAACTGGAGAACTATGAATCTCCCTCTCCCTCTTTCAGTGACCTTGTTCTTGCTTTCTTTGTTATGCTATGTGAGATTCAGGGCTTGGCTACATGGTGGAAGAATGCATCCATGGGCTTGTGATTTCTAAAGCATACTAACATGTTATGCATTAAGTGGTCTGTGTAGACACTGTTGGTGTGCACTAAATGTTCCCTATTGTGCTTTAATGTAGTTTCAAACACTGCAGCACACTAAGGAGCCTTTAGCAGGGTCTACCCTGACCAATTAATGCTCAACACATTCATGTGCTTTAGAAATCACAACTCCGTCATATGCATTACCCCACCATGTAGACAAGCCCTGAAGCCCTCAGTGAAACTATTACTAAATGCATGGTGAACATGATAGTCATATGTAGACTTCTTGACTTTGTCCCTATGGAAACATTTTCCTTCCAAATTGAATCTTTTGGTTAAGCCCAGTGAGGCCATGAAAAGAGGAGGAAGACATTAAAGCATCTCTTCTACTCTAAATACTAATTCTCTCTTTTTTTTATTTGCAAAGTAAATAGTGACTTCAAAGTATCTTACAATATATGTGATCCTAACACTTTCTGATATGCTTGATGTTTGTTCATTGTCAGATGCTGCTTTTGAATGGACAGTTCTCCCTCCATAATGGACTAATAATTTGAAAGTTTTTTTTTTTTAAATTCCACAGTTCCTTTCTTGGATTTGGATAAACAAGTGCAGAGAGCCTCTGTAGTGTTAGGCTGTTCTGATTTCTTTTTTCTCCAGCTATTTTATAAGGAAGAAAGAAGGAAGGCTTAGAGTTGCATACTTTCCAGCTGATTGATTGCAACTATCTAATTGACCAGTGTGGAAGCAGGAATACCCATTGATCCAAAATGGTAGAGATAAGTTGGGGAAGCAGTTTTTTGTTTTAAAAAAATCCTTTTGATTTCCTAATAAAAATAGACAAGGTAAGTCATTACTTTTGGGGGTCAAATCCTGCTGTTTTCAATCAGTGAAAACTCTCACTTGAGAACTGGATCCATGGCTTTTAAGAAAAGGTATATCAAATGAACAAAGAGTTTCAAGAGTTTATTAACTATTACTTAACAGGCATTGTTTAGGTGTTCCTTAGGCAGGTTATACCTGTCCTAGGCCAATGTAGTTTATGCATTGAACTGTACAAAAGACTCCCCTGAGTGTTTTTTTTTTAACTGCCGGTATAGTACACAGCCTCTTTTACGAAGTGATTCTTCTCTGTCTGTTCTCTGTGCTCTTTTTGCTGGACTATGTGCACTTTATTTATGTGGCAAAGAAGGTACAGTAACTCCTCACTTAAAGTCGTCCCGGTTAACGTTGTTTCATTGCTGATCATTTAGGGAACATGCTCGTTTAAAGTTGTGCAATGCTCCCTTCTAACGTCATTTGGCAGCCGCCTGCTTTGTCCACTGCTTGCAGGAAGAGCAGCCCGTTGCAGCTAGCTGGTGGAGGCAGCCCCCCTATCAGCTCCCTGCTCCCCTAGGTTCCCTGTGCAGCAGCTGCCCAGCAGACTAGCAGTTTCAGCTGTCCCTCCCCCCACTGCCATGTGCTGCTCCTGCCCTCTGCCTTGGAGCTGCTCCCCGAGACTTCTGCTTGCTGTGTGGGGGGAGGGAAGGAAGAGGAGGGCTAATGTCAGGGTGTCCCCCTTCCCACTGCTTCTGCACCCCGCTTACCCCATCTTCCATAGAGCAGGGGGGACACACGACAGGGCTCAGGATGGAGGCCCTGGCATCAGCTCCGGTCTCAGCAAGCTGATCTAATTAACAAGGCAGTGTACTTAAAGGGGAAATGTGCATCTCTCTCTCTCTCACACACAGGGTGTGTCTCTGTCTGCGATGCTGTCTCCCCTCCCTCCATTCCTGCTGCCTTGTAGAGTGTGAGAGTTAACCCTTGAGGGCTCAGCCAATTGCTAGTTCATCATTTAGCAGTAAGGCATTCCCTGGGAAATATCCTACCTTCTGACTCCTCCACCTCAACTAAGCTTCACAATCATCATCACTGTGTACCAGTATTAAATTGTTTGTTTAAAACTTATACTGTGTGTGTGTGTGAGTGTGTGTGTGTGTGTGTGTGTGTGTGTGTGTGTGTATATATATATATATATATATATATATATATATATATATATAATCTTTTGTTCTGGTGAAAAAAAAATTCCGTGGAACCTAACCCCCTCATTTACATTAATTCTTATGGGGAAATTGGATTTGCTTAGCATCATTTCACTTAAAGTCGCATTTTTCAGGAACATAACTACAACGTTAAGTGAGGAGTTACTGTATCATCTTTACTTAAAGAAAGAAGTTTAATGAATGGTAAAAATGAAGCAGTTAATTAGAAAAAGTATGATTGTACCTTTCCTGCTTGCATTATGGAAGAAAAAACGATATGAGAATAATGAACTACATTCTTATGAGTAGTTAATAACTATTTATTGATTGATTTTTAATACATTATAAATGCCAACAGTGCTTGATTTACCACATTTTTACAAAGTGCAGAACTTGACTATATTAGTAACAGAATTCTTATATTTAACACTGGTTTGGTCAATTTCAGTTCGTTCTTTGAACCCTCCAAAGCATTAAAATATGGCCTAGTCTGATACTTCTTCCAAAAGTGACTATACTGCCAACTGCTGGTCATTGTATATTCTAAGACTGTTATTATCAAACGCCTAATTCCTGCAGCTCTTTTTACTTATGACCCTGAATTGCTTTGCTAATTTATTAACTTTGCCCTTGGTTACAATTAAAAGAAAAATGTATCTGAAGACAAATGAATAACAGCAGCTGAATCTTCTCTTCTGCTGACTCTATCTTATCTTATTCAGTCTTTGTTAACTTGTTCCAATGTTTTTTTTTTAATCAAATACTGTTAGGGCTTCTGATATCCTTTCTCAAACATACTGTCAGGGTGGCCAGGCTGTGTGCTGGAGATTTCCTCAGAGTCAGGGAGAAGAAATCCTTCCACACACATGCTGCTCCCGCAGGCTGTGGATGGCACTGATGTTGCTCCATAGCCATTACTTCAGACTCAGAGCTGAAGTAGCATCCATGTCTCTCTGCAGGGACCCTGCTAAGCAAGGTTCCGTGTTGTGCAGGGGTGGTGAGTGCCCACTGCGGCAGTTACAAGAAGTGTGATCACTGGTTTCAAGAGCAATTGAGAGGTCAGAGAAGATGAGGTTGAAGTAGAGGCTTTGAGGTTTAGCCTTCGGGTATGTCTACACTGCAATTAAACACCTGCGGCTGGCCCACAACAGGGAAGAGTCTCAGGGGTTGGGCTCCAGCCCAATCCCAAACATTTGCACCACAATTAATCAGCCCCTTAGACTGAGACCCATGAGCCTGAGTCAGCTGGCTTGGGCCAGCTTAATTTTTTTAATTGCAGTTTAGATATACTGGAAGAGGTCGTTAGAGACCATAGTGAGAAAAGTTTCAGTGGAATGAAGAAACCCGTTTGGAGGGGACCAAGGAGTAATCTGAGGAGAGGAACTTGTGGAAATGACTGTAAATATGAATAGAGATTGTGGAGGTGGTATTTGGAGAGGGAGGTGGGATCAATTGTGTTAGTTTTGGTTTACTGTAGGAAAACTTTAACATGCTTCTAATATGTAGAGCCCTGCAAATCTGCGGATATCCGCGGACCATTTTTGCAGATAGTGGATCGGATGCAGATGCAACTGCGCAGGGCTGTACTCACCGGCGGCGCCTGGCCCATGACGTCCGGCTCGGGCAGCCTGGGGGGCGCAGCGTGCTCAGGGCCGGCAGCCAGTGGCTGGAACTGGGCAGCAGGCTGGAGTAGGAGCTGTCCAGCACCTGCTTGGCACGCCGCTTCCTGTCCAGCAGCTAGGGCCTCTCGGGCAGCGCCAGCGTCCGCACCATGGCCTGGCCCGGCAGCACTGGCCGCGCTCCCAGTCCCGGGCCTGGCTTGCCGACTCCTGGGCAGCAGGGCCCACCCCCAGTGATGGGGATTGGAGTGGGCGGGGCCCCGGCGCCACACCCTTCCACCCCAGAGTGATGCAACATGCACTGCTGCTGCCGTGTGCTATCACTTACGAGCCCCTGGGAGCAGCAAGCCATGCAATGCTCCTTCCCCTCAGCACCTCCATCTGCGCCTCCCCTTCTCCTCTAGACCTCGCCCATGTGCTGCCCCTTACGCCCAGTCCCTACCCTCGTACTGCCTCTTTCCTGCCAGACCTCGCCCCCCCACTCACTCTATCTCTTGCCAGACCTCGCCCCCCATTCGCTCTGTCTCCCACCCACCCCTCCACCCCCCGCAGGCACTAGCCCTTGTGAGAAGACTTGCTGCTGTGGGTGCGGATACAGGTAAAAGACAGCTAGCAGATGGCAGGTTGGATCATGGACCTGGCGGATGCGGATTGGATGTGGATCCACATTTTTGTATCCATGCAGGGCTCTATTAATATGAGAGGAAGGAGAGTGATGAGAGTGAGAGGTTAAGTAAGGAGAATGGTATAAGGAAGGTATTGAGGCAGGAGGAGATTGGGTCACTGGGACAGGTGGAGAGATTGCAGGAGGAAAGCAGATAAAGAACCTCAGTATGCAGTGTAGTTGTAGCAGAGTCAGTATATTAGAGAGACAAGGTGGGTGAGGTAATATATTTTATCGGACCAGCTTCTGTTGGTGAGACAGACAAGTTTTTGAGCCACACAGAGCTCTTCTTCGGGTCTCCTGTGTGGCTCGAAACCTTGTGTCTCTCACCAACAGAAGTTGGTCAGTAAAAGATATTACCTCCCCTATCTTGTCTTTCTAAAGACCCTTATTGTCAGTAAGGAAGAGAGAATGATTGAGAGAGGGAGAAGGGCAGGAAAAGGGGGAAGTCATGTTGGGTTGGGTCAGATCAATCTTTAGGTGTGGTGGTGGTGGTGATGATGATGATGGGAGATCACTCGTTACCAAGTATGATCATCTTCCATGGGAGTTATGGGTCCTCAGGTGGCTAATAAGGCCAATCCTTGAATCACAGTTTCTATTGCAATGAGGGCAGATGTTTTCAGGCTCAGCAGGAGGCTGTTAACCATGACTGGAAGCCAGTCTCACCTTCCTTCTGTGCCTCTTGTCCTCTTCAGTTTGTCGGCGAGCAAGTTCAAAATGTCGGGGACCATCACGTAGGACTTCACTCCATTTTAAGCGATCCTGGGCAAGTGTCTCCCAAGTGTCAATGTCAATATTACACTTTTTTAGGTTGTCCTTCAGTAAGTCCTTATAACGCTTCCATTGTCCACCCACGTTACGGTACCCAAGGCCAGCTTTATGACCCGCGGGGCCCAATTCTAATACCCGGCGGCAGTCCGGGGCTTCAGCGGCACTTCGCAGCGGGGGTCCGCTCTGGGTCTTCCGTGGCACCGAAGGACCCCCTGCTGCCGAAATGCCGCCGAAGACCCCCGGAGCGGACCCCCCGCCGCCGAAATGCCGCCAAAGACCCCCGGAGCGGGGCCCTCTTAGGCACGGGCGCGGGGCCCGATTCCGTGGAATCAGGTGAATCGGCTTAAAGCCGGCCCTGACGGTACCCTTCTTTCAGCTGAGAGAACAGGATCTGTTTTGGGAGGCGATGGTCTGGCATCCGGACAACATTACCAGTCCAGCGGAATTGCTGACGGATGATCATTGCCTTGATACTGGAGGTCTTTGCCTCTTCCAGGACACTAATATTGGTGTGCCTGTCTTCCCATTTGATTTTCAGAATCTTACGAAGGCAGCATTGATGGTGCCTCTCAAGGACTTTCAAGTGGTGTCTATAGGTTGTCCAAGGTTTCGGACCCATACAACAGTGTTGGGAGAATAATGGCTTGATAAACAAGAAGCCTGGTGTCTGTTTGAATGTCGTGATCTTCAAAAACCCTGTGCCGTAAATGAGAAAAAGCTACACTGGCACAGCTCAGGCGATGCTGAATTTCTGCATCAATATCTGCCTTGGATAAAAGATGACTTCCAAGGTAGAGGAAATGATTGACATTCTCCAGTGCCACTCCATTGATTTTGATAGATGGGGCATGTAATAACTCATTTGGAGAGATCTGATAGAGCACTTTGTTCTTCTTGATATTAAGAGTGAGACCAAGACATGCGTAAGCATTGGCAAACACATTCAAGATAGTTTGAAGATCTTTCTCAGAGTGGGCAAAGATTGCGTTGTCATCAGCATACTGAAGTTCCATAATAGATGTTGTGGAGATCTTACTCTTGGCCTTCAGCCTGAACAGCTTTCCGTCCATTCTGTAAATGATTTCAATGCCATCTGTAAACTTCCCAGCAATTAGGTAAAGACTGATGGTGATAAAAACCACAGACATGGTTGAAGCAATGATACAGCCCTGTTTTACTCCTTTTTGCACTTTGAAAGTTCGCTCTGGGAGCCAGTGCTGCTCAGAACAGTCACTTTCATGTTATCACGAAGCAATTTTAGGACATTGATGTATTTATCAGGACATGCAATCTTAGAGAGTACAGTCCAGAGGGCATGGCGATTCACTGAATCAAAGACTTTAGTTAAATCAATAAAAGTCATGTACAGTGGTTGGTTTTGCTCCCAACACTTTTTTTGCAGCTGCCGTGCTGTGAAGATCATATCCACAGTTCCACGACATGGTCGGAAACCACTCTGTGACTCCGGTAAAATTTCTTCTGACGTGGGCAGAAGGAGAGTTGCAAGGATCCGTGCCAGAACTTTGCCTGCAGTGGCTAGGAGGGACATACGATAATTTCCACAATCCGCTTTCTCCCCTTTCTTGAAGAGGGTGATAATCAGGGCATCCCTCATTTCACTGAGTATCTCCTCCTTTATCCAGTTTTTAAGTATAAGCAGGTAAAGCTGCCGAATTAGCTCTGGTCCACCGTCTTTAAAGATTTCAGCGTGGATCCCATCTAGACTTGTTGCCTTATAATAATAATATAATATATGGAGCTATACCTATCTCATAGAAGTGGAAGGGTTGCTGAAAGGTCATCGAGTCCAGCCCCCTGCCTTCACTGGCAGGACCAAGTACTGATTTTGCCCCAGATCCCTAAGTGGGCCCCTCAAGGATTGAAATCACAACCCTTGGGTTTAGCAGGCCAATGCTCAAACCTCTGAGCTATCCCTCCTGCCTTGTTGTTCTTCATCTGCTTGGTGGCATTGTGTACCTCATACAAATTAGGAGGGTCTCTGAGCTCATCCCTAAATGGTCGTTGAGGGATTTGCTCAAGGACTTCATCTGCAACCATAGAATTACGGTTAAGGAGATCTTCAAAATCTTCTTTCCAGTGAGAATTGATGGCTTCGTTGTCCTTCAGAAGTGTGGTTCCATCCTTAGAGCGAAGAGGATTCATACCATGGCAAATTGGCCCATAAACAGCCTTGGTGGCACTAAAGAAACCACATGTATTGTGGATGTCCGCAAGATGTTGGAGTTCTTGTGCTTTCTCAGTCCACCATTTGTTTTTGAGTTCTCTGGTTTTATATTGGACTTCCGCCCTCGCCTTGGCATGGGCTTCTCTCTTTATATTACAATTAATGGCATTTTGTGCGTGGCAGAATGACATACTCTTCTCATTAATGAGTTGCTCAATTTCAGCGTCATTTTCATCAAACCAGTCCTGATGTTTTCTGGTTTGGTAGCCTATGGTTTCCTCACAGGCGTTGATGATTACTGCTTTCAACTGGCTCCAGTGTTCCTCAATTTCTTTCGGAAACTCTGATGGGAGCTTTTCTTCTAAGACTGTTTGGAAGTGGTCATGCTTAATAGGGTCCTTCAAATCTTGAATCTTCAACTTGCGCCTGACCTGCTTCTTTTGCAGCCTCCATTTGGGAGCGATCTGAATTTCATTGTGGATCGAATAAGGCGATGATGAGTCCAACAGTCATCAGCACTTGTCATTGCTCTTGTGAGAAGTATGTCACTACGATCTCGGGCACGAACTATAATGTAGTCGAGGAGATGCCAGTGCTTTGACTGCGGGTACCTCCAAGATGTTTTGAACTTCTCCTTTTGTCGGAAGAAAGTGTTCGTAATAATAAGTTCATGTTCAGCACACTTGCACAGGAGCGGAATTCCATTTGAATTGCTTTTGCCAACTCCTTCTTTCCCAATTGTTCCCTTCCACAGGTCTGAGTCTCATCCCACACGTGCATTGAAATCCCCCAGAAGGATGATCTTGTCTCCTGTAGGGGTCTCCGATAAAATGGTTTCCAACTGAGAATAAATATCTTCCTCTACATTCTCATCGGTATCCAGTGTTGGTGCATAGGCACTCACTATAGTTGCCTGTTGATTTTTGGTGAGCCTCAATCAGAGTGTCATAAACCGCTCATTGATGCCAACTGGTACCTCGGAGAGGCACCTTACAAGCTTGTTCTTTATAGCAAAGCCCACTCCATGCAATCGGGGTTTATCTATAGATTTTTCCCTTCCAGAAGTAGGTGAATCCTCCTTTCTCCTCCTCACCTGTCCTTCATCAGCTCTTCTAGTTTCGGACAAAGCAGCAGTATCAATGTTAAACTGACTCAATTCATGAGCAGTAATGGCTGTACATCGCTCTGGTCGGTCACTGTTTGAGTTGTCCATCAGGGTACGTACATTCCAAGTTCCAAAGTTGAAGAGTTTCTTACATTTTCGACTGCTGAGATGGTGATCCTGCTGGATGCGGCTATCCAGCCAGGAAAAACAGAGGCAAGACTATTTTTAGGGTACCTTTTCTAACCGCCTTCCCATGTGGGGTGAACAGAGTGGATCCTAAAAAGGACTGCTCAGTCGTGGGTGCAGCTGCCTAGATGCTCGACCCGCTTCAAACCCCGAGCAAGACGACTGTATCACATACTCACCGCCTGTGTGTCGGTCTGTAACTAGGAACTTCTGGATTTCACTGTCTTGTTCCACTCGCCGATCGCCACCAGACTTTTGACTTGTGCAATGTTATTTTTCCCAAAAACTGGAAGATGCCTGTGTGGGGCTTCTTTTAAAGTGGGGAGACTGGTGCACAACAGTCACAACACTATCCTTGACAGATCGAGGACTGGAAACCAATGACATGGGCACCATGACGATTGGAGATTCTCTATTTGCTGCAGCCTTCATCCACCTTCACAACAGTTTCACCTCCATTGTGCAGTTATCCTCCGTCTGCTCTGCTGTTAGGGACTTCTTTAGGTGTAAGTCAATATTCACTTATAAAGTGTAAAAGTTAGTTGGGATAACAGGCCAAGTAAATATTGATTTAAACCAAGAGCTGGCCTTTAATATTGTTGTTCCATTTGTTCACTATGGCACTAGAAGTTGAACTCTTCTTTGTTTACGTACAGGCTGGATATCATGGAGCTAAGTTTGATGTAGGCTTTTAGACTTGCTACCAGTGATCTGAAACTTGACCTGTGAAAACTGTCCTTTCTGGGCATCAAAAGTAATATAGTTTTAAAGAGCAGTACAGGGCCTCTCCTAAGTGACCTGCCAATCATGCTAAACTGAAATGTTATTTGCAGTGGTTTTGGAATGTGGCTTAATAATCCCCAGAGGACTGAACTCAGACCATGAAATACATTTCACTTTGGACCCTAGGACAAACCTGAAGTATGATTCTGAAGGTGAAAAGCTGATGTTTTTATCCAATAAGCCTTATGGCCTAAAGCAATTCTTTAACTTGCTGAAGACTGTTACTAGGCAGGTGTATGCATCTTTAGATGTTTTTTTCCCCCCTCATGTAGATTGTTGTACAAATATTAAAGAATGTTAAATTGAACAATAGAAATGGTTCTATTTCAGAAATACTAAATGAGTAACAGAATAAATAAGCATCTACCAAAATTATAATGAAGAATATTTAGTATTTAACTATTGCAGTTGTATCAGTTTTACATATGCACTACATACAGATACAAACAGAGTGATTTTTGTGAATTTGTCTTTTTGCTTAACACACCGATTTTTGGTACAAAGACCTTTTGACAGAAAGGGGAAGTTTAAATGCTCATATTTGGTGGCGATAGGTAATTAAATTTTAGTGCATCTGACACAAAAATAATTACTAAAATTACTATGGGTTACTTTACAAAAAATAATAGGTTGTTAATGAAAACTATAGTGCTATGCCCTTCCCAATTATGTCAAACTCTTTATAGTATTGAATTGTTCCAAAAATAGCAACAAGACATATTTGACTTGGGCTGTTGTTCCTTGGCTTTCATTTCTTTAAATGTTTACACACACACAATTTCTTTCCATCATATCCAGGTTGTAACATGTTCATGATTTTAAGTCCATGAAAAGGAAAAGTCAATTAAAATACCACATTCTTTTCGGCAATTTTTTTGTTTCCTTCAGATTCAGTACACACACACATAGACCGTGTGCAGTGTATGATACAGTTGATTGATTGAGTTGCATGCAAAGATCTGAAAGGTCATATTTTCCTTTAGATCCCTTGAAATTTGGTAGATACACAACTTGTGAGTTCAGTCAAAACATGAGGAAATATACATTCACACTTGACATAATTAATAGAAGTAAAGGGATTTTTGCTTTCCCCCCTAAATTCTTCATATCCTATTTAATAGTATTAGGAAAACTAGAAAAATAAATACTAAGGAATAAAAATAAAGAATGGATGAAATCCTGGCCCTTTTGAAGTCAAAGAAGTTTTGTCATTGATGTCAATAGGGTCAGAATTTCTCCAAACAAGTTTTCCTAGTATCACAGATTCTTTCCATTATAGGCTGAAATTTTCAAAGAAGCCATTGATTTGGGCACCTAAATCCCTTAGGCTCCTTTGAAAATACTGGCCTAAAGAATTAGGAATCTGAACACTTTAGAGAATGACATGTAACATCTCTGCATCTCTTTTTTAGTGGTAAAGAAAATCCATAGCCTGGTTGTCATAAGCTTTTGAATTCGCAGAACACAGTGTCAAACTATTAAATATATGTATAAGGTATTTTACATACATCTCACCCAGAGAAAATGATGTTCTTTTCTTTTTTCCCCCCTAGTAAGTGGGGTAAAAGACTATAATCCATGAGTACCCTGAGTACTCCCAAATTATGCAGGGTATCTCAGCCAACTTTCTTTCATAAACGTGAAGGATTAAATACTTTGATTGCTTTAAAGAGTTTTAAAAAGCTACATTTCATAATAAAATTGTTTCTGCTCAGACTCATATCAGTATATGTTCCACTAATTACATAATTAAAGTAACTGCAAATACTCTAAGTATCAGAGGGGTAGCTGTGTAAGTCTCTATCCACAAACTCCTCGTTGTTTTTGCAAATGCTATATCATTAGAAGGGGAAAGCACTCTACAGAAATGTATATTCAGTATCTTCACCAATATATAATAATATTTCTAATTTCATTAATTATGGGATAAATATTTTAAAGGGTTGGGCTCCTTTTTTGGAGGGTATAATTTGCAACTTCATATTTATACTTGCAAAATGATTGCTTGCGAGAGCACAGGGGACAATCTGGGACATTGTTTTCAAATACACCATTAGATAAAGTAAAGTGGGGCAATGATCTGGAAATGTAGAAATCAGCTGGGCATGTAATTCTTTTTGCCTCTTTAAAATGACCTCTGATGCTTACCTGTATACGGTTTTACTGTTCAAATCCCCAATATATAATCTCTACAAATTGTACAGTGTGTTGTGGGGGAGGAGGAGTGTTGAAAGGCATAATGATAAACTGCTGTATGCTGAGTAATTTTATTTTAAAATGTTTAAAATTATTTAATTTAGAGAAACAAGAAATGGTAGGCCAGCTCATATTAATTTTTTCTCTTACTGTCAGCTCAGGGTTGTGACCCCCACTATTTTAGTCACAGAAGTTCTTTTACATACCTTAGGGGACAATATGATTGAATCCCACCAAAGCCATCACATGTTTTAACCATGGCTATTTTATTATTGAAAAAAGAAAAAGAAAATTTTAAACAAAATATCACACATGATAAAACTTTAGTAATAAACTCGTTACTTCCATTACAATCTCTTCTGTATGCCTGTCTGTGGAGAGCTCTTAGCAGAGATTACACCCTTAAAAGTGACCGGCAACTGAGGGCGTTCTTCATTTGGTAAGTTAAGACCAAAGTATGCCATTTTCCAAAGTTATTGTGAATCCAGTCTTAGTCTCTTATTAGATACTTAAAACTGTTTGTTTATGGGCAAAAGACTTTGTTTAAGGGCAGGTGAAGTCTGTTTAGTTATTAGTGCTAACAAGCCAGTTATAATTAGGCAACGTAAGCAATCTTAACTAAATCCTGTGAAATTGAAGAAAATATTTAAATTAGTTACCTAGAAGAAGCTATTTAAGGAGCTGTCTTGAGAGAGGCCAATTAAGAATATTAAGAACCTTAAGTACAATTAAATCCCACTATTTCTCAGTTTATCAGTGTTTAGCCCCTGTCTCCTCTTCTGGAATACATCATCTAACCATTTGGTGATTAACAGGATAAAGTGTTAATATTTTAAGTATTTGCATATCCCAATAAAATCATGACCTGAGTTTTTGAACTTAGTCTTCTGGCAGTGTTTTCATTAACTTTCTCTCATCAGTTCATGTTGAAGTCTTGGGGAGGTTTTCCTTGGGTTTGTTTCTTTTTGAGTCTTCTCTTTTCTTCTTAGCTGTCATGACATTTTGCTTGTAGAGATAACAAGGTAAGGTCATGAGTGCTGTGTGTTTTGGGGCAGGATAGCAGGGAGTGTGTGTAATGGGTGCTCACTTCAGAGTTGTTGTACTCTTTTCCTTCCTATTCCCATTTAATTATAGGAAACACACCTCTTTCAAGCTTGTTTTGATTCAAGTTGGCTGCTAACTTTCTTTTATTGGTGCAGTTCCTTTAGGGGCTGTCCTTAGGAGCCTCTTCATCTTACAAATATGTACTTTGCTAATACATATAATAAATTAGGGTTGTAATTATTTCTTGACAGTTATATTTCCTTGTCTTTGTGGCGTGAGATTCTCAGAACATCTTTAAAGTTAAAGTTTTAATTCTTTCTTTTTATTCACTTCACTTCTGAGATACTTATTTAGTTGTATTAGAGTTCAATGGGAAATTAAATTCTGTTTGCAAAAGAGCCAAACACTCATTTTTTTTTTAGTTCTCAGAACAATCTTTTTAAAATTCAGTAGCTCTTAGAGAGTCTTTAAATATATATTACAGAAGTTGTTGAGTCTACCTGACAGTTTCTGGAAAGATGTCTCTTGGTCTTCTTGAGTTAGGTAAGGGAATTGCTTAAGCACTGCCAGTAATTAATTAATTTATTTTTCCATTAATATAAACTATACACAACTGGTTTCTTGTATTAGTAATCAATGTAGCAAGATCATTAGATTTTAGGTTAGTACATAAAACATTTTACCATTTACATAGCAATGATATTAGGAACTGTATTAAGAGTTTTGTATATAGCTAATATATGTAAATATGCATTTCAGGTGTTTGTCATTCCAATGTTGAAGAAATAAACAAAGGGCTTAAAACATTTCCAACTACACATGTTTTTCCTAGACGCTTTGAAAAGAAAAGAGGGGGTGGGCAGAGCTCACTTTACCCCTTTTCTGAGTTATAATAAATACTCTTCTGGGTACTAAACATGGTTGTATGGCTATGCAAGCGTTATATTTCTGACATTTACTTGTCTCTGGGGTGACAGAAAATGGAAGCCTCCTGGATCTCCTTTAGTTATCTTGAATATTTCATATAATTAAACAAACAAAGATATATTCATGTGAGGTACTTTTCTCCAAACACCATATGTATGAAAGCAATAATAACTATCCTAAGTTTCTGTAAAAATCATAGGGAAGTTAAATGACCTAACAAAAATTATCATAATAATATTAATATCATGTTTGCATTAATATTGAATATTGCATTAATACTGTCCACCACATATATAATGGATAATTGCTAAACTGACTTAAATTTAATTTGTGGAAGTTAATAAGCTATTTGGGGTAAAAAGAAACAAAAGCACTTACCTTAATGTATAATTTTTATCAAAATAAGATTATAACTATAACATAATAACCTGATTTTCAGACATAGAGCACTTCTGAAAATTAGGCCATACATTTTTAGCTTATTTAAATTTCATTTATATATGATCTGCAATATTAAATAGTTTAAAGATGCCAATTAAGCTAATCACTACTAAAAGATGTGGGAGAAGATGAGCAGCTTTTATTAGTACTTTCTAATGGGCCAACATGTCAACATAGAGTTTATTTGCTTTGACTTTTGGAGATGTACATGGCCACTTAATTAGTTGCATGCAGTGGTGGCTGGATTGTTAGACCAATACAGTCAGTTGACATTTTCTGTGGGTACCAACTTCAGCTTCTTTCTGTAATATCTTTGTGGTCTGTTCCAGTTAGCCATATTACAAGACTATCATGCATAATCTGGTGGACTACCACACCATTGAACATTTTTGCTCAGGAAGCCCCTGGGGACTAGCTTGCATTGAGTAGTTTGGGAAATGAATATTTTTTTCTGGGAGGAGCAATACAGAAGGTCAGATCTGAGGTCATTCGTAAGACAATGCTTTTATTGGATGTTTGCAGCACACCTGAAAAGTAGATAATCCCAGAACAGCCTCTTTCCAGCAGTGCTATAGTTACTTATTGCTTTTGAACACAAATATTTATTCAAAAGTATATGATTTTAAAAAGTCATCAGTTGTTTGTTGCTTTTGCCATCTGTTTTCACACTTACAAGAGTACCATTACCATAATTAAATTAGCACTTTTCTCTCTCCCCTTTCACCATATTGGCATGTACTGTAACTAATATAGTTATACACTTTTAAGTGAAGACATTTTTTACAATGAATTTACAAAATTGAATTTATGATATCTCTTGTTAAAATACTATGTTAAAATGTTTGCTTCATAAATCATAATGACTTTTGGGGGATAGAGCAGTACAGCTTAATCTAAGATCATACTAGTTATTTTCTTCAAAAATTATTTTAAAAGAGCTGAAGATAAACTGAAAAATGTATTGTTAAACAAATAGGGGTAAACTACGTGAACTGAGAAGCAAACAAATAATCATTTGTGTGTTGAATAGGGTAAACATTTTTCTCAAGTGTCCATTAAGTTTTGGTCTTAGGCTGGCCTGGTTACCTAGTGGTAGTGATCTGTATTGCATTTTTTATCAGTCTGTAAAAAATATATATAATGATTTTTTTTAAAGTTGCAGCAAAAACTTCTAGTAAACACTCCATTCTTTCCCCCTCACTTGGATGCAGTACAGCTCTTCTTCTGCCCCTTTCTAGCATTAAACTGGCTTTCAGAGTCAGAATTTGCCCTTAAAGATCCAAGGAATTATTCGACCCACCACAGAAGTGCCTCCTGAATTAAACATGGTAGCTGATTAACAGCAAACATACAATGCACTAGTAGTTTAGGCCAGGAAGTGAAGAAGAGTGTTGTGTATAATTGAAACTGAAGAGTATTAGACATTTAATTACCTAAATCGGAATTTTGCAAAGACACATGGACACCCCCATCTCTTGCAGAAATTGTTTCCAGATTTTTAATAACTAGAAGTGAGGACTAGAACTGTGTCAGATAGTCAATGTGAAAGAAAACACTCAGAATTCACCTATTTTGGAGTTCTCTGAGGTTTCCTAAGCACATTTAGGAATGTGTTTCATACATTTGTTTTACATCAGTGAAACTGTATTTGAAGTCGTGTATGTAACTTTTGCACAACCTGGATGTCATTGAAAACATAGTAGCCCCACAAAAGTTTTCTGCAGCTGCGTGCACGATTTTATGAAAATTATATAATGATCTTATTTGCAAATATTTTCCCTCTCCCTTCTGCTGTCACTGCTGCTTTTCAGTGTCTGTACCTCATTCGGTGGATTTTCAAACCACTCACTATTCCCTCAGCTTCCCATTCAATCTCCCCTTCTAAATCCCCTCCATTCTGGTGTCACTTCTCAGCCCTCTTCAATCCTTTCACCTCCCATTCACTATCAGCTGCTGCCAACGCTCTCTTGCCTCCTTGGGAGTTTCATGGCATGCTCACCTGTTGCCAGCAGAGGGAACAGAGAGAGACAGTTGGCTGCCTTGATGCTGGTGGCTGGGGAAGGAACTGCAGCTGCTGCCCACAGCCCAGCTGGATGCATCGAGATCTAAATGGGCTTTCAGAAAGCATGACAGGGCTGCCAAATGTTTGGCGCTTGGTAGCCCCGTGAAAATATGGAGGCAACATTCCATACTGCATTTAGAATTCCAAGATTTGAACTGTGGTTCCCTCATTACTAGTTTTATAAGCAGTTTTTCTGTGCTGAGGCTAGCATGTTGCATGCTGTCTTGTGTAGATGGCTTAATGTTTGCTATTTCATTATTTTTATTTTATTTTTCACATAGTGCTAAAAGCCTGGAAATTTATTTGAAAAGAAGAGAGATTACTTTTTTTCTGATTTGAGATTCACAAGTGAGCAGAGGAACATTGTGGCCAGATCTAACACAAGTATGTATGTGGAAAATGTAAATTGTTTACCTATTAACATACTTGATGTGGACACAGCAACAAAATGAGGACAGACATGTGCATGGAATTAAGCAGTAGGCTGCAGTTTTTATTAAACTTTAACACAGATGATGGGCACTACCCGCCTGTCACCCATATTCTCCTATACCAGGCATTTCATTGGTTGCAGTGCAGGGATTACAGTGCTCCTTACCACATAGCCTGTATCTGGCACCAGGGTTACTGAGTTCCTTACTATATAACCCATTAATTGATGCCAGGGTTACAGGGCTCCTTACCATATAACCCATAATGCGGGTAAGCGCTCCTCAGCCTACCCCCAGGACTCCGTTCTCTCTGAGCCCTAGCACCTTCCCTCCCCCTTGCGATGGGGGACAGAGGGTGCAGCAGGTTAGGGACCTTAGCCCACGAGGGCCACAAGGTCTGACATCAGCCCACAAAAGCCACAAGTTCTCACCATATCACATGAGCCTGAGGCTCATCACCAAAATCCCAGGTCTTTTACCTCTCGGAACCATTCATTTTATTCTCTTAAGTACACTGGAAACTGGCCACAGTGACTAGCTTGGTTGCTTCCCACCCAACCATGCTGCCTAGTATCACAAGACCTTCACAATCGGTGCCTGCATGTGCTGTAGCCATATGTCAGCACCTCCATCTGACAGATGAACGCCATCATCCCTGAAAGCTTCCAGCCTATTGTAATGGATGTCCCTGTGCTGTATCACTGAACCCCCTTTCTTCAGGAATATCTCGGTGACCCCCTTATTTAGTTTCTTTCTAGCCTTGTCACATGGCCTGGGTCTGCTTGTATCCCTTGCCTGTCGGTGAGTGCAGAAGTGGCATGAGATGATCCCATTGCATGCTTCTTCTGGATGTGAACAGCTTCGGCCCTGAAGCCCAGCTGAGATCTGGCTGCCATCCTAGCTGCTCTCTTATGGGCCCAAAGCACTATAGAGTGCCTGCAAATCCAAACATTTCATACGCTCTGGGTAGCTTCTGAAGCAACAAGCGTATTGGGTTACTTACATTTTGCTGTTCCCTGCCATCTTTTCTTTGGTGTGGACGTAAGTCCTGTAACGCTAGGGTGACCAGATGTCCTGATTTTATAGGGACAGTCCCGATTTTTGGGTCTTTTTCTTATATAGGCTCCTATTACCCCCCACTCCCTGTCCCAATTTTTCACACTTGCTGTCGTCACCCTATGTAACAGCTTGATTTCCAGTGCCATATTGCCTGCACCTGCTGCAGGCCAAAGCCCTCTGCAGCCCCGGACATTGCTGCTCCAATCCTGAAAGAATGAGTACCAAATTTACCTTGGTCTGTAGCAGAAGGTTTTTCTCAGCACCAGGTCGAAGTGGTACCTTTTTAAGGAACCTGCCATTACCGTGTATGAACAGTGGGCCTGTTCATGCTGCCCATGTTACTGCCTCTCTCTGTAGCATCTCCTGAAGCACTGGGACCTTGTGGACCCCCTTTCCTACAGCCCTATTGGAACCACCCTTGACCCATAACAGAAGTGTGTGCTGTGCTGAGCCCTGCACATCCCACAGCAGTGTTTGTACCTGCCTTGGGTACGAAAACCTTTCCCATAATTAATGCAAAGTACATGTTGGCTTTTATATCCGTATTTTGAAAATGAGGCTGCAAATGGTAACAAGAACATCTATGAATGCAGTAAAACAAAATAACAAACAAAAAAATGTGGATCCAGGTAATAAACATTACAGCTGAAGAAAATAAAAAGTGGGATTAGTTTGGAAGGACCATTATTACATCAAAATGATGCATCTGTAAGCTCCTTTCATGAGTGTTTTATGACTAAGTAAACACATTTTCTTGGGGCTCCAGCAGTAAATGGTACTCCTTTATCACATGATAGCCATTTAGAATTTAGCCTGATTTTTAACAGTGCTAAAATACAGTAGGAGGAAAATTTATTAAGGCTACATCCTGCTAAACTGGAATCATAATATTAATACTTAAAACACACAGCAACATGCTGGGAAAATGGGATAGTTATTTAGATATATTATAAAATGTATCCTACTACTTTGATGTGATTCACTATTATTTCACCAAACCAATTTAACAGTTGCCTGTGGAGAGGGAATAGTGCAATTAAAATTAGTAACAGAGATTTTCACATTCATAGATCTAAATCAGGGATGGGTGATAATGAATTAAATACTTTTGCCTTCTTGTGAAGTCAGATCAGTATTAAATGAATCTGAGATAGAATTCATATTTAAAGAGTCTGCCTGTGCATAGAGTTACACCATCTGGAGACAGACTTTCAAAGGTCTAGTCGATATTTCCATTCAATTTTTTTTTAATTTTAGTTTGTGTTTTTTAGCTTCTTGAAAATTATAATGTAACTGTGTAAATTATAAGAAGTTAAATCTTGTATTGTGGCTTGTGCCCTGAACATCCATGAACTTCACGAGAAAGCGAGAAACACTCATTAAATTGGACTTGAACAAAAATTAAGGAAAGTAGAACAAAAGACTGATAGCCTGGGAACAACAGTCTCAAGGCACTTGTTAATCAGACGTTGGAAAATTCAGTGGATATCCTGTGGGGCAGAGTGGCTAAATTTGTTTGTGGACATTATGAATAAGAAGTTGTTCTCTACTCGTTCATTATAAAGCAGTAAAAAGAAATTATGAGGATATGTTGTAGTCAGTGGATGCCATTGCCTCTGAAAAACAAGCAAAACCTCAGGCCTTCTCTGTATTCAAGAAAAGAAGTTAGACTGTACTTCCTAAGCAAGCAAGTGTGAGTAGCAAGGATCATCATCATGTGTTACATTCACATGACTACAGATTCAAAAATTCTAGTATATTAGCGGTGCTGTGGTCCTCTAGAGTGACTTCACTTTTTGTTGACTCTTGCTGCATCACCAAAGTTTGCAAGACACAGTCATATTTTGTTCCCTGTTTTTTAAAACAATAGTGCCATTGTGTCTAGGTGTTGCAGTGTAGATTATATTTAAAAATTGACATGAAAATTACTCTTCTTTGGAGACCTGACCAATAACAAAGCTGATGAAGAATGGAGATGCATAACAACTGTGAGTTTAAGATGTGTATGCAATCTGTTAAATCTAAATTTATTTTTATTCAGATGAATGCAAACGTTATCTTACACCAGTAGACTTATTATTTTACATTATAACTGCAAAAGATCTCATACTTTTATTTTTGAGAGTGATTAGCCAAGTGCTTAGTCCTGCACACGCATGCGTATATGGGAGGGGAAGTGAAAACCTTGCAGGTTGGTGCATTTCAAATGAGCAAGGATAGCTTCATGATGGAGAGAATTGGGATGGATAAGTGACAGTAGATAGGCTTGGGGAAACATCTTTTAAGGTAGGATAGTTCTAGTATGTTGCAGCAGAAGGGAGGTAGGAAGATTTGGCCATGTGACATCTATGGATTTTTCTCCTTTTAAAATGAAATAGGCCTGGGTTTACAGTTCCCAGAGCTCAGTTTGATTTATTTACAGCACGAGGGAAGAACAGGGGGTTGAGGCACTGTCACAGGCTTGGTCTACACTAAACCCCCAAATCGAACTAAGGTACGCAACTTCAGCTATGTGAATAACGTAGCTGAAGTTCGAAGTACCTTAGTTCGAACTTACCTCGGTCCACACGCAGCAGGCAGGCTCCCCCGTCGACTCCGCGGTACTCCTCTTGTCTAGCTGGAGTACCGCAATCGATGGCGAGCACTTCCTGGTTCAACTTATCGCGTCCAGACAAGACGTGATAAGTCGAACCCAGAACTTCGATTGCCAGCCGCCGAACTAGCGGCTGGGTGTAGACATACCCACAGTATGAGGTAACCAAATGAAATAACATCAGATTCTGGGACATAAACCAGGCAATTACAGAAATTTTATGAGTTCAGGTCTCAAATACCAGGTAACAGGTCACTACCTTCATGTTACCATAATGGTCTGGGCATTCTCTAGTATTTACTTTCCCCCCTGTTTCTTTTCTTCCCACCCACAATGGCTATACATCATAATGCCCCTCCCTTTAGTGACGAGAGATGAGTCCTTATGCAGTTTCTGTCAATGCCATTCTTTCCAACAGCTAGAAGAGGTCACCGAGATCAAATACAGACACTTCCCACTAGAGTTGAACACATGGCCTTGAACCCACTCCCAACATCTGCTGCATCTGCAAACATAGCAAAATCCATATATAGGGCATGGTGCTCATGCACAGTTCGGCTTCAACTGCTAATACAATCTATGGGTGCAGTGAAGTTTTGGGCCAATGGATTCAGGCTTTGTGCACTAACTGGCAAATCCCTTTGTCACTTCTCTGGTCTGGCCATACTTTTCCACTCTGCAATTGTGCATGTAGAGTCCCAATGAAGCTGTGTTCTGTAGCATTCTGGTATGAGAGGGGTGATGAGTCTTACCATGCAGGGTCTATGTAGTTTGGCCTCCCGGCTCCCTCCCTACATATCAGAAAAATTATTTTTCTACTGTTATGACCCTTACATAACCTCACAGAAAGTGGGAAGAAAGGATTTGCCCCATATTTCTATTGTCATTTGTCTCTTTTAAACTGATCTACAACCTCTCTCTTGGATCTGTTAGGCTACTTGCTATTATTTAAAATGTCTAATTCCTCTTTTGCACATGTTCACTTTAAATAGACAGCCACCAGACCCTTTCATTGCACTCCTGTGAGTTCTCATGCACAGAAGTAGTGCGATGAATGAACCAGAGTTTACAATCTGGTTCAATAATTCGTGAATTCAGGCAATCCATTTTTTCTCTCATTTACTTCAACTATTTCCTAATGCAAGGTGTCTTTCCTGAGTATTGGAATTTAGTGCTACAGCCGTGTCAGTTTTAAACATGTCTTTATTTCCCGCAAAAGAATTATCGTAAAGCACAATTGCATTGTGTAAACAGTAATACTTATACCAGTCCATTTGCCTGAATACATTAGAGTCTATAAAAAAGCCACTTACAATTTTTAAATCTGACTTTCTCCTTATTTCTAGCCTTTTGATTGTCATTGTTTGCTCAGTTATGAAGTGGTTTGTTGACATCAAATATTTTAATAATTCCCTTCCAAGTCTTTGTGCCTATGCCTTTGAGATGCTGGTATAGTAATTAAACTGTCTTTTAGTTGAAATGCTTGCAAAGCGTCCAGTTCTGTGCCTGGCAGCTGGTGATGCATTATAGAGACATTGAGCTAATCGATTAAAACCGCAGAGACATGGGAGTTGTCTGACAGCACTGTACTAGGATGAAATTAGTTGGAATTGCATGGTGAAATTAGGGGGAATGCAGGTGATTGCAGCCCTTCTGGGAGAATCCCGGGTGAGAGGGACACTGTGCACTGATCCCTGTGTAATTAGGACAGCCATGTTTTAACAGTATTTCTAAAGTATTAAAATAGACTGGATAAATCAGCAGGGTTGTTTCCAGTGAACTTGGCATCCATCCACTGTGACTGAAATAACATGAAATTTTTCGGCTGCAAGGAAATGTGAAATTGGACTAATTGTCTTTTAACTAGTCTGTTAGTGTGTTTAGCCTGTAGCAGGTCAGGAGTGGGGATGCAGTATGCTTGCAGGTCTACTGCTAGAGGCTGAGAAGAGTTACGGTGTTCACAGTTTATAGAATGTTTAATAGAGTAAAGATAATAAAAATGGGAATAGATGGGAACAATGGGAATAAAGACAATTTGCATCTATTAGTGTGTAAAGCTTTTTAATGTGGTCTGTTTTAAAATGCTATTTTATAAGTGTAATTCTTTGTTTTAGACAATCCAAGTAGGAAAGTTCCTTTCACTCAGGCTATTACTATCATTCATGGGCTGTGAAGTTGATCTATACAAATGAAGAATAATGCAAATAAAAATAATTTCCAGCGTAAGTGTGAATAGCTCCTCTCACCCAATTCCATCGAACTTTTGCCCTGGCTGAAACCATTCTTACTAGTCCAGGCAGCAATGAGCATAAAAGAAGCCTTCCTGGATTGCCAGTTCTATTGTAATATTAAAATCTCTTTATTTAAATTTGCAAATATTGTTTGACCCTACTCATTCAATGGAGGATGGCAGTGAAGTGTTGTTTTTTTTAACAGAAAAACCCTTCACTGTTGGCAGCGTTTTGCTATAACAGTAAAGGGTCTATGTAGAAAAAGATCCATTGGATATTGTGGAAGAGCCTTTCTTTGCCTCCTGCAGTTGCATAGGGCACGTGTAGCTGTCTTTTGGGGGCCACGTGAAAGGAAGCCATATCTTCACTCCTGGTGGGGAGTAGCTACAGCAGTGGAATTCTCCTTACCCCTCTTCGCACAGGTACCTTCTTTCCTTTCCCTCCACACTCAGCCAGAATAGAGGAGCTGTTGTGGGTGATGAACTCTTTGGAATGCAGTAGTTAACTTCAGTCTAGTAGGTTATAATGGTTGCATTTCTAAAGGATTAGCACAATGGGAGTTGATTGCAGTGGAGTCTAATTTCCCTCTAAGCAGAGTGATGTTTTTTGTGGAGTTCTCTGCAATCGATTATTCTTCGGTCTCTGTTGAAGAAGTAACTTTCAGCTAAGAAGAACAGTGTCAAAAATGACCATTAACCTTAAAAAATCTTCAAATGTAAGTTATGCACAAGATTTCTGCCTGTTTCAAATTTTGGTAGTTTGAACAGTCTGCATTACTCCATTACTGAGAGAATTCAGAATGAAAAAAAGGTGGGTACTCATTCCTAAATTTCTGAATGGAGCTATTTTAAAATTACTTCTAACTCCAAGACATTATTGGATTTACTTGCTATTTCTCATTCTGTACTTAGAGAGTAGGTGTTGCCGTTTAGGGGTACACTGTATTCTTCATACGTAACAAAGAGGTTCAATATCTGTTTTAATTGCAAAGCTCCAGCAGCTCAGCCTTGACTATGAAGCCACGCCTGACACCTCCATAGTACATACAGATTTGCCATAGATTTGTCTGCTTTTAACCTTAATCAGATCATTGGGTATGTTTTATTCTCTCTCTCTCTCTCTCTCTTTTTTTTTTTTTTTTTTTTTGCATTGGACTATGATAATGTTATAATGTGTATTTGTCAACTATCTTAGTTATTTGGCTTAAGAGAGACATTCCTCCTTATCTCCTAATTACCTGCAAAAGAATTATATAGAGGGGATCTTTAGGTTTTTTAAGACCATTCTTAAAAGGGTTTGTTTACCAATCTACCTGTAGGAAAGTTAAGCATGTAAAGGAAATCAGTGTGCAGAAAGAAGTAACCTGATTTGGATGAGATCCCTGTATGTAATCTTGCCAAAAGTGGAAAAATGACTTCCAACAAATATCAAATGTTTGACTAAAATTTCAACTCTCTTAGGCATAATGATTAAGATGGGATCTCTACTTTCGTATAAATGATCTGGAAATGACAGGAATTGGGAAAGTCCCCAAGTTTTTAAGTTAATGATTATCTAGTCATTATTTTAATTGACTATTTCTTAATGACGAACCATCAAAGACAAAAAAGGATTCCAGGCAGTGGTTACTCTGGTACTATTTTGGAGGGAAAAATATTTTAGTCTGAGACGAGTTGATACAGGAGTTGTCTGAATATGACTAAAAATCTAATTAAACAAGAAGCCAAACGAATCTCATATTAGAAGTCAGAGAATGAATTCAGAAAATCCACCAAAGCAATGGCTGTAAATAGACGCTACATCCATTAAGTATCACTTTTGCAATTTTGATTAATTCTTCTCAAA
Organism: Terrapene triunguis; assembly: GCF_002925995.2. Classification (NCBI taxonomy): domain Eukaryota; kingdom Metazoa; phylum Chordata; order Testudines; family Emydidae; genus Terrapene; species Terrapene triunguis. Next base: position 55,024,173 of record NW_020664447.1, read on the forward strand.
ATACCTATTAAAGGCTCTTCTTCAATAATGTGTCACTCCCATTCCCATCATACCTAAACAAAACAAAACAAATGGGACCCATAGAAGTTTCAGTTAAAAAGTTTATTCCATTTTGAAAAGTATTACCAGTTCCAGTGGCGTTGCCCATTGTATAAGGACTGTCTGTCTCTGAAACTGGAGGAGTATTTCAAAATGGAAGCAAGTTTTTAAGTGAGATGACTAAGCTACACCTTGGGGCTTGCCAAATTCAAGATCTGACAAAGACATGGAGGACTATCATGAGGTCTGCATCAGAGGGGTGGTCACAGCCATGTATGACAAAGGGTGCTACAGGCCACTGCTGCTGCTTGAGAATCCAGTAGCAGTTATATTTCCAATAGGACCCCACTACCCTGACTGTTTTGGCAGAGTAGGCATACACTTTCAATAATTGAGACAGATATTACTTCAGCCTACTTCTGTAGCTGCTTTTCCCCTCCCAACAACTATCACTTCCCATCTGATGAGGAATGAATTGCTCCGAGTTCTCTTTTACTCAACTTTCCCTTTCAACATTAGGCTCTGAGAAAAGAGTAAAACTCTATAGAATCTAGGTTTGAGGAGAAGGAGACTGAAAAGGCGGTGTCATCAGTATATGGATGACATTGTGGCCCAAAATGCCAGTTTTGACTGCAGACATTAAACATGAACCGCAAGGCACCCATATAAGTGAGAGCACTTGGGGGATGATCAGTTGGTTTGCAGAATCTGAGAGGAAGGAAAGAAGCCACATGTCATGGTTACCAGGCAAGCTGTACTTTAGACCCTTTAAGTCACTCCTGAGTGCACCCCTCAGGGTGACAGGCCTGACTTCCTGCACGTCTCTCAGAGAGTGGCACCCTATGGTCTAACCATGCTTAGATGGCTCTCTGGGGTGCAGCCCCCCTATTTCCCAACTGTGTTAGCACTACAGGCCCCGCTATGTTTGGTACCTGTAAGGCCCTTTCCCTTGTGGACCTGTGACCAGTGAGCTGATTAAAGTGACTCAAAACCAGCTTCATCAAAATAAACATTATTTATTCACCCAAAGGTACATAGCATGCAAAAGAATTAAAACAAAACAGGTTTATACTCACTTTTCTCCTTGCCTAAACATTCATCTTTCCTTGCAAACTGGGATAAGTTCCATTCAGCCCAGTTACCTCCGTGTTTACAAATTGAATATGTAATTTGTATGGGATTGAAAAATAAGCTGCAGCATGCTCTCTGTATCTGTCTTTCTCACATCCTGCCACTGCTGACAACCCATTCAACCCTGTACCTTTCCTGCTGATGCTACATTTTCAAGGTTTTAGTATCCCGTTTTATCCTAGGTTCAGCTTGAGAAGAGTAAAATTTGCCAGCCTGGTTGGAACCAGGCCACAGGTATTCCCCGATTGATATCTTCCCCGTTGTTTCCCCGAGGACCCTTGGCACTCTGTAGCTTATCTTTGCAATTGTTTCATTTCCTGTTGGTGTGCCCCTTACAGCCTTCTTTGATTAAACTCTATTCAGCCAGCTAGGATAATATCACACAGGTAAACTGAGGTGCATATATTTATAAAAATACCATATTTCACCACTTCTCCACAAAGATCTGCTATTTCAAAAACATATTAGCTCTGATAATTACAGATCTCTGTTAATTCTCAGGAAAGAGAGCTCTAGTCTGAACAGTTTGAAAGCTGTGTTTCTTGTAATTATAAATGTATTTCACTATTCTTTACGAACCTTTTATAAACTTGAGCATATATAGGGCATTCTCTTTGTGGTTGGACCTAAATTTCTACAGAGCTCTATCTATATTTCCACCTGACACAATTCCCTTTTCCTCTGTCTTCTTTCATCCAAATAGTGCCGAAGTAAGAGATTTTCATACTTCTTTTTTTTAGACTGCATTTACAGGCAAAAGGAAATCCAAATTCTATGTGCGTCTCACCAGGGAAGAAAGCTTTTTAAAGATTTTATTGCCAGATAAGGAAGTGTGTCCAAAAGGGCTTGATAGCTGAAGGAATATCCACTCCCAATGGTCTACAAGCTTATTCAACCAGGGCGGTTGTCTCCTCATGGGTAAAGAGAAAATAGGCATGAGTGATTGACTGTACCAAACTTCCCTCTGGAATCAGTTCATACTGTTATGAACTATTATAGCATGAATGTGAGAGACTTCATCGGAAGCTAATTAGAATCCTTAGCTATGTGCAAGAATCATAATATTGTTCTATCTTAGTTTTCTGTGCAATGACTTTTTACTGCTTTTTACTACCTTCTGACTACAATTGTAGGACTAACACAGAAAATTAAAAAGACTTACTAGTTCAGGTATTGGCCAGTGTCACTTGTCAATAATCACCTATCCATGGGGAAAAGAATTGAAACGAAACAAAAAGTTGCAATGAAAGTATGATTTCCTCTGCTAGCAGAATACCAGTGCTGCCTGTGGTGCCAAATATGGTCTGGAAATGGATTGCTTCCAGAACTAGTGAGTGGTATGGTTATCCCAACTGTAAGCCTGCAGATTTATGGATAATGGCATAAAACTAATAATTTGTAAACAGAATTATGTCTTTAAAAGAAACCCCAGGCTAGAAATATAATTTGTCATTTAAACAATCGCCATATTAGCAGCGGATTAAAAGAACTGAAAGGTATGGCTCAAAATATGTACAGTACCTGAAATTCCTTGTTATAAATTGGTAATAAAAGGAAATGATAGGACAATCTTCATATTTAAATATGTTCATTTGCTGATAGTAAAATATCCTAGTGAGACTAAGTTATAAAGTGAAGAAAAGTTGTAATGACCAGATCTGTAATTATTTTAAAGGCTTATTGTGTATAAGTTCCAAGTTCTTGACATGCTGCCTTTTGAATCCCTCAGTTTCTTGTCAAGTCACGTGCAGAGCAGGTTCTATGAATGGTGTCTAATTGTGTCTAGTAACAGGCAGAGGCTTTGTGGTATGAATTAATTAATTCTATAGGGTGAGCAGAGAACCATCAATCACATTCTACATTGAACTGTAGGCTGGACTCAAACTAGGAAGCCAGAGGGGGAAAGCACAGCTTCTGTGCTTAATTCACTAGACAGTCTACCCTCCAGTTTCATAGTGTAAAAGAATTTCAACTTCTGTTTAGATAACAGATGAGGATGCTGTAGAAGAGAAGCATTGTTGTTATAGGATAGCTCAGATACAGTAGCTGTGTGCGCCAGGTTTTTAAATTTCCTTTTTAAAAGTTTAGTCCCTCAGCCATGGTAGTACAATGGTTAGAAATAACCTGTCTGTGGAATAAAAGGTCTCAATTTTGTCAGACTTGTAACAATTTGCAAATTTAAAACAATTTAAAAATATATGGAACACTAAGTGTTTTAAAATAGAGGGAGATTTAATTAGTCCTACAGCATTGTACCCTGAATTTATTTTCTTGCATGGACAGTGTCATGGCTCCTTCCCCACTCTGAACTTTAGGGTACAGATGTGGGGGCCTGCATGAAAACTTCTAAGCTTAACTACCAGCTTAGATCTGGTCCGCTTCCACCACTCCCAATGGGCTAACTCCCTTCCCTGGGTAGCCTTGAGAGACTCTTCCACCAACTCCCTGGTGAACACTGATCCAAAACCCCTTGGATCTTAAAACAAGGAGGAATGAATCATTCCCCCCCCTTCCCTTTCCCCCCACCAATTCCTGGTGAGTCTAGATCAATCCCCTTGGATTTTAGAACAAGGAAAAATCAATCAGGTTCTTAAAAAGAAGGCTTTTAATTAAAGAAAAAGGTAAAAATCATCTCTGTAAAATCAGGATGGAAAATAACTTAACTTAAAGAGTCCAGAGGAACCCCCTCTAGCCTTAGGTTCAAAGTTACAGCAAACAGAGATAAACACTCTAGCAAAAGGTACATTTACAAGTTGAGAAAACAAAGATAAAACTAACACGCCTTGCTTGGCTGTACTTACAAGTTTGAAATATGAGAGACTTGTTCAGAAAGATTTGGAGAGCATGGATTGATGTCTGGTCCCTCTTAGTCCCAAGAGCGAACAACCCCCAAAACAAAGAGCACAAACAAAAGCCTTCCCCCCACCAAGATTTGAAAGTATCTTGTCCCCTTATTGGTCCTTTGGGTCAGGTGTCAGCCAGGTTACCTGAGCTTCTTAACCCTTTACAGGTAAAAGGATTTTGGAGTCTCTGGCCAGGAGGGATTTTATAGTATTGTACACAGGAGGACTGTTACCCTTCCCTTTATAGTTATGACATACAGCCTATTGTTTTTGCTTTTATTTTTTCTTATTATTGTAGTTATCTATATATGTATTTTAATGGAAGAGACACATGCTATGTACTGGTCTTATATTTCTGAGTTATTTAACTTTCTGTGCAGGTATTGGCTGCCAATCAAGGCTAATCAAACTGGCACAGTTAACATGATACATCATAAAATTTCACAGTAATGTCAACCTGTAATTCTGTCAGTCTGGTTAAGGGAAATGGGCTAAAAACAATGTTGTCATTTTGTAACAAAGGGAAACAGAGTTGTAGAATAATGTCATTGCATTATCTTGTAATTGTACAGTGTACTGGTTTGAAACCATGGGTATCTTTAGTGTTGACTGTTCTTCAAATAGTCAATGATTTTTTAAAAGTTCTTGCTTTCATGGGCTTCTCCTGCATTGTGAAACAGGTGTGGGCATTGGGGTTCTCCCTATGTGAAGGTGTATATAGGGAGGTAGATGTGTCCTCTCTCTCTTCTTCCCTTTATTTTCATGCAGAAGATGATTGTTAGATGTTTTATGTTCTGTGCAAGGAACACCTTTAGGAAGTACCAGATGTATCTTTCTCCCCTCCTAGATGTTGTTTCTCTTTGAAGTACAAGGTGGTGTGTAATGAATTACTTAGGTTACCTGGTCTTTTGTCAGGTGATGGCATGTATGTTTGTGAACCATGCAATGTTTAGAGGGAAGTTTATGTAAGATGAATGTTTAACAATTAGGAATCTTAAGTTATAAGTGCAGGAGCTAGAGGAAGGAGGAGGATATATGAATCTGAGAAATCTATAAATGAAACATAGTTAGTACTTGTTGCAGAGAGTGATAGAGAAAAAAAACAACAAAGAGAGTAAACTGAGAATGAAGTGTTTGGAAGAGGCAATAGAACAGCAACAAAAGGGCAACATGAGAAGAAAGGTACCAGTATAAATGCTAGCTTCTGTACCTGAAGTACAGTGTGGGATTGGTTGTACATCATTAAAGAGTGATAGCAGAGGAGGAGGCACATGATGAAAGTTCAACTCACCTTGGTTTATGTTGTAACTATCCAGCTCTAGCAAAATACCATGGATAGGAATGGTTGTGTGAAGCTAAGATAAAGACTGCTTATGGAAAATAGATTGATTAATTTTAAAAGTAGAGGGAAGAATTTCTGACTGTACTTGAGGTTATAATTAATATAAAAGACAGATACAAGATTTTGAAGAGGAGGTTCACACATTTTCTCTGGAGATGGAAAGAAGTGGCATTACCAAGCTTACCTCCACAACTCTGATTTGTTAGATAGTGTTATCAAGGGGACAGATTGCTTGTGAAAATGATAGTTAATATGACATTTGTTAATAACTGGGAAGTGTAGCATGTAGCAGAGAGGTCTTGCATGAATAGGGAATAAAACAGAAAGGTGGCTTTGATTTTAATAAAGCATACTATGATGTATGTGTCTCATTGCTTTCACGTCCAATGTGGACATACAGTTGATGTGGATGTGGAAGCAATGAGACACATACATCGTAGTATGCTTAAATGCTGAGGCCAGACCTTTATTAAAATCCTTAATCAATGGGAACCATTGCCTTCCCCCACCCCACCCTCCCAGCTACCCAGCATGGCTGTTCCAGTGAGGATTTCACCTGGGAACAGATGGCACCAAGTTTTACAAACCTGAGAGAGGGCAATGCCCCCTCTTTACCCTCAAGCCTGTTCAGGGACACTGTGGAAGCCAGAGTCCCAACCCACTCACATCCTCCATGCTGAAGATAGGAGAGAGGAGATTAGGAGGGCCATTTGCTGCACGATACATGGAGGTGCGTACCTTCTCACTTTGCAGTTACAGGGACCTCACACAGGACCCATTTTAAGCCAGCAACTGCACTGCAACCCACTAGAGTTGCAACAATGCAATGCTGGATAGATGGTGAAAAAAACCCACAGAACAGTTTGCTGGAATTTCCCTATGGAAAAATCTCTTCCAGACCTGAAATACATTTGGTGATAAGACTAGCCCCCAGCATCAAAGAATTCTAGCTTGCTAGATAAAGGTGGGTGAAGGCATGGCTACTCCTTGTAGTAAGAACAAGGGGAAACCATGACGCCCTGGCAGGCAAGAGCCAAACAGCCAGTCCTCATGTCTCCACTGTTCAATAACAATGGGAGTAGGTGGGTCAGACCCCATTATTTGGATGACATTTGGAATAGCGACCCCACGTGGTGGAGGGAAGATGAGGAAGGAAGAAGATAGGAACAACACTTGGTTGGGTAAAAGGGGAGCTTGCCCTGCCCCCTCTGCAAGGCTCCTGGCCCTGAGCCCTTAAAGAAACAATAATAGGGTTTTCTCCAAACAATTCTTACTCATGGGACATTTCCTCTTTCCCAGGTCCTTGTATCTATAATCAGACTTTTCAGCTCCTGAAGAGCTATGTCAGGTGGTCATAACCAGTAGGCAGTACTGCCCTTAAGGGGCAGAGTACCCCATCACAGAAGGTTCGGTCTAAACATACGCTCTGTATTGGAGCAGAGAGTGAGTGAGTGTCGCTTTAAGAATAATACTATTTTCCTTGTTCTAATAAAGTTTCTGCCTCAATGTTACAAGAAAGCAACGTTCTTTTGTGATTCTCTACTATTGGCAAATGACATAGGCTCAGAAGTCGATTCATTTTGAACCACCAGAAATAAGAGGAAAAGAAAATGTCAGAGTTAAACCCTCCACAAGACATTCAGTTTGATAAGCCCACAGAGTGACCTAAGTGAAAGGGAATCTTTCACCAGATTCCAAATCACAACGAAGCTTAACAGAGAAAGTGCTGAAGTGCAGGTCAGCTCAGTGATTTATGCAATGTAGAATGTGGATGAAAATATTTATAAATCACTTGCTTTCTCTTCGGAAGGAGATTGGAATAATGATGACCGCATTCTTAAAATGTTTGAAGAGCATTTCAGTCCAAACAGGAATGTAATACTCACAGAGACATACTTTTATCAAAGGATTCAGAGAGCCAGAAATAGTATGAAAGCCTTTGGAAGGAACCTGTGTGAAAAGCAGAGGATTGTAACTTTACTAACAGTAAAGAAAGGACACGAAGTATTAACTTGCAATTTTAAACAAGGAACTTTTTAAAAAATTGCAGTTGATGTCTTAGATAACTCTTGAACAGTGCAACTGGCCCAGCAGTGTGAGCTAGTGAAAATGCAAGGCACCCATGCAGAAAGTAGTGAAAGCATGGCACAAAAAGTAGCAATGGAAACATTCCTGTGGGAGAAATGAGAAGCATCATTAACAAGCCTCTTAAGAGTACAGAGTCTCCTGGGTAAAAATGTGACAGGAATGACAAGAGAGAACACAGGGCAATTGAGTTCTGCCTAGGCATTTTCAAACCCTATGCAGAAAAAAAAGTGAGGAAAAAGGGACATTGGGGCTGTGCCTGTCCAAGCAAAGGGATCTTGGAGATACCCCAAGCAAGTCTGGGTGATGTCTGTTCTGGGATATGTGTCCAAAGACAGTATTTCTGAGCTAAATATTTACAGCCATAGAATCATAGAATCTCAGGGTTGGAAGGGACCTCAAGAGGTCATCTAGTCCAACCCCCTGCTCAAAGCAGGACCAGTTCCCAACTAAATCATCCCAGCCAGGGCTTTGTCAAGCCGGGCCTTAAAAACCTCCAAGGAAGGAGACTCCACCACCTCCCTAGGTAACGCATTTAACAATATTGTTGTTAAATTTAAAAATGATATGGGGATAGAGGTAACTATTGATTTGTAAATGGACTTTTAAGGAGATGAGCATTAGTCCTAGACTGAAATAGTCCTTGGTAGTGTTCAGTAGTTTAAGGTGATGGATACTTTCCTCAGACCAGTTAAAAAACTGTATTAGTTTAAAAGGAGAGAAGTGTATTTCATACCTTTGTCATTAATGGGACCACCACAAGTAACCTCTTATAACTGAACCACAGGCATTTAAATTGAAAACACAGAAGAAGTTGGAACAGTTTACTTAGAGGAGGACTAATCTGGATTCTGTTGAAAAAGGAGCTGAAAAAATATCAATCTCACTGCTTCCCAAAGGGGTGAAAAAAGCTGAATAAGATGGACAAGACTGGCACATCAGAGAACATTTCTGGTCCAACAGGGTGCTCTACTTCTGTGGTGCTTGTTGTGAAAAAAAGGCGCATATCTGTATCTCTGTAGATGTATAAAAGCTTAATGAAGCAGTAAAGAAGGGAAGATATTTCCCCCTTTATGGAATAGATAATAGTGACTGGTGCAACAATATTGCCCTTATTAGATGGAGCTGGCTGTGCTAGTGGATTCTGGCAAGTAGTACTCCAAACTGACAACTTTTTTATTACACCATTTAGAAGATATTGCTTTCATGGACTCCTTGTCGGCATTACAGGCATAAGAACGGCCATACTGGGTCAGACAGAAGGTCCATCTAGCCCAGTATCCTATCTTCCGACAGTGGACAATACCAGGTGCTTCAGAGGGAATGAACAGAACAGATAATCATCAAGTGATCCATCCGCTGTTGCCCCTTCCCAGCTTCTGGCAAACAGAGGCTAGGGACACCAGCGCTGCCCATCCTGGCTAATAACCATTGATAAACCTATCCTCCATTAATTTATCTAGTTCTTTTTTGAACTCTGTTATAGTCTTGGCCTTCACAACATCCTCTGGCAAAGAGTTCCACAGGTTGACTTTGCTTTGTGTGGAGAAAAACTTCCTTTTATTTGTTTTAAACCTGCTGCCTGTTAATTTCATTTGGTGACTCCTAGTTCTTGTGTATGAGAAGGAGTAAATAACTCTTCTTTATTTACTTTCTCCACACCAGTCATGATTTTATAGACTTGTATCATATCCCCCTTTAGTCATCTCTTTTCCTAGATGAAAAGTCCCAGTCTTATTAATCTCTTCTCATATGAAAGCTGTTCCATAACCCTAATCATTTTTGTTGCCCTTTTCTGTATCTTTTCCAATTTCAATATATCTTTTTTGAGATGGGGTGACCACATCTGTACACGGTACAGTAACTCCTCGCTTAACATTGTAGTTATGTTCCTGAAAAATGCGACTTTAAGTGAAACGATGTTAAGCGAATCCAATTTCCTCATAAGAATTAATGTAAATGGGGGGGCTTAGGTTCCAGGGAAATTTTTTTCACCAGACAAAAAACTATATATTATATAGATATACACACAGTATATGTTTTAAACAAAAGCTTGGTTGAGGTGGTGAAGTTAGAGGGTGGAAGAGGAAGGGATATTTCCCAGGGAATGCCTTGCTGCTAAATGATGAACTAGCACTCAGTTGAGCCCTCAAGGTTTAACACATTGTTGTTAATGTAGCCTCTCAGACAAGGAAGCACGAACACGAGGGAGGGGAGACAGCATAGCAAACAGAGACAGATACACACCTTGTGTGTGGGGGAGAGACAGAGAGAGATGCACACTGCCCCTTTAAGTAAGCTGACCCACTATGCATAGTCTTAACTCAGGAAGTTCCTTCTAGAGGAAATGTAGCCAAACTCCAACCCTGCAGACAATGGAACTTTCTGTGCCTGCGTCCTGTAGATAACTAACTGCTTGGTTTGCAAAATAACATGGGGGGGGGGGGCAAGTAGATGAACAATAAGGGGCCATAAGAGGGGCGGATACATGTAGCTTGCTAACTATGTATGCTAATGATGGCAAATTTTGGCCAATCACAGAGCGATAGATTATCATAGTCAACTGCATATAATGCTTTGGTGTAAGTGTGTTCGGGGTTCTTGCTGACTTATGAGCTCGAACCCAATTGCAATTAAAATAAACGGATCGCCCCTCCCGGGGCTCCTTGCTTGATTAGTTATGTCCGTCTCTCCTTATTCCTCAGCTGGAACGGACAGGAATTTCTACGACAACAGCAAGCAGGAGGCTCCTGGGAGCAGCTCCAAGGCAGAGGGCAGGAGCATCACATGGCAGTTGGGGGAGGGACAGCTGAACTGCCGGCAATTGATAGCCTGCTGGGCGGCTGCAGCACAGGGAACTTAGGGGAGCAGGGAGCTGATAGGGGGGCTGCCGGTCCACCCTGGTTACAAGCCCCCACCAGCTAGCTGCAACGGGCTGCTCTTCCTGCAAGCAGTGGACAAAGAAGGAGGCTGCCAAACGACCTTAGAAGGGAGCATTGCACAACTTTAAACGAGCATGTTCCCTAATTGATCAGCAATGTAACAACGAAACAACGTTAACTGGGACGACTTTAAGTGAGGAGTTACTGTATTCAAGATATGGGCATAGAATGGATTTATATAGAGGCAATATGATATTTTCTGTCTTATTATCTATCCCTTTTCTAATGATTCCCATCATTCTGTTAGTTTTTTTGACTGTCACTGGATATTGAGTAGATGTTTACAGAGAACTATCCACAATGACTCCAAGGTCTCTTTCTTGAGTGGTCACAGCTAATTTAGACCCCATCATTTTATATGTATTGTTGGGATTATGTTTTCCAATATGCATTATTTTGCATTTATCAGTACTGAATTTCATCTGCCATTTTGTTGCACAGGCACCTGAGAAATCTTTGAAAGGAAAATGAGTGAGATTCCAGAAGGCCTAAAGGGAAGGGAAGTTTATGTGGATGATGTTTTAGTTTATAGGAAGATTGAGAAAGGACATAATGCAAAGTTAAATTCTGAAAGCAAATTGAAATTGCTGGATTAAAGTTAAAGAAGGAGAAATTTATGCAACCTGGCTATCATTTTCAGGATATGTGTTTTGATAAAGAAGGGATATAAGGGTAGATGCAGTGAAAGACAAAGCTATACCTTTGAGATGCTGAAGCCTAAAAACATGTCCTATTTTATGTGGTTCCTCAGTACTTTAAAATTTCAGGGAAAATTCATATCTAACTGTCCTCAAGGAGCCACTACCACCAGTCTTGCTCCCCCTCATCTGACTGAGAAAAATGGGGCTTCTAAGCAGAGGCAGGAATAAGGATGATGGTGACTGCTTCTCTGTTTTGATGCCTCAGATCAGATCAGTGAGTTATATCTGTTGGGCATGTGGTTGCAGCTTAATCTCTGATGCCCAATTCATGCTACTACAGGAGAGGGGCAAGGCAAAGATGGCAGAGGGAGGAATGGAAATGAGTGAAGAGGGCAATTAATTTTTAAAATTAGAGGGAGGATTTTATTTTAACTTTTTAAAAATAATATATAAATGTTGTTTGATTAAAATTACATCAGGTAGCCTAGCTATCCCTTTGTCTCAGGGAAAAATGACATATTCAGTATGGTTACAACAGCAGAAACTCTTTAGATTGTGGTGAAAAAGAGAAATATGTTGGGTGTTTTAAAATTATAGTGAAAGGGAAGTTGTACCCACTTCAGGGCAGAATGAGAAGGCATATTAGGAAGTGTTTATGTAGCTAAGAAATAGCTATAGTAAGAATAGTACGTCGATCATGAGTGACTTCAATTATGTTGTTGCTGACTGGAATGAGTATATACAGAGGAGTAAAAAGGTGGCACACTTCTCAGGCACTACTGGAGATTTCCTGAGCACCAGATGAACATGAAATATCAGGGGTCTATTTTAGAACAAGTCTGTTTCAAGAAATGACACACTAAAGAGGTTTAATGTATAAGGGTTGTGAGCATAAATGAATCCCGAGTCTTAACACTATAATTAAGGGAGAATTGATATTTTTAATTAATTAAATGAAATTATTATTTATTTTTATGTGGACACTAATCATAATGGCCCCAATTCTGCAGGCTGCTCCCCACTGGTGGACCTCTGTGCTCACATGGAGCCCTGTTGACTTCAGTTGGGTGCAGAGTCTGCCCATAGGTAAAAGCTTGCAGGTTTCACTACTGTCGGTTAAAAAGAATTACAAGATTTAAACATGCATCTGAAAGCCAGAGCCCAAAACAATATAATGTGAAAAAAATGAACTCCTAAATACAACAAAGCAAAAAACAAACAAAAAAACCTGCTACAGCTCCCAACTGGATCTATCTGTTCAAGAAAATGCCTGACTAAGAAGATATACATTGCAATATTTCAGGATGGATGGGTAGAAAGTTTTGGGAAGATTTTTAGATATTAATCCTAATAGTTGTGTGAAGTTTTCAGAATTATTAATTGTTCATGTGCCTAGAGAAAAGGATGTGCACATTATTTATAAACTGATATAAACTAGAGCTCTGACGGACCAACAGATAAACAAATTCCATAATTGGGGGCCCTACGCTACAAAAATAACAGCACCCAGACATACAGAATTAGGGACTGGCAGCATGACCATCTTAGTTAAGCTTAACAGTCACGATAAAACACAGACTGAGGCATATCTATGGTACACATGATTCAAATCATAAATGGATTTAGAGATCAAAATCTTGAATTGCACCCTGAATATATTTGGAACTTTGAAATTGGGTAGTATATTGGGTATTGGTGAATCATTTTAAATTGCATTTATGATTAACCTTTGACCTCCTCATTTGCCCTCTGCCCACTAACCTGACTCTGTCAGAATTTATTCTAACATTCCAAATTTCTGATAGACTTCAAACAAAAATAATCTCTTAAAATTCAGCCTGCCAGAAAAATAGTTCCTTCCTTCCTTCCTTCTTTCCCAATGCCCTTAAATAAATAAATAAAATCACATTGGCCCAAGACCAAAGATTGGTAATCCTGTATCAGTGACAGAATTAAAGTCTTATATCTTGAGACTCATCATTGGTAGAAGGGTGGTTTTACATTATTGAAATAGGAGATTCTCAGCTATAGATTCTCAGCTTTCCAGGGCAATACAGCCCTACTTCTAGCCTTGGGAAGTCCTGAAATATTGGACTTCAAAGTCATGCCATTTTATGCATTGAAAGCTATTTTGGTAGCTTTTAGAGAATTTTTAACTTTATTAGTTATATTCTTTTTCTCCCTCAGAGGAGATCTGTGAGATGGATTCCTGGTACTAAGTTTTTATAGCTGGATGGATACAAAATATAGTACCAATAAAATGTTGAAAAACTCTCTAAAACACTAAGAAATTTTAAAAATAGTATTTCTATTAAATATGTGGCATTTAGAGAATACATGATGTGGTATGAAGGTTTTATTGGAGCTCATTTATGACGACTTGCATAACTCACTCTAGGCTTTGCTACTTGTGAGTAATGCAGCCATCCAAACTCATGTCAATAAAACCTTTATGCCAAACTTACACCATCATGTATTTGGTCATTTTTCTGTCTTGCTCTCTCAACTCATGCAGACAATAGTAATTTCTGTTCTTAAAGTGAGGGTAGGGGGAAATCATGTGCAGATGAAAAAGAAAACCCCTCAAATACTCACTCCCACTTATAAACAGCTTTACTCCTCATGACTTCCTTGGCGCCTGAAAGCATAGAATGACAGATAATTTGGAAAAAAACAAACAAACAAAAAAACCCAACAGAAAACCCAAACACTATTGCAAAATAGAGAATAAGAGGTGCAAAACATGACTATGATTGGAAAACATATCTAATAAACAGTCCAGGGAAGTGGCTTGAGTTTTAAATTTTGTCCTTGTACATTTAGTTCAAGGGCCAGATAAGGTTTTTTTTTTTTTTTTTTTTTTTAGCATTTATAAAGTTGTTCTGGGTACAGCATACAGTGAAACAAAGCGTATAAAGTAAAGCATACTAGCAGCTATATATTTTATTATTAGCAACCAGTGTTGTAACCTAACCGAAGGCTAGTATTTCAGTAGAATATGTCAGTGTCACTCTGCAGGCTGTGATGTATCTGCATCACTTTACACTGTGAATTATGATACAATGAATTAATTATTCAGTGTATGAATTTCCATTGCACTGTATTATATGTTCTGACGCTTTGATTTATATTCATGGAATTGGAGGGTCGGTAGGGTGTACAGGTATATGTACTTGACTGCTCAGTGAGGAAACCTGGTCCAGAAATACCCAGCTCTACATTCTTCAGTGCTCAAATTTCCATACAAAACTTGATGTGATATGTACTGGTCCCCAGAATGCCAAATGCTGCTCCTTGGAAATTGGGAAGAAGTGGTACTGAATCCTAACACTGGCAGGCTCTTGCGGGCCCTTGGGAATAGAACACCTGAGAGCTATTTGACCAGTATTGCTGCTCTCCTGTCTGCATGAGTGTCCTGGAAAATGGCTGAGGCTTTTTAATGAGCTAGCTATTCAGGGCAGGTAAAGAAGCTATAAAGTGGGTACTTTGCTAATCTTCACACACGTGCCAAGCTCCATCAACTTGAGATACCAAAACTGAGATGCTACTCACAGTAAATGTGCACATGGTTGAAATTTGATTTCCTTAGGCTTGACTCCCCAGTGGAGTTTGGATACTCCAGTGCTCTGCTGGGCTGTGTGGTACTAGTTCTCCCTGTTGGGGTTCAGGTGTGTTCACTCCTCATCTACGTTTTTTTGGCCCCATGTGTAAGATTAGGAAGAAAAGTGTTGGTATTCTCCCAAGTGCTATCTTTTCTTGGCAATGCAACGGAGTGTCATTCACAATAGATTGTACATATTTTCATAATATGTTTGTCTTTCTCTTTTTTTACATGCTTTGATTAACAGTGAAATAGCTGGCAATGTTGACTTTTAAATTGTCATTGAGCATCGTGAGTTAATATCTCTTTTAGAAGAAGGGGACCGTTCACCTCTACACGAGCAATCGTTTCAGGTTTACTGCAGACTCAGGCAGTCATCACAGCTTGGTTACACTTAATTTACATTTTGAAGGTTTTCCTGACAACTATGATGGCTAAAGACCGACTACTTTTGTATAATGAAAGTTGAGGTTCTGGAGAACAAGATGACTGTGACATTGCACTCTATATGATTTTATGAAAGTATGCTAATGAGTGTGAATATAATGTAACTAAAATATAGTTCATGCATAAGGTCTCTTGTAAGGTATCATTACAAAGCTTATAATCTACTGAGTGTGGTAATCCTATTTGTATAAATGTACCACTCTTGTATCTGAAACTAGAAATATAAAATATAACTCTGAGGGCCTATTGTAATTATACAAAATGTGGGCCATTAATGGTGGTTTGGAATCTTGATGGCTCCCATTAACCAGGACAATTGTTTGTAGATGGCTCTGTTTTACTTGTAAGTCTTCCTGTATACGTGTGTGCTGGCAAGTGGGTAATGAAGCCTTACAGTGACATGTGATCATGTCACCTGAACTGGAATCCATCTTTCACCTGGTGCTTTTCCATTGAGAAGGAGGGGTGGGAACCCAGAGAGGGACAAAGGATTCCTGCCTTATGCAAAAGATATATAACTGGGTGGAATAGAACAAAAGGTGGGAGCCATCATGAGAAATCCCCTAGCTACCACCTGAGCTGGAACAAGGGCTGTACCGGGGAAAGGATTGTGCCCAGACTAGGAAGGCGTCCAGTCTGTGAAAGAAACTTATTGAAACATCTCTGAGGGTGAGATTTTATCTGTATTCAGTTTTGTTACTGTATTAGGCTTAGATTTGCGTGTTTTATTTTAGTTTACTTGGTAATTCACTTTGTTCTGTCCGTCACTACTTGGAACCACTTAAATCCTACTTTCTGTATTTCATAAGATCACTTTTTACTTATTAATTAACCCAGAGTATGTATTAATACCTGGGGAGGGGGGCAAACAGCTGTGCATATCTCTCTATCAGTGTTATAGAGGGTGAACAATTTATGAGTTTACCCTGTATAAGCTTTATACAGGGTAAAACAGATTTATTTGGGATTTGGACCCCATTGGGAGTCGGGCAGCTGAGTGTTAAAGACAAGCACACTTCTGTAAGTTGCTTTCAGTTAATTCTGCAGCTTTGGGGCACGTGGTTCAGACTCTGGGTCTGTGTTGGAGCAGACTGGCATGTCTGGCTCAACAAGACAGGGTGCTGGAGTCCCAAGCTGGCAGGGAAAGCAGGGGCAGAAGTAGCAATGGCACATCAGTTGGCAGTTCCCAAGGGGTGTTCTGTGATCCAACCCATCACAATGACAACCTACAAAACAAAAACAGCAACAGAATACAGGTTGGCAACCTGTCTGAATTTGAGCCCTGGAAATGGGTGACTTGCTCTGAGATGTGCCAGGTGAATAAAAGCTATTAGAATAATGTAACAGAAGGGTCTGCTAACAGTTAGTGATTTGTTCTGACTTTAGCTATTATTTGCCATATGAGGATGCGTGTAGCTAGTTAGTATGGACTATGGTATTTTCATTCTGAGACACAGGAGGAAGAAAATAATTCCAAAACATAAGGGAGTTCCTCCCCACCCTTTCATATCAGCTGCTTGTATAGTGTGTTTCTTCGTTGTGTCTTCTGAACTCCCAAAGGTCCTCTTCTAAGTGCTTCTCATGTAATAGCTCAACTAAAAAGAAATTTTTTGAGAAAGTTTAAATAAATGAAATAGGGAAGTTTGTAGCAGGAGTTAGGTTTACACCTTAAACTACAGTATCTGTAGCAGTTTCAGGGTCTAAATGTGCCCTTGGTCTGTACAAACCTAGTAAAAGGTAGATCAGCCCCCTTTTGCTCAATATATTTTTTAATTTTAATATTATTTTATTATTTTAAATTCTTTCATTTATATTAAAATGAAAATGAAAAAAACATGGCAAATTGTAATCAAAGAGATTCCCGGTTTTGGTGGGTGTGAAATCACTTGCTGGGCTGCCACACAGTGTGAAACAGTAAATTTGGGGATCTGTTAAACGGGGTGGGGAGAGCTCATTGACTGATCATAGAGATAAGTGACTCTTCCCCTATACCTCTCCCTATGTGTATCTTACATACCACAAAATAGTATTAATTTGTATTCAAAACAACACAGTATAGTTAATAAAAATATAGCTGATTCTCATGAACTGGCACACAGGGATCTATGATGAAGTGACATTGCCAGTATTTTGTATGCTCAGTATTTGTGCTGGAGCAGGAACCAGCAGCCTGAGCATGGCTGTAGCTTGAATGACATCACTAAGATATAAATAGTGACAATTGGGGGAAATGGAGAAGCACACCTTTTAGTTCCACTGAAGTACACAGGACTAGGAGAGCTTTTTCGAGGGACTAATTATTGTAAATGGTAAGTATTTGGCTTTCAAAAAGGACAGCTGGTTGGTGTGGGAATAGAGAGCTTGTAGGTAGTAGTGTGCTGAGTGTAATGTCCCCTCCTATGCTCTGATCTTGCAGCTGGATCTGTATTGACAGACTTGTGTCCATGCAAAGCTTTACTGGAGTCTGTGATACAGGGTTCTGCCTACACCAGTCAATTGAAGGATCCAGGCCTTTGTTTAATTGTTGCGGGTAGTGAGCCTCTCTTTCTAAACTGAGGGAAGCTTGATGAATCTCTTCTCAGGTCTCTCTTAAAACATTAAGCTATTATTATGGCCTGCAGCAATACCTCTTTGAATGTGATCGTATTAGAACTCTAAAGTTAAGCAAAACAAGGCAAGCTCACTATGTTAATGAGAGACCTTCAAGGAAAGGCATACTGCTGCAAGAAGTGATGTTTTACTGAATTAGTGCCCTGAATGGTGTTAGTAAGTACTGTGCAGGTGTTGCTTTCAGTTGAGATGTAAATGCAAGGTCCAAATACACCTCTACCCCGATATAATGCTGTCCTCAGGAGCCAAAAAATCTTACCGCGTTATAGGTGAAACCGCGTTATATCGAACTTGCTTTGATCCGCCGGAGTGCGCAGCCCCCCCCCACCCCACCCCCGGAGCACTGCTTTACCGCGTTATATCCGAATTCGTGTTATATCGGGTCGCGTTATATCGGGGTAGAGGTGTAACTTGTGGTCACTGCATATTTCGTAAGAGCATTATGATTGCAGAAAATGAGAACAGAGCCCACTTCTGTTTGTCTAATGCCCTCACACTATATTCAGCGGTTTAGAACCTGATCCAAAGCCCAGTGTAGTTAATAGAAAGATTCCTATTGACTTCAGTGGGCTTTGAATCAGCCTCCTAGATACTAAGGTGATTGGCATTTTTGTAAATACCTAAGATACACAGATATTTAAAGGCTTGCCTACCTCATCTCCTACATTATTTTTAATGGTACCTGATATTCAATACTGTATATAAGTTGAGGACAAGAAATCAATAATGTTTCACCAAGGAGGCAGGTCCATTTTTCATTGGAAGTGACATGTATACACATTACCGAACTCTCAGGGCTTTTGTGTCTCTTAGGATATATCTAAACTGTAGGTTTACCCTGTGTATTTATGCACATTTTATCCCATGCTTCCTGCCATCCCCATCCTCATCCCAACCCTTAAGCACATGCCTATATGTGCTTTGAATGCATACTCACATGCATGGCTGGGAGTATGGGTTAAAGCAAGTATTTTGCTTTAAGGCATGCTCGTACTTGGCCACTTTGCAGCGAGGATGCACATGTAGGTGAGCTCATGTGGAGATAGTCATCCAGTACCATCCCACAATTCCCGGTGCCTTTATGTTCCAACCCTTCTAACCTTTTCACTCATTTCCATTCCATGTAGCCTGCTCCATTTGCTGCCTAGATCAGTCTGGGTCTGCCGAATAGTGTTACAAGATGCCTACTCAGCATACTGCTAACAGGCCAGTGGAACACATCAGAGTTCTAGTTAATTTGTGGCGTGAGTCATGCAAGGAACATGATTTTAGGCGATGCACCCAAAATCTTCACTCATATGAGAACATCTTGAAGAGGCTGTTGGAAATGGGGATCAAGTGGACTGGTTTCAAACATCTCAGACCCTCTACTTCAAGGCTAAGCATGGCAGCAACAAGTCTGGCAACCCCCCATCTACCAGCTCCTATTACGAGGACTTTGACTGGGTGCTTGCCGCCAATTCAAGTACAGAGCCTATGGTCTTGCATGACTATCTTTTGAGCAGGGATGGGAGGAGAGAATGGTCTTGAATTTCTTGAATCCTGCAACCAATGCAGTCACTGGAGAATTCTGGGGTTTACATGAACTGGATAGGGCAGAATATTGTGTTCACTCCATCCCTATACAACCCATTCAGTCAGAAGGAAGGAAGGAAGAACAGGTACATATGTGACATCAAGTTCCACTATCAGTGAAACTGTAGCACTTGTACTTTAACGGCACAGTTTTGCACACATTTGCACTCTACTTCACTTTTCACCTTTTAAAATAGTTATTTGCAGACAGGCAGCTGGAATGCCTGCATTGATTTTCATAATACTTTTGGCTATATTAATATTTTTCTTCTTGTAAAGAAATGGATTTGGTTATAAAAGTGGTTGGGATGTGAGTGCGTGGAAAAGAAGAATCAGGAAGTTGTATCCAAACTTTTAATAAAAAGAGATCAAACTCTTATAATTATCTAAAACCCAAGAGCAAATAGCAATAAATTGATTTGTATGCTACAACAGTATACAGCATTGCATTCCCCCATTACAGCATCATGTTTCCTCAGCCCTGTCACCCTGCAATGCAAGGATATGTGTGCACAAGACATACATTATTTCTCTTGCTCACCTAGCTCCAGCCCCAGTGATGACAGGTGCTCTTTCTGGATGCCTGCAAATCAGCACTGTCTTGACCCCACTCCAGGAGAAAAATGTTGCCCTTATCCTTGCAAATGTTTTGCAGGGACACAATAATATGGGTCACGTTGGTCACACTGGCATCCAAATAGTTTGTAGGCAGTACCATCTTGCCTTCAGACATCTGAAGCACTTAGAGAAGAGGAAAGTGATCAGGAACAGTCAGCATGGATTCACCAAGGACAAGTCATGCCTGACTAACCTAATTGCCTTCTATGATGAGATAACTGGCTCTGTGGATGAGGGGAAAGCAGTGGATGTGTTATTCCTTGACTTTAGCAAAGCTTTTGATACGGTCTCCCACAGTATTCTTGCCAGCAAGCTAAAGAAGTATGGGCTGGATGAATGGACTATAAGGTGGATAGAAAGCTGGCTAGATCATCAGGCTCAATGGGTAGTGATCAATGGTTCCATGTCTAGTTGGCAGCCAGTATCAATCAGAGTGTCCCAAGGGTCGGTCCTGGGGCCGGTTTTGTTCAATATCTTCATTAATGATCTGGAGGATGGCGTGGACTGCACCCTCAGCAAGTTTGCAGATGACACTAAACTGGGAGGAGTGGTAGATACGCTGGAAGGTAGGGTTAGCAAACAGAGGGACCTAGACAAATTAGAGGATTGGGCCAAAAGAAATCTGATTAGGTTCAACAATGACAAGTGCAGAGTCAAGTATCAGGGGGTAGCCGTGTTAGTCTGTATCTACAAAAACAACAAGGAGTCTGGTGGCACCTTAAAGACTAACAGATTTATTTGGGCATAAGCTTTCGTGGGTAGAAACCTCACTTCTTCGGATGCAGAGTCCTGCACTTAGGACGGAAGAATCCCATGCACTGCTACAGACTAGGGACCGAGTGGGTAGGCAGCAGTTCTGCAGAAAAGGATCTAGGGGTTACAGTGGACGAGAATCTGGATATGAGTTGACAGTGTGCCCTTGTTGCCAAGAAGGCTAATGGCATTTTGGGCTGTATAAGTAGGGGCATTGCCAGCAGATCGAGGGACGTGATCATTCCCCTCTATTCGACATTGGTGGGGCCTCATCTGGAGTACTGTGTCCAGTTTTGGGCCCCACACTACAAGAAGGATGTGGAAAAATTGGAAAGAGTCCAGCAGAGGGTAGCAAAACATGATTAGGGGTCTGGAGCACATGACTTATGAGGAGAGGCTGAGGGAACTGGGATTGTTTAGTCTGCAGAAGAGAAGAATGAGGGGGGATTTGAAAGCTGCTTTCAACTACCTGAAAGGGAGTTCCAAAGAGGATGGATGTAGACTGTTCTCAGTGGTAGCAGATGACAAAGCAAGGAATAATGGTCTCAAGTTGCAGTGGGGGAGGTTTAGGTTGGATATTAGGAAAAACTTTTTCACTAGGAGGGTGGTGAAGCACTGGAATGGGTTATCTAGGGAGGTGGTGGAATCTCCTTCCTTAGAAGTTTTTAAGGTCAGGCTTGACAGAGCCCTGGCTGGGATGATTTAGTTGGGGATTGGTCCTGCTTTGAGCAGGGGGTTGGACTAGATGACCTCCAACTAGGTCCCTTCCAACCCTGATATTCTATGATCCAAAAGTGCACTCCACTACCATCTTGTAACTGCTAAATGTGTAATTAAACCTTCTTCTGCCAGATGCTTTGTGGTCAGGGTGCAGATTCATGAGCCATGGCAGTACAGGGTAAGAGGGCTCCCCTAAAATAACATTGGGCACAGACACACAAATGGCAGCCATGTTATTTGGAGGGAATAAGGTCCCTGCTTGTCCAAACAGGTAAATGCCAAATGTCCTCTGCACCTTGCCAGTACTGCCTATGTTGATGTTCATGAACCCATCTTTGTGGTTGACCAAGGTCTGCTGAACAATCAAGTAGTACCCTTTGGAGTTGACACATTCATGTGCTCTGTGCAGCTGGCAAACTATGGGCACATGAATGCCATTGATGTCCCCAATGCAGTTTGGGAAGTCCATTGTCTGAAAGCCAGCTATTATTTCAGGGACATTTGTTATGATGGTTATGTCCACCATCCGTGGGAACACCACAGTATTAGTTTCCCCACAAACCTCCACGACTACAGGAATGACAGTTGACTTGCCAAGACGAAATTGGTTAGCCAAAGACCTATAGCAGTCTGGGGTAGCCAACTTCCAGGTGGTAAGATGGCAATAGAAAACCACTTCTGGACTGGTATAGCCTTTCTCATTTGCGTGTCTTGATGTTGGAGGATGGGGGCAAGCTCCTCACACAGCTCCATAAAGGTCTGATTCCTCTTATTCTGGAGACACTCCTGATTATCCCAGATCTGCATGATGTGATCTCACCATGCTGTGCTAGTTGTCCTACACTAAAGTGCCAGTCTACATCTGGGGAAAATGTAGAGATTAGAAATGTCTTAGCTAAATGTATTGGCTGGCTAAGAACACTTCCACACGAAAGACAGACAAGTTCTCCCACAATACACTGCAAACCAATCATTAGAGCAACTCAAATTAGTGAGGTACTAAGAACCCTTGGACACATTCCCAGAACTCCTAGCACCAAAACCATTGAACTGCAGCACCAGTGTAGATGTGCCTATATCAGTACGGGTCATGCAGCTCTGCAATGTGGATGCTTGGAGGCCTGCTTGTCTAGCGCGGGTCCTCATGCATTGGTACACTCTGAAGTGTAGATATACCCTTAGCTAATGTTTGTAAAACATCTTTGGATCTTAATATAAAAGATACTGTAGAAATGCAAGGTATTTTTTATTATTATTATTATAACTATCAAGCTAAGTGAGTGAGTGTCAAGAATATCAGGCCATCTTAAGTTAGAGGTTATAGAAAACACTTAGGATAACACTCCATCTGTCATCAGCCTGTGTGGAGTTAGTTATTAATGAGAACACTTTGTGTATTTTACACCTGAGCACAGTAGAAGACTGATTATCTGAAATGGATATGAGAATTAAATATTTACTTTTTTTTTTTTTTGCTAACATGTTGATTTAAAAGGGATGCGTATGTTTTTCTGGTCTGTAATGCTGTGTCCCAGCAGTCTCTGATTACTTCTGTTATCTGATTTATGGCTGTAGAAGGTAAACAATATATATATATATATATAAAAAACAAAAAAACACTGAAAGGGAAGGGAGGAACCTAAGTAGTCAGGCTCTCAAGAGTCTTTCAGTTCTTGTATTAAAATCATCCAGTGTTTCCATTTAAAGAAACTGGAGGCAATGATATTTTAAACTCTTTCACAAGAACCCTTTGAAGCTGCCCTATTGGTTGGTGTGCATGCCCTACGCTCTTGGCGCATGTAAAATAAGTTTTACAAAACAAACATAGCCTGAAAAGTTCAAGTGATTAGGTTTTCTGCTCTTTGAAGAACAGAAATGCTCACTTTTTAATTGTTGTCCTGTTTCTATTAAGCCTCTTGTAAAGGAAAACAGAATGTTTAATTATACCAGCATGTGTGTGAGGTTTCAGTCAGTTTTGTTAATTTGTCATCAGTTTGTTATTGTAATACCTGGTAGCAACAATATAGTTAAGTCTGTCATAGTTTCTATTTGTCCCCACCCGCATCTTTTAGAGTTTTTTAAATTAGCAGTTTTGAATTGAATTAAGGTTTAAAATTAGCATAAAGGCAAAGTATTGTGCAGGGTTTCCTTGATTTAGGTCCAAATTCTTTACATATACGAGTTACATGCATGATTAGCTTTACACAGGTGAGCAGCCCTATTAAAGTCAATAGGAGTACTCAAGTACATAAAGTTAAGTGCATGCATAAGTCTTTCTAGGATTGAAGCCTTAGTTTGTGTAAGTTGGAGTTTATTTTCACATAGCTGTTGATGTTTGCTGTTTTCTTTACTGGAGTATTAGCCCTCTAGCCTTCCACAGGGTAGGTTTTCAGGTTCCTCAATGTAGAGCCATAAATAGATTTTTAGCCATTACAAATACATGTCTTTGTATGTGTGCTGGGCTATAGCTGTAAAATAACTTAATTGTAAACGTCTGAATAATTGCTGCTTTAAAAAAACTGGATTGATACACTTTTCTTTCAATAGTAAAAGTAACAGCTGTGATACTTACTTTACACTAGTTATGTTTTGGAACTATTTTTATTAGAATATGTAACAAATTTTCAGTATTTTTCTCATGCAAAATCAAATCCTATGGACTTCATTTGGTTGTGTGTAGAAAAAGTTGTAGAAACAACAGAGGCTCCAGTGGAGAAGTTATGCTGGTTATCGAATCACTACTTATCTCACACACTTTAACACCTTGGCAGCAGTGTACAGTACTTCGTCAAACTGCCCGGTGGAATGGGGAGTAGAAGGAAGTAAATAATGTTCTTTCATCTGGGTTTTTATAGTGCAACACACAGTGATGGGTAGGTTTTCTTATAAAATGCAGACAATGAGTTGTAAATGAGTAAGCCAAAATAAAGATAAACAGACAAAACAATAAAATACACAAAGAGCAACTTAAGGGCACCATCCAGCAAACCTTTACATGAATAGTTTTTATTAACAGGGGTAGCACTGTTTGAAACCAATGGGGCTGTTTGCATGAGTAATGACTGTTCTCATGAGTAATGATTGTTCTCCTGAGTAAGGACTTGTAAGATCAGGTCTTTAATAGATACATGTCAACTGTATGTATACATAAAGGGGCAGAATTGCTTCCAGAAACTCAAGGGCTGTATCTAAACAGCTGGAGGCTGGGCAAAGCCAAGGTAGCTGAAAACAAACTTTGAGGCCTTCACATTCTGTATGGTGGGTGGTGCCTGAATGCTCTCAGCATTAAAGGCTATAATGTCTCTCATGCTGTCTCATTGTGTTACATTTTTGTTGTTTAGAATGTGAAAGAGAATAGAGCCTTGTGAGACACCAAAAGTAAGGGATGTGGAGATGGATGTGAAGTTGCTCCATCATGCTCCTCTAGGATTGTTCCAAGAGGAAGTATCTGAACCAGATCAGTACACTTTCACTCACCCCGACATGGCAACAGCTTCATATGACTGACTGTGTTGAATGTTGTTGAGAGATCCGGTGCCATGAGTATGATTGTTAGTCTATTAA
The DNA here is from genome assembly GCF_002925995.2 of Terrapene triunguis. Lineage (NCBI taxonomy): Eukaryota > Metazoa > Chordata > Testudines > Emydidae > Terrapene > Terrapene triunguis. The sequence goes on from NW_020664447.1 coordinate 55,049,084, forward strand.
CCATAACAAGTAGGAGGTAGTCCACTAATGTATCTAGTGCCTTCCAATAAAGCACATTACAACCTAAGAATAAGATTCAACCAGTCAAAAACCTGTAGTCCCAGGCCAACTGAGCAAAGGCATTGGGAGAGGGCTAGACACATCATGAGGCAGCCTACCAGAAGTAAAAATCTCATATTTTCTGACACCATGTCCTGGGAACATCATCAGCAGTAGATGACCCAGGGTACCCGATACGAGGTGCGGGGAGGGAGTGGAATCAGAAGAAAAGAGAGGAGAGGCAGAGGGAAAGAGAGATCCACGATCTAGTGCTTAAAACCAAGATGGAGGTCAGAGGATAGAGACAGGTGATCTCTTGCAAAGGGGAAAGGGAAGGGCTGAAGAAGTTAGAGAAAGGTGAGATGGATATCTTAAGAAGGATAAAAAATATGTAAGGAATCAGGGTGAATTTGGAAAAAAAGGCGGAGAACAGAATGGCTAGTGAAAGAGAGGGGAAGGATGATCTTGTGGTTAAGACATGGGACTGGAACTAAAGAGGTATGAGTACAGTTTCTGGCTCTCCTTTAAACTTCTTGCATGATTTTGGGCAAATCAGTTAATCTCATTCTGCCTTTAGTTCCTTATCTCTAAAATGGGGATAATCATATTTCTCTACCTCACAATAGTGCTGTGAGGATAAATTCATTATTATTTGAGTCATTCAGTTACTATTATGACAGGACCATATAAATGCCAAGGTAGATGAGTCAACCAAACTCAGGGAGAGCAAGGAGAACCAGAGAATGAGAAAAAGATGAAGACTAGAGGACAGGAGAAACTCAAAATGGTGATAAAAGGCTATTTTGTCTTGGACTGATAAAGCATCACTTCTTTCAGTCCAGTATTCATTCTGGAAATCGCCTACAGTTGAGAAATTCTTTAATTATGTAGGCACACTAAGAGTAAGTTAAGAAAACAGTGGCACTGACCCCTGAGTCTAATTTTCCTTGCTTAGCTCAATATACTATGTCAAACTCCTACTTTAGGATAGCGTGGGGTTTAACAATATTTTGTCTACAAATAGCAGGATCCTGAAATATCTCAACCTTGTTTCCTTTTGTTAGTGTCCTGTTACACGTTCCATTAATAATAGGCCTGATTCACATCTTATTTACACTAATGTTACAGCTGGGTAACACTATTGACTTCAATGGAGTTACTCCTGATTCTCACTAGTGTAAGTGAAATCAGTGTTGGGTCCAATACTATATGTGTATGCATGCACATAGTATGCTGATACAGTTGCTTTCATGTTAACATTATATTGGGTTCCATAGTTTTCAGTCTGTATGTTAGGTTTCTGTTCATAGGGCTAGAGTTTCCCATGAAAACATATTCATTTCATGGGAAGACTTGTCCTGAAGATTTTAATGCTGTTCCTGTGATATTCTTATAGTAGTATTAATGTTCCCAGTATTTGGTAAATACAGTGGATCTGTGGAGTTAAGACAATTCAGTCACTTCACTGCAGATACTTTTAATATATAGCACTACAGGTAATACAATTCAGTGTACATTAGAGCTTCATTTTCAGTGTTTTACTTCCTGAACTACCACTGTCCATAAATATTAATATCTATATCCACTGCAGAAAGAGATTGCACATTTTGCTCCCGTATAGAGGTGCCACCGTTACATGATTACCTCTGCTGAGTGACGTCGTTCCGGAAAGGAAGGCAGCTGCCACTATCCCAGTGGATGTTACACTGAAATATTCAGGGAATCTGCAATGTTGGTGAAGGAAAGTGGCAGTATGGGAACCCTACCAGCAAAGAGACTCTCAACTAATGGAGATTGCTTTTATTTTTTTCAGTTTTTTTAACTTATCATGTATCTTTGTGAAACCTACAGTACTTACACATGTGTAGGGGAACATAACTGCACACGTGTGGAAAGAATATAAGATTAATGGCCCAACTGTTGAAAAGAAGTTAGCTCTGTAAGACAGCACACAATACCCCTGATGCAGCTGGATGGCTGCAGGCCATACTCAGTAGGTGTTCAGAAAGGTCTTGGTTCTAAATGTGTTTAGGCAGCTGCGTAAATTAAGCAGTTAGTACTCTCCTGACCTTAAACAGCCCTAAAGAATGGTTAGCAGTACCTTTTTATTGCTTGTTATTTTCATGTTCAGAGGTTGTGCTATTAGAACTGTCTTTGCTTCCAACACCTTGAATGTAATTTGTGCTTCTTTTATTTCTTCATTCATTTTTATTAAGCTGTTGAAATAATTACAAGTATGAGTGCTCTCAACAGATAAAACACAAGCATCAAATAATAAATTATATAGAATTTTTTTAAGAATACCAAAACCTTTTAGAAAAGCACACAAAAAGAAGCACCACAGAGACAGAGGCATGTAGAAAAAATATTGGGCATCTTTTAGCATTTATCAATAAAGTATGTAATTTACAGATCCTTGGCATAATAGAAAATAAAACCTAGAATGATATATTGTAACTTGTGCTTTTAAAACTGATTGTAATTAATGTCAGTCCTTGAGATGTAACAAAGCTATACCTGATCCAAATCCATTCTTTACCCTGTGAGTTTTAAAACTAAGAGTTTTGAAAAAATTTCCTGGCAAGCTAGGGGTGTGTGTGTGTTAGAGAGAGAGAGAGACTATTTTTAAAATAAATTATTGGGCTCCTTACAGGTGTAACTGGATGAAATTTAATGGTCTGCAGTATATAGAAGGTCAGACTAGATGGTCTACTGGTCCCTTCTGGCCTTAAAATCAATCAATATAATGAAAATATAAGTGCTATTGGTTTATTTTTTGTGCTTAAAAGTGTGGGGAACTTCATACTACTTGTGTTTGAAACCCAAAGGCCAGCAGTAAAAAAACATGCCTATACTCATGTGAACAACTCATGCACACGGATGAAATGGGCAACTTAGTTCCCCAGGCTTATCCATGCCTCATAATGCTTGGTTTTCTGGGGGGAAGAAATGGGTTTGAAAAGCTTCAGTTTGAGACTGCATGGCCAATTGTAGTGTTCCTAGCACCGTAAGGAATGATGGTGGGGGGTGGTTTTGGCTAGGCCAGTCTTAAAACTCATCTCTCCTGCGGTGTTTGAAAGTTTTTGTCATGTGACCAGTCTAGAAAGATTTGCATTTGTGGCTCAAGATGCATGATTAGCCTTAATACATCCCATTCTGTTGTTGGTAAGGTGCTCTGCTGTCAGGCCTTTGAGACAAAATGATAAGTGGGTATATATTTCAGAGGAGGGAATCTGTGGTTGCTAGCGCTCAGAGATAAGGGTTGGTGGATGGGGAAGAAGGATTGGAACAGAAAGTGAAAGAAGAGAGAAATTGTATCTGGAGCTTCTGAGAAGATAGGAAAGGGAAGGGAGAAAGTGGTTGGAAAGCTAGAGTTGGAATCTAAAGTGGGGCGGTAAAAGGATTGGGAGGGGTCAAGAGACAAGAGGTGAGGATTTGAGACTTAATGAAGTGTGTGGGGAGGCTCAGTTTTGATTTGTAAATGATTATTAAGAAATGCTGTAAGGTGTGGAAATAGAGTGATGTGTTGGTGGATCATGATGTAATGTGAGGAACTGGGGCATGATGGGGTCTGAGAATTGTAGGAGTGCAGATGTAAATGGAATAATACACGGAGACCCAATGAATAAAGGTGGGGAAGTGATTGGGACATGATAGTGTGCAGAGAATCAAGCTTGAATTATGGTTTGTGAGATTTGGAAGGAAGCAATAGTGGGGATGAGGAGATTATAAAAGTAACATGTTCAAAGTTTGAAATGTAATAAAAAAATGAAATGCTGATTTTAATAATACCTTCATACCTTGCATAGCACACTGAATAACATTATATGATAACAATCAACAACACATTCATTAACATTCACATGGCAGAACACATAGCTATTTAGAATGAGCTCATGCTGTCATAGAGATCTTGTTCTGAATTGGAATCTCATGGTTTCAACAGCTTCGTGAGCAGCCAAGTTCGGCAGAGTTTGACTTTTTCTACTTGTTTAGTAGCATAATTATTTGAAAAGTACAAAAATAATGGGCAAACATTAGTAAGCTTGAGCCAGTGGAAGGTGATTGTGTTTGAAAATCTGTACAACAACTCATTGTATCTCCCGTATTGTTTTGTAGGATTAGATGTGGTATTTTCTTTTACTTCATATGTAGTGTTGCTATGCATTCATCTTCCATCCCAGAGTTAGAAGCATCTCCTGGTGGATGAAGTCATCTCTCTTGTTCTTCCCACTGTACTTTCTTTACAGGGTGTTGTCATCTGTGTCAGACAACACACTTCAAAACTCACTACGTTGTGGTGAGTTTTAGAAGCTTTGTGCTTGACTGAGGGTATTTTCTTTTTTTTTATGTTGAGTGTTTGGTGACAGTAGTATGAGGTTACCCAGGTAACTGACAAAAGATTAAAACTAAGAGCATCCGTAATGTACAAAAGTAAAATTAAATGTAGCTAGGAGTTCACCTGATCAACTTTCAAAGAATTTTCATGGCAGACTTATTATGGCAATTATAATATCATTTAAATGAATACAAGACACACAGTTCTGGTCTGGATCTGAATTTTCCCAAAGTTTGACCGTATTTGGACCAGGAGTTTTCATTTAAGGACAATCTGTAGGTAAAATATTTAATCTTTACATTTCTAACTAGCTTTTGCTATCCCAGAATATACTATAAAAATAAAGGATTAAAGTGGAGAGGGCAATATGTATCTGCTCTTCTCACATTTTGGATGACACGTATACAATGTGAAAATAAGGGAACTAAACTAGGGCTATTCTCAGAGTGGCTTTGCTCACCAGGGTCCTGAATCATAGCTCACTGAAGGCAGCAGAAGGACGCCCATTGACTTCAGTGGGACAGGGATCAGGCCCCAGGTTCTTTTCTCTTCAAGGTTTCCCACACATGTAGGATGATAAAAGAGCTGAACTTAAATACTTGTGAGAGGCAGGTATAGGATTATCCCTGTAAAAAAGTTGAAAATTGCAAGATATCCAGTCAGAAGCTGCATCTTCAGATATTTCTCAATTACAGAATTGCTGATGGAAACAAGATGCTAGGGCAGTTTAATTTTAGCTCAATAAATAATGTATGTTGTTTATATGCTTGCCCCACAGAACAATGCCCACCACACAGTGGCAGCTAAGTTACTCTTGAGATGGGCCTCCCTCTCTCTTGTGAGCGCATTTTGCCTAGGCTAGTGTCATCCTAAAGTCTCCTGCCCTATTTTATGCAAGAAAGGACCATGGTATGTCTCTGTAAATGGACCACACCACAGCAGTCTTAAGAAATTGGAAGCCAATGAAAACTGCAGATCTGCAATATAACTGAGTTATGGAAATTGTTATGCTTTTCAGTATACATGAGATTTAATCATTGCTGAGGTTTTTGAATTGATGAAACGAAAGGAGTCAAGGAGTAGAATAATTTATTTTACAGTCGAATTTTTGTTCTCTTCAATTTACATCATATTGCATAAGGGTTTAGGTGCATACAATATGTTATAACCATATCCTTAGAAGGTAACAATTTTTCATATTTCATGAGGTTAGGGAACCTGATATAATGGCCTCACAGTGTGAAGTGGAATTGCCAGAATAACAGGCATCCAGCTCAACTACTGTATATTTCATTAAACTCCCACTGTACAGAGGTTATCTGCTAAAGTCCAGAAGTTGGCACATTAGTAACTTGAGATAGAGGTAGACAAGGCAAAAGACAATAAATGGACTGAAGCAAACAAACACAGTCCCCTGCAGGAGTTAAGAGTTGGGGGGAGGGCTCAGATAAGGAGGAGGCAGATATTCAATCAGACAAAATTAAGTCAAACCCAGGAGATGGACATGTGAGAGGGAGGACAACATGTTTTTAACATTCATACCTAAATCAAGTCATGTCACTAATGAAAGCTGTGATTTAATAAAGTTTTTTTTTTAAAGTTACCTTGACCCCTGTACTGTATGTGATACATTCAGTTCTTCTAAGCAGCATGAACATTTATAAGTAATTATTATGAGATTAATGGCTTACTTTTACCAACCATGGCATTGCTTTTCTGTTTAATGATAAATTAGAAGTTAATGAAAAATGCACACATCTGACATATTGTGGATACAAAATTGTCAGTTTTTGGGGGGTGTTGGGTAAGAGGTTTCCCTTTAATCTATTCTGGGTTATGGTATGGGAAGAATATAGTAGCTACATGTCAGTATTAAAGAACAAAGCGGGTAATGAGATGGAGAAGTTGGTGAATTTGATAAAACTCTTGTGTATCTCTGAGGGCTATGTTCATGATTTTTTGTCTGCACAATGTATTGTATGCTTTTAAAGATATATACTATAAAATGCATCACATGGTTGTAGTTTCATTTAGTTTTAAAACTGGTACATTTACTCATACTGTGTAAAACAAGATAGATTAAATAAATCTGAATCATGGCAAATGCCAAAGTTCTGTGCGAGGCTTACAGGAGCATTGCTAGCACTGGTGGAGGTTAGTTTGACACACTGTAGCATGCACAATAAAAAGTTAAAATTGTAACAGTAATGTAACATTGCTCAAAGACAGAAATAACATAGCACTTTCCTATCCTTTTGCTGGTATGCCTGGAGAGAGCTGAATTTGCAGGCTCCAGCTCACAGCAAGTGACAAAATTGCAAGCTTGATCTCTTACTTAAGTTTCACGAAGCTTTCTTTTTTAGGCCTAGAATGTATTTTATGTAAGCATCACTGTTGTAACTTGTATACCGTCCAGATACTGCAGGTAGCATAATGTTAATTTTCATTTGAAATAATTTTATACCAATTTACCAATTAAGTCTTCTGTCTAAATCTGTATTATACTCTGCTAGTGTATGCAAGTAGAAACATAAGGAAATTGTGCAGTGCTTTATTAATTAGTAATATCATTCTAGTTGACCAAAAGAGACCAAAAACTCACTTTTTAAAATTTGTTTTCAGAGACTGAATATTTTCAATTAATGTGAATGGATAACTCTCCAGAATCTCATAAGTTTATTTTAGAGAGAATTTTTTTCTTTTATACTGACCTACTGCTATTAAATTGGAGCAAAGCTTCAAATCAGTATTTAACATTTAATGGAACGAACAAACTAATTCTGCAGTTTAACTCAACATTTGCAGTAAGATGACTTGTACCCTAATGGCTTGTAATTAATTTTTCCAAAAATCATATTTATGATAGTCTGCAGATTCAGGGCTTTATCTAATACATAATGTTCATTTTGAGCCTTTAATTGCATTTAAATTAAAATTGGCTTAGCAGGAAGATGAATTGCGGGAATGCATCAAACCACCCAGCATGTCCTGAAGATGTGAGCCTGAAAATGCAATTTGGTGGAGCTGTGCAGAATCATTTGGAGTTCATTAATTTTTATTGCACAGGTAGTTTTACTAAAGTAGGTTATTTTTTTTTTAATTTATATTTATATTTATGTCAATAGCTGAATATTGTGTTAGCCCATACATCTGCTAGAGTTTATTAATCTGGCCTAATGGGGGTTGTTCACATTGTGCAGAGAGGCGATTTGTGTTTGCCCTTCACTTTGATTTGGGGAGTTGCATGCAATAGAGTAGTACTACAAGTGTCTGTCCTGATGAAGGAAGTCAAACAAGTGTCTTTTCAAGTTTCAGATTATAGTCTGAAAGAACCTTGGGACTTTTGATCTTGTAAGCTGTTTTTATTTGTGACCTTCTGAATCTTTCTACTCTGAATAATATTTATTTATTTTCATGTTACTAAGGTTCTGACCTGGCCGTTGGAATGAAAGGTTATTGATGTGTAACTCAGTTTTGTAGTTTAATGTGGTGCACTTTGTCCAGCCAGCTTGTAAGTGATCCTTTAAATTGCAGATGCTGCCGAGGTTATACAATTTAATTATAATGTCACTTTACAATTATAAAGAAAAAAAGGCCTTTTGCCTTGCTTAATGAATACAAATTGTGCACAATTTAGAAATACAAAAGAATAAAAATTAATGTTTGTCCTTCTTGCCAAAGTATTTACATTTATACAACCGATGAGTAGCACAATAATTCCATTAAACATTTGTGCTCTTCGTTTAGTGATTTGTATACAGTAGTTATTCATAAAGTGAAACTGTCAGCATTTGCCACTTTTGCCCCTCCTCTCCTCCCCTTCTCTTTTTTCCTTTGCAGACAGTGTAATTAGAGGTGGAAAATGCTATGTGCAAATGCCTGTTACAAGGATTAAATTATATAATCATGGTAATGATTTTCTCTAAAACTCTTACTGCCAACTGCAACATTTTTCACTTCACCAGGTTTTTTTGTGCTGTCGTATTTTATGAGAAAGTGGAAATATTTCTCCATTCTGACAATCTGCTACAAGTTACTAGTTTGTGGTCAGAGATGATAGAAGCCCATATTCATTTAATACTCGCCAATCAGAACTTGACAGAGGTATTGCTTATTTTCTCATTTCTTCACTGAAGCATGCCGGTGTAGTTTAGTCCCTAATTACTCTCAGACTGAGACATTCCAAATATTCCCATGGTGGTAATATTTTTCTGCCTGGATGAGTCATTACGTTGTTTGGCAGACTGAAAAACCAGCCTTTCGTTGTTGGAACACTACCCCTCATGTAGCACCACATCTTTTCCTCACTGCTGTCTGTTCCATGACTTTCATCCTGCTGTGACATTTCAAGCTGTACTGTACGAAAGCACATTTGCCTTCCTTCTATCTGACTGATTGGATTGGTGCCAGTTCTTTCTTCAGGGCCAAGGACAGGAGACTGGGGTAGTCTGAATAGAACTGCTTAATGATCTAATGGAGCAGTGGCTCTCTCCTGCTGAGAGATAGGGCTTATTTGTTTGCTGGTTACAGAAAAGATCAGGGAAATCCTTTTCAACAAAGGCTGTGACAGTGAGAATATGCAATACCGCACATTCTTGGTGTTTGAATAACTTAATCCATCAGGTGTTCCCCTCAAGTTAAAATTTTGTTTCTGTTTTCATTTCATTTTCAATATCCTGCAGATGGCAGAAAGATGAAAGTGATAAATTCTACAACTGGGTAATATGAAACCGAATTTCCTCCTGATAGAAAGGAAACTTCATAGCAGGAGTTTAACTCCACTGGATGTTATACGGAAAAGTAGTAAAATCTTACAAAGGTAGCCAGTCAAGCCTATTCGATATTTTACTTTTAACAACTTGTAAACATTGTTTGCATTTTTTCCCACTGAGTTCAACATGTACTATAATTCCTCTTTGCCATTCATCTGACTTTAATGATACAGTAAATAGTCCAGCTCCTCTGCTGTGACTGAGAAACACAGCTCAGTTGAGGGATTGGGGGGGCGGGTGTATGCACATATACAGTGACAGTGCTTGTGCTTCCCTACTTACCAAGAATCCCAAATGAGTGATATACCAACCAGAGTTCAAGGAGGTATAGGGAATCATAGAATTGTAGCACTGGAAAGGACCTCAAGAGGTCATCTAATCCAGTCCCCTGCACTCATGGCAGGACTGAGTATTATCTGGACCATCCCTGACCTGTATTTGTCTAACCTGCTCTTAAAAATCTCCAGTGATGGCGATTCCACAACCTCCCTAGGCAATTTATTCCGGTGCTTAACCACCCTGACAGTTAGGAAGTTTTTTCTAATGTGCAACCTAAACTGCTCTTGCTGCAATTTAGTCCCATTGCTTCTTGTGTTATCCTCAGAGGTTGAGGAAAACCATTTTTGTCCCTCCTCCTTGTAACAACCTTTGGTGTACTTGAAAACTGTTATCATGCCCCTTCTTAGTCTTCTCTTCTGCAGACTAAACAAACCCAATTTTTTCAATCTTTCTTCATAAGTCATGTTTTCTAGACCTTTAATCATTTTTGTTGCTCTTCTCTGGGCTTTCTCAAATTTGTCTACATCTTTCCTGAAATGTGACAGCCAGAACTGGACACAATACTCCAGCTGAGGCTGTAGCCATATGGAGTAGAGCAGAAGAATTACTTTTTGTGTTTTGCTTACAAAACTCCTGCTAATACATCCCAGAATTATGTTTGCTTTTTTTGCAACAGTATTACACTGTTGACTCATTGTTAGTTTGTGATCCACTATCACCCCCAGATCCCTTTCTGCAGTACTCCTTCCTAGGCAGTCATTTCCCATTTTGTATGTATGCAATTGATTGTTCCTTCCTAAGTGAAGTACTTTGCATTTGTCCTTATTGAATTGGATGGGAAGCCCCATCCAAACTTCCTATGCTGGCAGTGGTGGTATGAGAGAGGCATACTATGGGAGCAGCAGTGCCAACTCTTTGCCACTCTGGTGTGATCCTCACATGTGCAGTTATGATGGCTTCATGCCCAGAATCTGTGTGTGATTTGACTGAAAGCAGCCACACTGTACCCCAACATCTGGACCCCAGGATTTTATATGCATAACTTACAGCTGATGTGTAATATGTAATCCCTTACAGCTTTAAGGGATACCATCAACTTTAAACTCCCATTTCTGCATGAAAAGTTTGTTACCTACTGTTATACATAACACCAACCTGGTTTCTTTACTTTGTACATTTGACAGCAATTACTGCTTAGACAGCTTCACTATGGCTGGTTTTCCTGTTATTTGTGCAAATCTTTGTCCGGCCGTGCCAGGAGGAGGACAGGAAACACTGGATGTGGTTTAATTAGGCTGCAACTTTATTTTTAAACGTCTGGGGCAACCTGGCCGATAAAAGTGTACAGTGCAGGTAATTCCATCATCATTTCAATATATACCTGAGGGGCTTCCATCAGCCCTTCCCCTTTACCCATCCATCAGCCCTTCCCCTTTACCCATCCTGGTGCCCAGCCAACTTATTGCTGGGACATCACTATCCCCCCTCCTCAAATAAGGTTGGAGGGGAGGGGTTGGCTTCCTGCTGTACCAGTTATAGCAGTCTTGAAACCCCTGTTTCCACTCTTTTAAAGAATACCTCCTTTAAATCCGTTACCAATCCATTTTGTCTGGTCTCCGTATCCCTTCCCTTCAAAGTACTGCACTGGACACCCACCCCACATTTACATGATGAGTTGCAGCAACTTAGCCTAACTCCCATTTCATGTTCACCCCACTAAGCCCCCCCGAACCTGTTGTGGGAAAGGGTAAAAAAACCAAAACACTTTGCCCTGGACAGTCTGGCGGTGTGGAAAACATTCATTCCCAGCCCCTCGAGAAAAGAGCGACCAGCGTAGTGCCCTCAAAAGATCCTGACAAAAACCCAGTATTTCACCATTTCCATGGGAGGAAGGGTGGGTGCTGCTCTGTCTGGTCCGGGTAAAAGAGGGCTTGTCTGCACTGGCATGGACCTATACAGTTCCCACTGTCTTCCATCACCTGGGGGAGATGAATCAGTGTCCCCACTGTTGACCTAGTCTGCAGCTGCAGCAGAAAGTCACTCCCTGGCTCTCTAGCCCTTAAAGGGGCCACACATTTTTTTCCAACAAGTCAGACAATGGCCCCCACCACTTACTGTGTGGTGAGGTCATTTTCACAGTATCAGGGAAAAGACAAACACTTTTAAAATAAGAACATATGATTTGCAGGGCCGCCCAGAGGGGGGGGCAAGCGGGGCAATTTGCCCCAGGCCCCGGGCCCTGCAGGGGCCCACACGAGAATATACTATTCTATAGTATTGCAACTTTTTTTTATGGAAGGGGCCCCCAAAATTGTTTTGCCCCAGGCCCCCTGAATCCTCTGGGTGACCCTGATGATTTGAAAACTACAAAATTGGCAAGTAGAGCTCGGGTTTTTCAGGTATTTTTTTAAATTGACTGGATTTCAAGTTAACAAGTTTTTATTTTAACAAAATAATATTAGATTGTTGCAGTGCTATAAAATAACATACAGAATGTTCTTATTACAAAAGCAATATTCATAAGCTACGGTGAAGTTTTCAAATGTATGCTTCTGTGACCATTGACATGATCCCTGGAGATGAGAACCTTGAGCCCCTGATGTTATTTCCCGGTAAAGAAAATTTTAAAGTAAACAAATTTACAGGAAATGATTCTGAAAAACATCTTCATAGGTTAGTAGTAAGGTACTTGCTATATACTTGGAACTGTCTGTCAGCTTGTCAGCATTCCTGCTCTATACAAACAGACCTGGTGAGATTCAGCTAAACCATGTAGCAAAATATTAAGAGTGATGAACAATTTCAGTGATGCTTGTCTTAGAAAGAAACAACAACAAAAATTAATTAATAAAATATTTGGAAAACAGTAAAAGAGAGAGAGAGAGAGAGGCTGGTCCCTCCACGTCACGCTTGAACTGCACTGGAGGTGGAATGTGGGATGCTTGCAGTCTGCTCACTCAACTGTATTTGACTAGGGCCGTCATCCCCTCACTTTCACAAGCACAGAATGTGTCAAAAATCTTTCAGAGGAAGTGTAAATTTTAACCAGCCTATTTCTGGTTCATATTTAATGCTGTTTCAAAAAGCTTCAAGTATATCGACATTCAAGGTGTTCTTCATGTTTCGTGTGAGCTAGTATAAATCATCAGGGCAGTTCAGAGTGTGTGTGTGTGTGTGTGTGTTTAATTAAGATATGGGTATAGCTGCTGTATTCAATACTAGATAACTGATTACTTTATTAAAAAACCTCTCATTTAACCTGTTCAGATAAGGATTTTATAATTCATGTATGCCGCACAATACTGTCCTGCAACTATCTGTTTTAAAGTACAGTTTTAGATCTAACCTGCACTACTGCCATATTAATTTAGAAAAACCCATGTGTGTTGCACGAGTTCCTTTAAAACAAACAGAGTTTCATCCACTCAGTCAGGAAAATTTAGATATTGTCTGTGGATCTGTCTCCCACTGTTATAAACTCTGCTTCTTAGAAACTAATGTGGGATGAATATTTTAATTGAATTCCTACCCTATTTCATTAGGGATAACTGGCTGTTGTGTATGTACCATATCTGCCTCTCATCCAGAATTGCCTAAGAGTTGTAATACAACACAGAGTTAAAGGTACCCCCCATTGCGAAAATGATGGGCAATTTATTTTTCTTATTATTATTGTGTAGTAATAAAATAAGTACAGTAACCAAAATGTATGTGACCATCGAACCTTAAGGTTATAGATTAAACCTCAAAGGCAAGAAAACTGAGAAGGAAGGCTGCAAATTCATCCTTACCTCACTTATTTCATACGGGTATGGCAGTTGTCTTCAAACACAGAATGATCTTACATACTGTGGTCCTCATATTGCACTTTGCTCTGAATTGAGCACTTTGAATGTTTTTCACTTTTATAGATTTAATAGATTTTTTTCAGTCTTTTAATGTTTACTTTTAGAAAGTTTATTTTAAATCCAGGATGGAGTGTGTGTGTTTTAATTATTAAAGAGGCCGGCACAACTGCACATATTGAAGAACAGATTCTGTAGTAGTAGTAGCTGGCAGCAATGTTAAGTGCTTTTCACAGTCAACATTCAAACAGATTATCAGATGGCATATTTCACCCTGTTGTTACTTTAAATGAAGTGACCATGAAATCAACAAATCTGCTGTCAGGTGCCTGTCACTAAGATAGTTCTTCCTGTCACACAATGCTTCACATAACAGGTAATGTGTTTTTAAGAATCAGTCCTGTGTCACCTCATCAAGTCCTTGTTAAAAGATGAAATAAGACGGATGGTGTTGTCTCCCATGGAGTTGACTGAAATTCAGTAAAAAGCAATACCTGTTATACAAAGAAATACCAAAAGGAAAGTAACACAGATACCAATAAAATATGCCACTTACTGGGCTGCTATTGCCTTTTTTCTTGTGCCTTGAGAGTGATTATTCACTTTCTTGCTTATTTCATCCCAGACTGCAAATGAATTGGGTCAAGTTTAAGTTTGGTGATAAGGACAGGAGGAATTAAACCTCAGTTATTAAACAAATGAGAACTAAGAGTGAGTGCACTATTGTGCCACTAAGTGAACATTTACTGGGAATGCTTAAGACCACTGTGATGAGTTAGATTACAGAACCCCCTTTGGGAGCTGCCACCTGTGTGCCAAGACTACTTCTGGCCCTGGCTTTCCTTGCCAGCTCGGGACCCCATCACCCTGTCTTGCTGAGCCAGACACGCCCATCTGCTTCAACACAGACCCAGGGTCTGAATTACTTGCCCCCAAAGCTGCAGACCTAACTGAAAGCAGCTTAGAGAAGTGTTTTTGTTTTTAACACTCAGATGCCCAACTTCCAAAGGATGACATCCATAAAATTATGAGGTGTTGCTAACAATAATTTTGTTCAGGTTCCTAAATGTAATCATTAAACTTTGGACCATACATGAAACTAAAGTTACCACATTTGGTATTTCTTTGTAGTTTGGATAACAGGACTCACAAACACAATAGATTTTTGCCATTTTAGTGGGCTGACGGCCTCCCATGCATCCCCTCATGACCTAGGGTCATGCTATGGGCAGCCTGCCTCAATTTCCCCTCTGGGACTGTTAGAGAAATTGAAAAAATGCTTTCTTTTGTCCATTCCTATCCCTTCTCTGCTTATGCTTTATTAAATTAACATTCAAAATGAAGTTTTCAAGTCTATCCAAAAGTCTGCACAAACAAAGATTTCTCTTCCTCTTCCCATGCCTTCATGCCTGGGGCCTTTCCTGCTTTGGCAGGGCACACTTAGACAGGAGTTTCAGGCTGTGGCTACACTAGAGAGCTTACAATGGCATAGCTGCACCGATGCAAGCTCTCTAGTGTAGCCACTCTAAGCTGGCAGGAGAGAGCTCTCCCATTGACTTAATTAATCCACCCCCAACGAGAGGCTGTAGCTATGTTGGTGAGAGAACTTCTCCCGCCGACATAGCGCTGTCCACAGCAGCACTTAAGTCAGTGTAAGTCTGTCGCTCAGGGGGGTGACTCATTCACACCCCAAGTAACATAAATTATACTGTCATAAGTGGTAGTGTAGACATAGCCTCAGTCTTAACTCCCAGCATTGTCTGCTAGACTCTGCTCACTGCTAGCAGTCTCTAATTCCTCACCATCCCCACTTCACTGCAGCCTCCTGCTGCTCTTTATAGGGAATTGTCAGCCAACTTTAAATTGTAAAAATAGATGGTGTGGGTCTTTCTTTCCTTTTAGACTCCTGACTTTTGATAACTTTTTTTAAAAGGGAAAAATGTTATGTTACTGATATTTGAAAATTGACTACTGTAATTGTTACTCCAAGACTAGTTTGTGACTAGCCTTGATGCAGTCCTGAAAGGGAAGGAAGGTTACTTATCCCTTTGAACCTCCCAGTACTCATGGGTGATGGGGGGGGGCCCACAAGGGCTGTCTTGGAGATGCTTCTCCTGGGCGGGGCCAGCAGAGTGAGCAAGCTAGCTGGCTACACTGTGAGGAGTTTGCTGCATGCTGCAGAAGAGGTGTCTCAAATTACTTCCCCCAGCACAAAAAAGGAAGCCCTGGGAGGAACTGTGGGTATCTCTGATGGTATGTCTACATTACCCGCCGGATCAGCGGGCAGCGATTGATCCAGCGAGGGTCGATTTATCACATCTAGTCTAGACGCGATATATCGACCCCCGAGCGCTCTCCTGTCGACTCCTGAACTCTACCGCTGCGAGAGGCACAGGTGGAGTCTACGGGGGAGCGGCAGCAGTCGACTCAGCGCGGTGAAGACACCATGGTAAGTCGGTCTAAGTACGTCGACTTCAGCTACGTTATTCACGTAGTTGAAGTTGCATAACTTAGATCGATCCCACCCCCCAGTGTAGACCAAGCCTGAGACACCGTGTACCTCAGTGCTGCTTTTGGAGCACTGCGCTACTCAAGACTGTGCCTTAAAGCTTACCTTTTGTACAGATTTCTAGGATAACGTTTTAACTGTAATTTGAATGTTTTCTGTGGTGTTAATGTTTTCAGATGCTTTCACAGACTATGCTATGATGTTTTGAAGATGTTTGGAGCACTATTTCAGTGCAACTTCAAAGAAACATGGCATGGTGTTAATTGGAGAGACTGTGGAGGGACTACAGAATATTACAGCCCAGAAGGAACAGTCTAACTCTTGACCAGTGCTGGCACTTGACCGCCCTTTTAAATACCTTCTTGTTGTGCCAAAACAGAAGTGCAGTCATGATATTGGAAAGGAGAGGGAGGTGAAGATGGTGGGACTAAAAGCAAAGATGATGCAGAATGAGCAAGAGGAAATGGTTCCTTTTATGCTCCCTATAGGCAAATGCTGTCATTCGGCGACATTGAATTCAGAAGCAGAGCACAGGCATATCCTGAATCACTGTCAATAATTTCCCCTAATGCTGAAGCCAAAAAAAAGGTGATGGTGTGGATGTGTTTTTAATGGTATTGCCAATGATAACATACTTATTTTGGCAGAGAATGAGCCAGCATCTCATTTGCAAATGAATTGGCTTTCTAGAAAAACACCTGGGGGCCACATTGCCCTCTGTCCTTGTGCAGGTGTGGGGTGGTGGAATGGGTGAGATGACACATGAGCAAAGGACAATTTTAGGCCCTATGCTTGTGGGACTGCAGGGAGCACTCACTCTGTGCATCCTTGAGGCCACGCATCTCCCTAAAGACAGGTAGGGAGGACATGAGCCTTGACTTCCCACTTTAACCAGCCCTCAGAGTGAACTAGACACACCTAGATATGGCTTAGCCTACACCCCGATCCTCCTGTACACACTGCAGAACTTGGGAAGTGATATTGCAGCTCTGTACTGTGTGCCGCGTACGTTGACTGCTGCAGTTTTTATATTTTCTGGCTGTCATTGAATCCCAGGGATCTCCAAGTGCTTTAATGTTGTTTTGAACGTGAAATGGAACTTCACGAGATGGAGTGGGAAGAGCCCATATCTACTTTGCCTCCTGTGGGATGGGGGCATAAAGGGATGAAAGGTTACATGCTCATTTCGTGTTTGGAAGCATGGCGTGGTATCTCACTTTTTACCTATGTCAGCACATGATTTTAAGTCGACTCCACTAGCATCTCCTGTAGTAGATTTCTAACACCACCTGTGGAGCAGAAGTAATAGTTGTGCCCACCACCACTACTCAGTCTGGGCCAGGGCCTCCAGTGCTGCACAGTGACCAGGCCAACTTCCTCTAGCACACCTCCTTGCACTGCATTCTTCAGTTCACTCCACTTGGCATTATCTCTGTGCCGTTTTGTGGATGTGGTCTGTCTTGCTTCTAAATGGGCCCCCTTCATGCACAATTGCTCCCCTAGTTCCCTCCAGAGCCTTTCTACAATTTGTTACTCCTGTGCCGCTACAGCACGGGTGTATGTACTGATTGGTATCAATCTGTACATCTCTCACCACCCTACTCTTTGAGCTAGGCTTCCTTTTACACCTGCTTGTAATGCTTCCAAAGAGCTGTTGTACTCCACCAACCTGTAGGGTCTTTCCTTGTCACCATGGATACCGATGGCATACTGCCTGTTTTCTGTAGCTGGCATAAAATGCTTGAACACTGCTAGGCACAGAGGCAGTATATTTGCTAGTCCTCTTCTCAGTTTGGCATCTCCCATCCTCTTCTGTCATTTGCTACTCATGCTTCCCTTAAAAAGTTTTGATGGAAAAAATAATACCTAAAAACCAGAGACAAACAAATCTACAAATAATTCTTAAAAAAGGAAAACCCTAATATTGGAAAACTTAAGAAAATTGTGTGTGTGTTTGTGAATAATAGTATGACTATAAAACAAACAAACAAGAGATTCTTTAAGTATATTAGAAGCAAAAAGCCTTTAAAAGAATTGTTGGTCTGCTGGATCATCAGTTGCTATAAGAAGCAATTATGAAAATATCACAGGGTGACTGGCCCTTTAAGGGAAGACAGGGCCAGTCACATCTGTCCCATAATAAATTAGCTGTCGGAGGGGTTGGACTAATGGGGTCAGGTGATAGCTTAATGGACATCTGGGCCTCATAAAAGGGCTGAGAGATCAGTACGGTGGGAACCAAAGGGCGTGGGTAGGCTCCTGTGGGAGTCCCTGAGCCAGAGTCTGCAGGAGGCTTGGTACTCCAGGTAAATTAGCCTAGGGGCCACCTAGTGCTATATCCCAGACTTAGAAGACTGTCAATGGTAGCCCAGAAAGGGGCTGGGAACAGGTCCCAGAAGGCAGGATGAAGCGAAACCCTGAAGTACGGAAGAACCTTTTGTTTGTTAGGACATTGTAGTAGGACTTTTGCTGCCCTGGAGAGGATTAAGTTTTGTTTGTGACTTGGCTGGAGGACTAAGCCACATCTCTAGCGCACACCTGTGTGTGAAGAGTGGAGGGGAGATCCACATCAGGGAGGGAAAGTGAGGCAGAAAGTGCCTGCAGTGTCATCCTCAGCCACCAGGTATGCTACAGGGTGGCCTTGCCCCACGACAGAAAGATAAAGACATTGTTCAGAAACTGATTTTTTTTGCATAATTGCTGAGATATCTTCCTCGCACCTGCTCCTTTTCTGGTGACATAAATGAGGCACTCTGAGGCCTGGTCTACACTGGGGGGGGGGGGGGAATTGATCTAGGATACGCAACTTCAGCTACGAGAATAGCGTAGCTGAAGTCAACATATCTTAGATCGACTTAGAATCACTTACTTCGCGTCCTCGCGGTGCGGGATCGACGGCCACCGCTCCCCCGTCGACTCCGCTTCCGCCTCTCGCCGTGGTGGATTTCCGGAGTCAACGGCAGAGCGATCGGGGATCGATTTACCGCGTCGACGCGGTAAATCGATCCCTGATAGATGGATCACTACCCGCCGATCTGGCGGTAGTGTAGACGTACCCTGAGAATGAGGTGTCAGAAGAAGGAGATGCTGGAGCAAACTGATCATTTAAAAGTAGTATGTCACCAGGCCCAGATAGTAAATCCAAGAGTTATGAAGGAACTTAAGTATGAAGTGGCTGAGCTGCTGAGCAATCTCTAAATAAGCAATTTAAGCTACTATAAATAAAAACAGAGACTTTTTCCAAATGATATATCTATAATTTTAATTTAGAATCTAGAATTACAAAACACCTGGAAGATCCTGATATGATAATGTCTAACCAGTCTGGTTTCTCCAAGAAAAAATCATGTCTCACTGATCTCTTAGAATTCTTTGAACATATCAGTAAAGTAGTGGATAAAAAATAACCAGTTGACATAATTTAGTTAGATCTCCAAAAAGGTCTTTAACAAGGTCCCTCTCAAGAGGGTACTAAAGAAGCTAAGCAGTCTTGAGGTGAAAAGTCATGAGTGCCGGTGGACTGAAAGAAATGAAAGGGTAGGATTAAATAGTCAATTTTCATCATGGCAAAAGGTTAACTGTGGGGTGTCTCAAGGCTGTGTGCGAGGTCCCATGTTGTTTAAAATATTTATTAATGGTTCAGGAGTGGGCTGAGTAGCGTGGTAGCAACATTTGCAGATGACACTATGTTATTTAGGTTAATCAGGACCAGAAGGGACTCTGAGGAACTTCAGAGAGACGTAAGCGGTCTAGGTAAATGAGTAATATGATGGTAAATGAAATTTCATGTTGACAAATGCAAAGTAATTCACATTGGAGAGAACAATTTAAGCTATTCATACACCTTACAGGATTTTAAATTAACTGGACCCACTCAAGAAAGGGATCTAGGTATCATCATTGTAGGCAGCTCAATTTGCAGCTGTGGTCAAAAAAGCAAACAAGATGTTAGGTTGCGTAAATAATGGATTGAAGAATAATACAAACAATATTATAATACCTTTATATAAATCACTGGTGAAGCCATATCTGGAATATTATGTGCATTACTGGTCACCTCATCTCAAAAAGAATATTGTAGAAGAGAAGTGCATGGAAAAACTCTCCTATGAAGCGAGACTGAGAAGATTAGGATGGTTTATCTTAGAAAGTATGCAGATAAGAAGGGATGTGATGAACGTATATAAAATAATGACTGGTACAGAGAAAAGAGATCAGGAACTTCTGTTCTTCCTGTCGCACAATAGAAGAACAAAGGAACATTAAAAAAAAATTAAAAAGTAGCATATTGAAAACCAAATAAAAGAAGTACTTTTTCACACAATGCATAAGTAAACTTTGGAACTCGCTGGCATAAGTTGTTGAGGTGAAGAACTTAAGAAGACTAAATAAAGGGATTGGATACTTATAGGGATAATCAGAATATCCAGAGTTGTTTTAATTAATGATAACCAAAAAATATATGTGACAGGGATACTAAACCTCGTGTTTCAAGGCTTGAGCCAATATCTCACTATTAGAGTTCAGCATGAGACAAAATGTGTCTTTTGGGGAGGGAGAATTTACCCCATTCATGCCTATTCGTGGAGTTCTTGCACCTTCTTCTGAAGCATCTGGACTGGCCACAGTCAGAAACAGGATACTTGTCTAGATGCAGGGCTTAATTTGTGCCAGCGGTGAACCCTGGCACGTCAAAGCTTGGCAGTTCATAGCCCTGGCATCTCTGGGCTTGCTGCTTCATTTATGAAAGTAAAAAAAATTGCTTGAGCCCTGGCACCTAATCACTTGACGTCCAGCACCTCTTTCATTACAAATTAAACACTGACTAGATGGACCTCAGATCTGATCCATTGTCACAATTCCTATGTTCCTACACAAGTGTAGCATATTTTTGGGGAAAAATCTATGTATATGATGCTCAGTTTTGTAAATTAGCATAGTGGGGTGGTTTGTTTGATCAGCAGGCATATGGGTCTGGGCCTCCAACTCCGGTTTGTCTACACAACAACTAGATACCCACGGCTGGCCCGTGCCAGCTAATTCAGACTCTTGGGACTCGGCTGTGTGGCTGTTTCATTGCTGTGTAGACTTCTGGAATTGGGCTGGAGTCCAAACTCTAGGACCCTGCGAGGTGGGATGGTCCCAGAGCTGGAGCCCGATCCTGGAAGTCTACACAACAATGAAGCAGCCCTGCAGCCCGTGTTCAGTGAACCCGAGTCTGCTGGCACGGGCCAGCTGCGGTTGTCTAGTTGCTGTGTAGACATATTCTGTATCAGCTCAATGTGTCCTGGATCCCCTGGATGTGGTCCCACCTGGGTCGGCTTCCTTGTTGGTAACACCTCATCCTACCCATCCCAGGGGTTAGAATAGAGGAATCTGGGGTGGTAGGGGGACCTGGGCCTGCCATTCCACCAGGTCCTGGCACAGGGCCCTGAAAGTGAAAAAACATGGGATGGCTTGAGTCTTGTCCACCTCTTGCTTACCTTCATCTAGGCCACTTCCTACCACACCGAATGCCTCCATCTGGGGTGTGGCTGCCGTTGAGTTAAAGTCCTTCATGTCAAACCTCTACAGTCTAGGAGCTGATACAGGCAGCCCTCTAGTGCCCCCGTACATGTTTCTGCCTCCCTTTTGGGTAATGTTGGAAAGTGCAGGGAGGGGGGGAACGCTCACAGCCAGAACTCCTCAGTATGGGCTTCTTCTCCTCTTGTTACAGAGCAGTGCTCCTCCAGGAAATAGCTTCCCACTTCCCTCCTGTTTGAACTGCTGGAGCTCATACTAGTCCTTTCCCCTGGAGCATGCTCGGCAGTGTCTGAAGTGTGGAGCTTTCCTGGCCCAGTACTGCTCCCAGCCCTGTCCCTGACTCGGCCTTAGTGTGGGGTCTGTAAACCCCATCAAAATTAGATGCAGGTCTGCAGTGGGAGTTTCAAGAGACATTGAACTTTAGCAAGGCACAGTGCTTCCCAGAGCTCCCATGTGTACACTGGGTAACATCCATTGCTATACTCTAGTGAGGAGGGCTTTAAACTAGGTTCACCGGGGGAAGGAGACCAAAGCCCTGAGGTAAGTGGGGAAGTGGGATACCGGGAGGAAGCACGAGCAGGAGAGGGCAAGAGGGGAGGACTCCTGTCTCATACTGAGAAAGCAGGACAATCAGCGAGTTATCTTAAGTGCCTATACACAAATGCAAGAAGCCTGGGAAACAAGCAGGGAGAACTGGAAGTCCTGGCACAGTCAAGGAACTATGATGTGATTGGAATAACAGAGACTTGGTGGGATAACGCATATGACTGGAGTACTGTCATGGATGGATATAAACTGTTCAGGAAGGACAGGCAGGGAAGAAAAAATGTGGGAGTTGCATTATAGGTAAGAGAGCTGTATGGCTGCTCAGAGCTCCAGTTTGAAACTGCAGAAAAACCTGAGAGTCTCTGGATTAAGTTTAGAAGTGTGAGCAACAAGGGTAATGTCGTGGTGGGAGTCTGCTATAGACCACCAGACCAGGGGGGTGAGGTGGACGAGGCTTTCTTCTGGCAACTAACAGAAGTTACTAGATCACAGGCCCTGGTTCTCATGGGGAACTTCAGTCACCCCAATATCTGCTGGGAGAGCAATACAGCGGTGCACAGACAAGTTTTCGGAAAGTGTAGGGGACAATTTCCTGGTGCAAGTGCTGGAGGAACCAACTAGGGGCAGAGCTCTTCTTGACCTGCTGCTCACAAACAGGGAAGAATTAGTAGGGGAAGCAAAAGTGGATGGGAACCTGGGAGGCAGTGACCATGAGATGGTCGAGTTCAGGATCCTGACACAAGGAAGAAAGGAGAGCAGCAGAATACGGACCCTGGACTTCAGAAAAGCAGACTTTGATTCCCTCAGGGAACTGATGGGCAGGATCCCCTGGGAGAATCACATGAGAGGGAAAGGAGTCCAGGAGAGCTGGCTGTATTTTAAAGAATCCTTATTGAGGTTGCAGGAACAAATCATCCCGATGGGTAGAAAGAATAGTAAATATGGCAGGCGACCAGCTTGGCTTAACAGTGAAATCCTTGCTGATCTTAAACACAAAAAAGAAGCTTACAAGAAGTGGAAGCTTGGACAAATGACCAGGGAGGAATATAAAAATATTGCTCAGGCATGCAGGAGTGAAATCAGGAAAGCCAAATCACACTTGGAGTTGCAGCTAGCATGAGATGTTAAGAGTAACAAGAAGGGTTTCTTCAGTTATGTTAGCAACAAGAAGAAAATCACAGAAAGTGTGGGCCCCTTACTGAATGAGGGAGGCAACCTAGTGACAGAGGATGTGGAGAAAGCTAATATACTCAATGCTTTTTTTGCCTCTGTCTTCACGAACAAGATCAGCTCCCAGACTGCTGCACTGGGCAGCACAGCATGGGGAGGAGGTGACCAGCCCTCTGTGGAGAAAGAAGTGGTTCAGGACTATTTAGAAAAGATGGACGAGCACAAGTCCATGGGGCCAGATGCACTGCATCCGAGGGTGCTAAAGGAGTTGGTGGATGTGATTGCAGAGCCATTGGCCATTATCTTTGAAAACTCATGGCGATCGGGGGAGGTCCTGGATGACTGGAAAAAGGTTAATGTAATGCCTATCTTCAAAAAAAGGAAGGAGGAGGATCAGGGGAACTACAGGCCAGTCAGCCTCACCTCAGTCCCTGGAAAAATCATGGAGCAGGTCCTCAATTAATCCATTCTGAAGCACTTAGAGGAGAGGAAAGTGATCAGGAACAGTCAGCATGGATTCACCAAAGGCAAGTCATGCCTGACTAACCTAATTGCCTTCTATGACGAGATAACTGGCTTTGTGGATGAGGGGAAAGCAGTGGACGTGTTATTCCTTGACTTTAGCAAAGCTTTTGATACGGTCTCCCACAGTATTCTTGCCAGCAAGTTAAAGAAGTATGGGCTGGATGAATAGATTATAAGGTGGATAGAAAGCTGGCTAGATCGTTGGGCTCAACAGGTAGTGATCAATGGCTCCATGTCTAGTTGGCAGCCGGTATCAAGCGGAGTGCCCCAATGGTCAGTCCTGGGACCGGTTTAATCTTCATTAATGATCTGGAGGATGGCGTGGACTGCACCCTCAGCAAGTTTGCAGATGACACTAAACTGGGAGGAGTGGTAGATACGCTGGAGGGTAGGGATAGCATACAGAGGGACCTAGACAAATTAGAGGATTGGGCCAAAAGAAATCTGATGGGGTTCAACAAGGACAAAGAATCCCATGCACTGCTACAGACTAGGGGCCGAATGGCTAGGCAGCAGTTCTGCAGAAAAGGACCTAGGGGTTACAGTGGACAAGAAGCTGGATATGAGTCAACAGTGTGCCCTTGTTACCAAGAAGGCTAATGGCATTTTGGGCTGTATAAGTAGGGACATTGCCAGCAGATCGAGGGACGTGATCATTCCCCTCTATTCGACATTGGTGAGGCCTCATCTGGAGGACTGTGTCCAGTTTTGGGCCCCACACTACAAGAAGGATGTGGAAAAATTGGAAAGAGTCCAGCAGAGGATAACAAAAATGATTAGGGGGCTGGAGCACATGACTTATGAGGAGAGGCTGAGGGAACTGGGATTGTTTAGTCTGCAGAAGAGAAGAATGAGGGGGGATTTGATAGCTGCTTTCAACTACCTGAAAGGGGGTTCCAAAGAGGATGGATCTAGACTGTTCTCAGTGGTACCAAATGACAGAACAAGGAGTAATGGTCTCAAGTTGCAGTGGGGGAGGTTTAGGTTGGATATTAGGAAACACTGTTTCACTAGGAGGGTGGTGAAGCACTGGAATGGGTTATCTAGGGAGGTGGTGGAATCTCCTTCCTTAGAGGTTTTTAAGGTCAGGCTTGACAAAGCCCTGGCTGGGATGATTTAGTTGGGGTTTGGTCCTGCTTTGAGCAGGGGGTTGGACTAGATGACCTCCAACTAGGTCCCTTCCAACCCTGATATTCTATGATTCTATGATACCCCTAAAGAGAGTTCAGGAAATGCTCTTCAATGCAGCTGGTCCACTTCATTGTTAGTACAGAGAGCATTGTGACCATATTCCTGCCTCATTCTAATTTCCTTCGTGGTGGCTAACACTTCTAGGGAGGTTACAGCCAGAAGTCATTGAGCTAATCTGAGCATGAGGATTGCCATTGTATTTGGTCTTTCATGGATGTGCAGAGTGAGCTCTATATGCCTTTTTCTCCCTTCCCTTCCCTTCACATTCTTATGTGGACGCTGGCTTGAGTAACTGGGTCAGGACTGTCTGGCACCAGTTGGTAATGCAAAGTGTATGGTCCTTTGATAATAGTTGTTACTAACCTTCTGATTCCAAAGTGATGGTATATAAAATTTGAGATCTTGCAATTTCTATACCTGGTGTCTGGGAATTCATATCATTCTGCAGTAACTGAGATGTTTTACAGTACAGTAAGTTGTTCCCTGAGACGGACAGTCTTGTAAAGCATGGAGATGAGATTAAATGCATATGAATTAGTATCTCTACAGGTTTTATCTCTCAAAGCCAAAATACTTATTCTCATCAACTAGAAAATATTCTTAACTGGAGAAATTCAGATCCAGAAACAATCTATCATTTGAATCCCCTGATTGTAATATGAATTGATATTCAAGTTCTTACATACTGCGAGTTAATGCACTAGCATACTGGTTTATTGAATCTCAGTGCCAGCTAAACTGATGTTCTGAAAATGAAATTCAATCAGAATAATTACATAGGTACCAAACTATTTATTATCTGTTCATTTCACCTAGGTTTAGCTTTAATTAATTACTTGGAGTTTCTTAGGCTTCATGGGTTATCCATTTTGGCCCTACTGGTTATGACTTTATTGAGGACTGAAAGGATGTATGCGAGCTTATAAAAGTCTTTAAACTTGTTTCTCCTCATTATACGAAACCCTTCTGGGTTTAGACATTTTTCACTTGTTCTTACAAAGCAGAGTGGTTACTCTAGGCTTCAGACTAGATTTCACTATCTCTAATCTGTGATCTAATAATATTTTATTTACTTAAGTATTTCTTTAGGTCACACTGGCTGCTTTTTGTGTATTACTGCATTTTTTTCTCCTCGACCATCATATGTAATTTTCTGAACTCTTATTCAAATTCTACAGAGATAATAATGTTTCCAGTGTATAGCCTAAGGTACAGCAGTTTTATTTTGCTGATTTAGGGTATTTGAATATTTTCTGCCTTTCATTTCCTTCATATTTCTGAGTTCAAACTAAGTATGCATGCTGTTTGACTGAGCTCAGTGTTACATTGTAAGAATAAGGTATATACAAAAAGGATAGTAGTCAGTAAATAAGCAGTGAGACCATAATGGTGATATTTTTAACAAAGCCAACATTTTATGAATGAAGGGCCAGATTTTTGAAGGTATTTCAAACTGGTAATTGGGCACCAAGGCACTTTTGAAAATCACATTTGTCTTAAGGTGCTTAAATACCTTCAAAAATCTGGCCTTGAGGGTGTACTGTTGTGTACTATTGTAAAAGGGCTTTCTGTTGTGGAAAGCATCTTATTGGCTCGCAAGGGTGTGTTTTTCTATCATAATTATGTACATTGGGACAAGTTAATGACATAAACTGTCTTATACAAACATGATAGGACAGACAAATTCTTTAAAATGACTCTCATTGACTTCAGTAGCCTTTAGATCAGGCTATTTATGAACAGATTTGGCTTGAATTAGTGCCAATCTTTAAAATCTTCAAAATTTGACTTCAGTTAAAAAATAGTGTTTTACTGAAATGCTGAATGCTTTCTTATTTTTCCAGCAAAACTTTGTTTTCTCTCCAGTCCTCTCTTATAGTGCACTTTCTTGTGTGTCATGTCTAAATGTATGAATAAAACTCCCAATAACTAAAATTCTTTTTGCCTGTGTCTCAGTCATTGTAAGTATTTTTTTTCTAAATTCCCAAAGTAATTAGTCCACATTCTAACAAACCGCCTGTAAAATTGAACTATATGAATATTTGGATATATCATATTTTTCACATAGTGCACAGTTAGCCCGAGAAACTCATGATAACATATCATTATAAGACTTCAAATAGGGATTAGACATTTATATGGATAACAAGAATATTCAGAGTTATAAAGGTGTAATAGTAAATAGCTAAAAACAAGAACTTGAGGATTTTGGAAGTTATATATGAACTTAGGTATATGCTTTGGGACAACCTCTACCTATTGGGAGTAAATTAGGAAACTATAATTGGGTCAGTTACCTCATACATGCCTACTTTGGGATTTTTTGCACTTTCCTATGGAATATGCTACTGGCCAGTGTTGGTCACAAGGATACTGGACTAAATGAACCATTGGTCTGATCCAGTATGGCACTCCCTACATTCCTGTTCTCTTATATATTACACATTTTTGAGTTACAGAAGCCACACAAGATAGCTGAAAGCATAAAACGTGTGTGTTTTTGTTTTATTTTTAAATTCCATTTCTATTGTGTTCAAATTGTCAAACCAATTTACCCTGTATTTAACCAAAACACTCCTAGGCTGAGAACATACTCTGCTAATATTCAACCCAGAAGCAAACATTTACAACTGCATTACGTGAACCCCCAACATTTGTGATGACTACACTGTTACAAATCCTTAAATGGCATTTCTAGACTACAGGCATCACTATACTACTTACTGCATGTATCTGCTATAGAGACGTGGTTCTCAACCAGTGGTCCGGGGCCCTCTGTGGGGCCGTGAGCAGATTTCAGGGGGTCTGCCAAGCAGGACCAGTGCTAGACTCGTGGGGGCCCAGGGCAGAAAGCTGAAGCCCCACTGCATGTGGCTGAAGCCCGGGGCCCTGAGACTCGCCACTTGGGGCTGAAGCAGAAGCCTGAGCAGCTTAGCTTTGTGGGGCCCCCTGCGGCATGGGACCCGAGGCAGTTGCCCTGCCATTATCACCTAATGCTAGCCCTGGCTTTTATATGCAGAAAAACAGTTGTTGTGGCACAGGTGGGCCACGAGTTTTTATAGCATGTCAGGGTGGCTTCAGAAAAAAAGGTTGAGAACCCCTGCTATAAAGGGTCCTGTCTGCATATGCAGTAGCCATTCATATTACTGCAAGGATGACCAAAAGCCCTCGCCCCTTTCAGGTCCAACTGTGAAGTTCTTCAGTGTTCCTTTTCCACAAAGCAACTCGTAACCTACTAGTATTTCCATAAAGGTAAGAGGGTGAAGTAAACTACTCACTGTGATTGGTGGGGAGAAGGGAGTCAGCGGAAATGAAATTTGAATTTGCTGATGCAGGTCATCTTGTACATTTTTTCCTCTGTAAGGCACTAAGACACATGGTGATTTGGTAAGAACCCAAAGACAGTAGAGCTAATGTTAAGACTATAGAGAAGTGGGTGATGGAGGTTTACTATCACTAAGGAACTGTGTATTTGAATATAATCACAAGCAGTATAGGATTAAATAAAATTGAACACAGTTACCTCTGAAAACAGGTTAGGTAGCAAGCTTTGTTCCTTCTACTGTATATACACGTAATGTTGGATCGTTATTGAATATTCCCTCTCTGTTTTTGTAATTAAAACATCAATTTATACGCAGAATAATTAAAACAACTGTACATTTGATTTTAAAATCAGTTTTGAGTATTGTGCCTTGTCAAGCTACAAGAATGGTTCCTGCAGCTTTACAATTTAGCATTAAGAGGCAGACAGTGACCGCAGGCACCTGAGTGGAAGGTTTGACAGTTTGATAAATTAGGAATGACACTTGCCAAAATGGCTGTCCTTCCCTCAGCCTGCCAGTGGAGCATTTACACACTGTTAATTGAATTGGCAATTTGTGTAACAGTACCTGCCCCTGAGCTTTTGTAATGCTGGAGCTGCCATTTAGCTCTGATAATCCAGGACTTGGGAATAAGGACGAAAAGCTTCACATGATATTATTGCAGATTTAAAATGACAGTTGGGGACCTTGTTGCCAATTTCCCATTAAATGAGAAATAATTAACAATAGCAATAACAAAGTCTTCTAAAGCTGGAAAGTTAAATTGACTTTTCAGCAGTAGCATGGTTTAAAATTGCTTCTAGTTTGATTTATCAGATTGCCCTTTCAGTATTATATACCCTAAATAGTATCATCTGATGGACCAAATAGGGGAGATTTTCAAAGCTAAACTAGTGTGCAACTCTTTTGATTTATCTGGGATTTTTTTCTTGCCATCGAAAAACTGAATTATGTTATCATGTTTCATACAGATAAAAAACTTAATGAAATGTTAGAGATTCTGGTTTCTATGGCTGACAGTAATTGAATGATAACAGTAACAAAATGTTCAACCATAGATAAACAATGTTAATTATGAGATTTTTTTAAGGTTGTTCCTGTAGTTGGTAGTTTGCATTTTCTTTCCCTAGTATAGAGAGAATAAACTTCTATAAGATATAATGCGATCATCTTAAATGATAATTTTTCAGCTAATTGCTAGGTTATCTCCATGGTTCTTATGTAGTTGTCTTTATGAACTATATCAGTACTGGCTAATGAAGAGTTAGTCTGAGTCCCATAGTAGCCAAGAGCACATAAGTGAATTCTTGGGTTCAGTGGTCATTGAGGCTGAAGAATTTATTTCCTATAGAAATTAGATATTTAAAATCTCGTTGTTGCATGCCTAAAGACCAGCTGACAGATACAAAATTGTATCTCCTATTCCTGCACCAGGCTTTATACATGCAGTGACTATTCAAGCAGTCCGCAAGTCTATTTGCACTATCAGTCATGCAAATCTTAAATAATGTGGAGAGTGGGTGGAGCTGCCAGCCTGGCATACAAATCAAAGAAAGGCCATTCTGCTAAAAAAAAATCTACAGTATTGTTGTTCATTAGCTGCCAAAATAATGTCAGTGCTGTGTGAAACATGGTAGAAGGTTTGATCCATGCCTTAAGTAATTTACAGTTTAAGACAAAAAAAGTACAGTTCAAATATACTATACAGATTTGAAATCTTATTATTATTATTATAACAACCAAAGGCTCAAATCAGGATGGGGGGCTAAATGCTGGACAAAGAGTGAAATAGACACAAGCCTTCCCACAAACAGTTTACAATATTACTAGACAAGATAGAAAGGGATCGTCTTCCTAGTGTATGCACAACGTGCTTCAGGTGGCACGTGACCAGGATTCATCACCAAATTTGTTGTGCGGGTTGGATCATTAGCTTCCCAGGCCTGGGCCTGGTACTGACTGGGAGTGTGATGTGAACGTTGATCCATGTATCCCGTTCTCCCCTCCCCCGCCCCCAGAAAGGAGTGTAACATACAGAGTGATCCCAGTGATGGTTGGCCATCATCTTAGCTCTACATTGTTTGTTTTTGTTTTTTAAATGTATATTGTCTAAACTACATATTATAAGGGATGTGGATAAGATTGAGGGGAAAATGTGTAAGATAAGTTACTAAAAGCATGGGTGTCGGAAAAGGAAAGAAGGAAAAAATGATGCTGAGAGTGGAGGCAAAGGAGGATGATATGGAGGGGAGCCTGGAGAGCTCAGAGAATGAAGCTAGCAATGGAAGGGCAGAAGGAGATGTATGCTGAAGGTTGAAGATCAAACATTCATGCAGTTGGCGATTCCCCCACCCCTTTCTTTTGTCTCTCCAGTTATTAGTGAAAGGCATTAGAAGGCCTCACAGAAGACATGTGGGTTGAGGAGAGAATTGAATGTGGAGAGAGACGTAAAAAGGATGGGATGGGCTTCCAGTCTAAGGGGTAATGTTGAAGATGATTCAAAGACAAGAGACAAGGGAGAGACAAATAGAGGCAGGAGGCTTGGAAGAGAGTAGGCAATATAACATGGAGCATGGGGAAATGACAGCAGAAATGAAGGTAGGGGACACAGATTTGTGCAAACCTTTGATGGTGAGAAGGAGAAACAATGAATTTGCTGTTGAAGGGAAAGGAAAAGCCAGTGAAATAATTAATGATTCTTGATGAAGATGGTAGATGGGAAACAGGCTTCTGGATTATTTTGTATTTTTTTTTTTGTAAAGGGATTTAACAGATCACTGTTCCTCCTATCTACTTCCAAGAAGACCTGAGGCAGGAAGGAATTTGTTACAAGTGGGATGTGAAACCTGATTTTCAAAGCTCTGAGCAACTGAAGTTCTTACTGACTTCAGTGGGATTTGTGGGTGCTTGACACTTCTGAAAATCAAGTCAAAAGGAGTATAGAGGAAGGGAGGCCCCTGGACTATTTGTTCATATATGCCAAATATGTGAGTTTTCTCCAAATATATATTAAATTATTGTACATACTGTTCTTTGCTTTATTTGGGAGAAAGGGTGGTCTTGTGGTTTGGACTCAGGGACTGGACATGGGGAGGTTTCTATTCCCTGCTCTTCCACAGAGTTCCTTTGTGATCTTGGGCAAGTCACCTAATCTCTTTGTGACGCAGTTTTCCTGTCCGTAAAATATGGTGATAAAACTTACTTACCTCACAGGATTATTGTGCTGCTTAATTCATTCATGTTTTTAAAGCACTTGGAGATCTTTAGACAGAAAATGCTGTAAAGATGTGGTTTTAAAAAAAAGTGACTAGGAGGGTTACAGATCTTATAGAGCAAATCTATCTGAAAAGCTATGCAGATACAACACACAATAACAAGAGATTTGTGATACAAAAAGAGTTGTGTTCAAGAATCACTTGATTAAAAACTGTCAGATTCCATGATGAAAGTTGCTTGCCAAAAATCTTTGGTAGTAGTGTGATGGGGTTTTAGGTTCTAGCACCCTTCCCAGAGATGCAGAGCTCTTTTGCGGACTTACACTGATATCTGATCAGGTGGTTCCTATAAAGTCCATGACTACAAAAGGGGTTGAGTGTGCCTCTCTGACACAGTGAGAACAACAAACATGGGCAGAAGAGGAGCCCTACGTGGAGAAACCCTTATAACAGCTACATTCAGGAGAAAACTTATGTGGTGTTTTATATCTTTATCTTTATTATAAATTTCAATAAACCCAGGCAAAAAGGGTAAGTTAGGGCCAGATCTATTGTGTCTATATTGTTTTAGAAGCATGGTGGAAACACCACCTGCTTTTAAGTAGATTTCCCTGAACAACTGGTTACTGTGCTTACTAACCGTGCAGTATTTGTCTGTACCTCAACCCTTCCTCTTGGTTGGGTTTCAGTCATTTCCCATGTGCGCTTTTGGAATTTGCTCCTTATTTTTATTCTGTTTTTTAATGTGTGATCTTTTTTTCTCTAGAATAAATTATGTAAAATAATTGCATGATTAAAAAACAAATAACTGTATTGACCAAGAAAAAGAAAAGTCTTCCACCCTTGCCCAATACCAAAAGACTAAGAATTATTGCCACTTAATCTGTCCTCTTGGGAGAAGCTTTACAGTTCATGCAGAAGGTCAGGAAAACTGGCTTGGTTGGACTAAAGGAGAAGAGAACCCTTCACTGGAATGGCCCTCCACTGGATGCTCTTTGTCTTTTATACTCCCAAAATGACAGGTAAAAATTTGAGGGGAGAAACTACTTTGAAGTAGTCAAGACACAAACTATACGTAGCACTGTAGGTGAAAGAAAACTGACCTTGAATTGCATCTGGAAATAGCTTGAAAGCCAGTGCAGTTAGGAATGCTGGTGGAAAGTGTTCCATGCATGAAAACCTAAGGGTGCAGGCCGCTGGATTTCACAGTAGCTGAAGTTTCCAAATCGTCTTCCAGTAATGTGGAATTCAGGAATCACTAGTATTTAGACAGTAGAGGTTTATGAAGATTATGACCATGACTATTCCCTTGTTCCAGGAAGCAGGATTATAGAATCCCTCTTCTCCATTGACTTTCTGGCCCCCAATACATTCAGTTTAGCAATTCCCTCTTGGTTTTAACAAATACCCATGTATCCTCATATCTCCATGACATCATAGCCACTTGGTCTCTACCTGCTTGCTGTTTTCTTCCAATATTTACCTTCTTGTTGTTTCTTTCCTGTAACTGTGCAGTTTGGAGGAAGGCAGTTTCTCTTTTACTTTTGCTGTCTTCTCTTTCAGGAACTTGTTCTTTGCTTTCTGTGCACTTTTCTTTTCTTAAATCTTGGAGCAGCTTGTTAATTTTTTTTTGCTTTACAGGTTCATTTTCATTTAGGACTCAGCAAAATTCGAACAACTGTATGTAATCCATATAGGATAGTTTCAATAACTGGACTGACAATTATGTATTTGCCGAGTCCTAACTCCTAAACGATAAAGAAACACTCCCCAACCCCCATTTTCTCTGTGCTTGTTTGTGCTTCCCCTGGGAGAGGTTGGAGATTGCCTGAGAAGGCCAGCCTCACAGTTTGAACTACGGTCTTGTGACTGACTCTCACTCTATGAAATGTGTTGTAAAGCATGAAGGACTCAGTCTAGACATACATTATTTATTGTATAAGAATAATAATTGAAGGTGCATGCAAGATGATGAGTCTTTCAGAGGTTCGGAACAAGTTTAAATCCATGTGTTTAAAAGTATGAGATTTAAGTTAATAATTAGTATTATCTTTTGAAAAAATATTAAATGTATCCGCCTGGGACTCAGAATGTTCACCTTTACTTAATTTTATTTTTGTGCAAGTTTATAAGAGACACTACTCTTGCTAACGTCTGAAAGGAGTTACTTCAGGGCAATTAAAAAATCAAACTGCTGTTCAGTCCTATCACATTAACTTTCACACATACTCTGGTGTCTACTGAAATCATAGTGCATCACTGGAGCCAATGAGCAGATTTATATTGACTATCATTATTGTACGCCCACTTTTCTTTTGGCATCATGTGAAAAAGGGTATTTATAAATTCTGCTTGTTTTGGATTTACCCATTCATGAAGAGCCATGTCCAGAGTGATGAATCTTTACAGGGACACTAGATCTGAAGCACCTTGAACATTGGAGAAGTTCTGAACAGTATTTAAACTTCACAGTTTAAGACCAGGCCAAAATGGCTCACAGTGCTTCCTCCAAGAATCGCAAGATAATTGTGGAGAAAACAGCTCAGTTTGTTATGAATATTAATTAAATGCCAGATTGTACAGAGAGAGAAACAAACTGGCTCCTCCTTCATGCAACTGTAGTTAATAAAGTGTAACGTTTTCCCTACCATCCGCTCTCCTTCCTTTAAAAAAAAATATGAATAAGAACATTGGAATCCAAACTTCAGGCTTGATATTTGCCATGATTCCAAATGGAACAGCTGATTTCAGTGGAGATACTTCCATGGTAAGATCTACTTAGTGTGATGAAGCATGGCAAAATAGGGCTTTTTGTGGCTCAAGTACATCTCTAATTTGCAGACGAGAACTTTGGCTTGCATTTTATAATTTTGATTGAGCAGTGATGAAGTGATAAAGAGATTTTGCTTCCTTAATGAAGAACAATTAGTTTTATTTGCTGCAGAGAGAGAGGCATTTTGTGGAACGTATATGCTTAAAGGCCACATAGCAAGGGAGCAAACATTCCATCTACATTTAAATGATTTAATAAAGTAGTAAGAACTAAAATACTACTGGTTCCTCAAAGTGATGTGGCAGTAAGGGTAACTCTGAGTTGAAAAGCATAATAATATTTTCTGTGTTGCATCCCTAATCTTTCAAATTCAGGCCTTTTGTACCAGAGATCACACTTGAGTAAAATCTCCTTTTTAACCAGACATTGAAAGTATTGCTCTAAAATTAATCATAATTTGCATGCTTTAAAGCCATAAAAGGGTATAATGAACAGGCTGGTGTCTACTGGTGTGCATTTTACAGTACTATTTTCTACCATAATGTCATATCTGCTTACATGTTTGAAATTAGTCCACTTTCAAGTGAATGGAGGCTTGAAAAGAATATTTGTAAGCTATACCACCTGATTTTTTGGTATGGATGGAAATTCTCCTTTGGATGTAGCACGGACCAATGTTTTTAGAGCAAGAGATTTCAAGTTCCATTCCCCATGCCACATATCTCATGTACTCTATGTGATTTAGGGTATGTTTTTTCAAAACTCCCTAAGTAACTTAGGAGCCTCAGTCCCATTGACTTTCAATGGAATTTAGGTTCTGAAATTCCTAAGTCCTTTTTGAAAATGGGATTTTCTTAGGTCCTTTTGAAAATGTTACCCTTAGCTAACATTTCTAACCATAGTCTCTTTGTTTGTAAGCAGCCATTGATCATTAGAAAGCAGCATATAAATTATGAAGAAATTACAAAGATACACGATTTCAGAACGGCAGCTCAGTAAACACTGGAAACAACAGGCATCTTGAACCCTTATTGAATTATTTTATTGACCATTGAATAGTTTGTAAATTGAATCTAGCTTCTTCATTTGATTGGTTTTAGTTTTGTAGCATGAACTGACCATTTTGGTTTATGAAGTAAGTGCCTCAGAGTCTTGTTATAGTGGGCTCATCTTGCTATGAGAAATGTGACCATCAAATTCTGAATATTGTTCCATTTGACCCCAATAAAGAAATGAATCATTTTATTATTACAGAATGGAAGCGTTCACTTTTTAAATATACTTTGCTGAGTATAATTTCCAGAGTCCGAAAACAAAGGGATTCATCCTTCAGAAATGTCCTACACCTTTTTCTACTGCATATATGTAAACCTGTGAAAGAACACAATAAGTTTCGGAACATGGTTCTCAGTGCCTTTCAGACCATTCAGGAGAAAGTCATCAGGATGTAAAGAACTGCAGTTGGATGGAGATGACACTAGACAGTTCAACAGAGCCAAAAACTCCTTGTGTGGCCAAGGAAGCTAATTTTTGTATTTTAAAATTAATCCAGCCAAAAGCTGGATTAACTATGTCACATCCCCTTAACCACAGGCATGTAAACCTCAGGATAGACAGCTGTTTGGATGTTTCAGACTGGGACTCCTGCCCTCAGCAAACAGATTTGATTCTCCTACATGGTCACTTGGCTGCTTATACTCACACCCATATGTTTGGATGGCATTGTGCCTACTCACTAGTTGGTCAAATTGTTCCAGTAGGGCATAGATGCTAAGTTAACAGGTTGAGTTGGACAATGTCTGTAGCAACACATGTTCTATCACTTCTGAAGGAAATCTTTCCTCAGTGACAGGATGCCACATTGGGATAATGTGTCTCTTTGTATTTATTCACATTTCTTGCCAGTTAGGTGCCCAAATACCCCAAAACAAAATATGCAGATTTGGGCCTCATTTGTGGCTTTCAAAGAAATAATTTGTGTTGTAGTAGCTATTACATAAACTCTCTACATTCAAATGGTGCTTTAAAATGTATGCCACATGAATTGTGTACAGCACTCAGGCAATCTGCATTAATGCAAGATTAAAGAATACAACAGCACAAGTGGGCAAACTGTAGTAGAAGCAAAGTAGTCATCCTGAAACATTTTACAATTTTGCCTTAGATAGCTGGAAATGGCCACGGCAGTATTTCCTATATAGAATATTGTAAATACTGAAGTAATTTTATTTAGAAATCAAAGATGTTATCAGACAAATGGCCAGTTTTAAGAGTAACTATTGAAAGCTGCACTGAAGTCAAGCTATAACAATTTACAGCAGCTGGTCATCTGCCCTAAACAGTGCAGTGAAGTGGATGGACAACAAAATGTGAATGATACTGAGTTTTTGTGAGAGTGCCTAATGCTGGTAAAAAGTGGCAAAAATGACACATTGCGCATGTTGATTTTGAATAGGGAATCTCTTCCAATGATGTGTGTGTGTGTAAAAGGCAAGAACACTCCATATAAATTACTGTAATCTCTGTAACAATGTCAGCACAGTGGGGATTTAGCTCTGGAATTGAATTCACACTGTGGCAGCTAAGCCAAAGAAGTTAATGAAGGTTAGTGGAGCAAAAGTGTTTAGCCCCAACTTTTTTTCTGACTAGAATCCAATGTATTAAATAGATTGGTTAGCATGTACAATTATAAAAAATGATTTATTAACAAAGAATATATTGAAATACTGCATTTATATTTTTCCCAATTTTCCTCCCTCCTGCTCACCTGTTCACTGGGTAGTGCTTTGGGACAGTTTGTTGGCAGCCATATTGGATTTGGTTGGTTCATTTAAAATAAGGTTAGAGAGTTCTCATTTGCATGAAAGAAAAGAGAAAAATGTCAGGATTCCAAAAACACATACTGCTGTACATGTGGTATAAAATCTTAATGCTGCAGCATCAGTTCTAATTAATATAGATTTATTAAAATTGGCATGACTTTTAGACCATTTTTATTGAAGTAATTGGGAATAAATCAGATAGAAAAGTCACAGGTAAAGGAGTTTTAAGAGGCTTAGTGGCCTAATTCAGCTGTTATTCCCTCTGTCTTCTCTGATAGGTCACATGGTTCATATTTTTTCCCACTGAAAAGTTCCATGGATTGTACAGATAATGAGAGAGAAGACTATGAAAACCAGAGAGAAAAATGGTTGAATATTTGAATTAAACTATGCTATTGAGAGTGATATATTTGTTACTTGGATATGTGGGAAGAACAAATGATTATCTTTAAAAAGTCAGAAGATTAGTTTAAAATTTACACTGTTATATTGCAGTGCTTTTTGCTAGCTATGTTATATTTAGCGATCAGTCAACTTTTCCATTATAGAACTTTAATTTACATTTTGTTTATCTGCTTATGTATCTGTCTCACTCACATGCTATATGGTGAACATAATTTTTATTTGAGGTAAGGATATTTGAGCCTGGCTTCTGTGGTCCTTATGGAATTTTGTAGCTCATAGTTAATAAGAACAACCTATTTGTTGTCTGAGTTTCTTTTCCCCATCAATCCTTACACGAACATTTCATTTTCTAGTAATCTCAGCCTTGTTCTCTGTAATTTTTTTAAGGTCTATGTCTTTTTAATTTATTTTAATGTTTGAAATCAGCAAAACCAAGGCAATTCAACATTAAGGTTGAAAGTCTCCCTTGGATTCAATCTTCTGAGTCTAGTTGTTGCAGAATATCACTGAACACTGGGTGACATTGAATAGGGAGACAGAATGTTGACTGAATATGAGTCCGGGAACCAGGAACTGAGCAGCTCTGAATCCTGGCTGTGTGACTTTGCCCTAGCACTTCAGTAGGAGTTTCAGGTACTTGACATCTTTCAGAATTTGACCCTAAACATTTTTGTACTTTAAGCACTTGCTTAAAGTTAATTCCCATTGAAGTGATAGGGGCTTAAGCACCTCTCTAAAGATAAGCACACGCTTAAGTGCTTTACTGAATTGGTACTAAAATCTAATGCTGATCAGACTACTAAGACTGAAGATGGTTTTGAGCTGACAAAAAATGCTGACCTCCTGGAATTTTAGTTACTATTCCCCCCCCCCCCCAAAAAAGCCTTATAATGATCTTTAAATGGATGTGCAACTGATGATTTTATACTTTGAAATGCCTTTGTGGGACCAAATACTAGTATTGTTGATCAAAGATGTACATTTTTTGTTTCTATTTCTGTAAAACTATTGTTTAGAATTTGTAACTTTGTACATATTTAAATTTATTTTTGAAAAAGGGAAGTTGCATATTTTAAATGATCTGTGCAATAATATTTAGCATGCAGATAGGTTAAATACCCAAAGTCTCCATATTTTCTAGCCTAATCTTCACAGACTCTATATTAAGTAAAGGCTTCCCTATGGTACTTCAAAGACAGACTCAGAGAAAGAAAGGTAATAGGGGAAACTTTATTAACCTATCTATTTTAAGGAGGCTAGCACTCTTTCTGTGCTAACAAGTACATGACATGACCTAGCTGGATTTGACTGAAAAATGGCAATAATGCACAGGCTTCTTTAGATGGGATTTTTCCAAGATTGAGGATATATTTAAAGAGTATGGGTATAGATTTGACCACATAACTCTCATTTAAATTAATGGCAATCATTTGGCGAAATCCGTTTCTAATGTCCTGATCTATAGAGTATTTATGCACATGCTTAACTTTAAACTCCTGAGTAGTCCCGATTGAAGTCCTGTGAGACTGCTCAAGTGCTTAAAGTTAAGTTTGAGCTTAAGGGCTTTACTAGATTGGGGCCTAAAGGCCCCAGTTTAAAAAAAAATGCATGCATGCAATTGAGCACAAAATTACTGCACTTGCATGTGCACAATAGGCATTTATGCATGCAGATGTCTTGGTTTTCATTTTACTGGTCATTCATATATTAACAGCCTGTGTGCATGCTTCAAGTGGTAATTATAAAGAAAAATTAGCCACAGGCTTCAGTGCATACTCGTGAAGATCAGGCCTTAAGAGTTGTTACTTTCATAGTGTTTGTACAGTCTCTTAGCGTTGGGAAGAGGAGCTAAAGCATTAAGAACAGATGCATAGAAGCAGATAGTAATTATTATCATCACTTATTCAAATAATAATTTATTATTTTTTAAAGGAACTTTAACATTAATCTAGAAATAGTTACAGAATTGATTGTTCTACCAGAACCTTCTGAGTTGAGCAACAGTCCACGTTATTGAGATCCATTTCAGGTAACCACTCTTCTCTAAAACTAAATCTTCTTCTAGTAGATACTGAATTTCATGATCACTGCTGATAGAAATCCTGACTAAGAGACCTTGTTACCCTGGCCAAACTGTACATGAACAAAACAGATAACTTTATAAACTATAAAAATGCATACATATGTATTGGTTCCAGACATTTTTTGTGTGAGCATTTGATTGAAACTTTAATATCCCTTACAAATTAAAACAAAACAAAAAACCCCAACTTTTGACTAGAATCCCCCTTTGAAACGTAGGAAATCATATAAAACCCCAAGTTATATATTACTGTGGTACTTGCTGTTTTCCAGGTGTTTATAACATAGTCATAAAAATTCACTCCAGGCTCTAACTTGGTATTTAAAAGTCTCAGCTCAGCAGGATTTATAAACCAAATTTGGTTTAAATTAATTGGACTCTTCTTAGGGTGGAGGGAAGAAATGTTAGTGTATCAAATATAATTTTATTGGTTCCTATACTTGAAAAACAATTTTGTTTTATAAAAATAAAATTTGTAGGTCGTTAGTCCATAACATGGACTAGTGCCATGGCTTTTAGAGAGGCAGTAAGTGAGGTAAGAAAAGAAAGAAAGAATGAATTAGCCATCTAAGAATTTGGCATTTGAAAAATGGATAATGATTTTTTGGTGAGGACATTATATATATATAATTTTTTGACTGAAATAACATACAGTAAGTCAGTCAATAGTCCATAGTTTAATGGTCTATGTTGTCATGTGCAGTGTTGTTCTAGCAGTATTGGTCCCAAGATATTAGAGAAAGCCTTGTCTCTCTATGTTGTCATTTGTCAGTTGTCTGTGATAAAGGATTCCCCTCTCATGCATTGGCACAACTGGTTTAAGGCATGCTGGTTGGGACTCTGAGGCCTAAGTGATTAGAAGCTCAGATCCCATTAACTTCAGTGGAAGTTGGGCACTTTGCTCCCTAACCACCATTTGAAAATGCCAGCCTCTCTCTACTGTACTATACTACTAGTGCCAGCCTCCTTCATTTTATATATATATACACAGAGAGAGAGAGAGAGCGCCAAATTATTAGAATGGGAAGTTAAAATGCACCTACAGTTGCTTGCGCCTGACACCAGTTGCACACACATGTATGCATGCACATATTTTGGACCTATGACCTTTAAAAATATGGCTGTCAAGGTCTCCAAATATCATTAAATTTGATAGATTTCAAAGTCAAATTTTGTAGAATTGTCCACTGGCTTTTGGTGCCTCAATTTTTACGTGCCAACAACCTGAGATATCTGGGGACTGATTTTCACAGGTGCTGAGCGCCCACAACTTCACACGAAGTCAGTAGGAAATGCTGGTACTCTATGCTTCTGAAAATCAAGCCCTTGGGACAATGCAAAACTGAGGAACTGAAAACCAGTGGTCACTTTTGAAAATGTGACTGCTATAGACTAAGTCCAAAAAGGCTAGTGATAATTTAATTACATAGCATAGATTAAATATATTTCTTTTTATATTTGATGTTATTAGAATGTTAATTGAATGTATTACCACAGTACTTCCTCCCCCCCACAAAAAAAACCTGATATGTAACATTAAAAAAGGACTTGTGGAAATGTTTATACAAAATGTGATTTTTCCATCACTAAATCAAAATTGTAGACAAGCCAGTAGAGAGTTTCCTTCGCAAATTGAGGGTATATGCTTGTGTTTAAACAATCCATCCTGAAATGTGGATATTCTTGTTTTCAGTACATCTTGGTGT
This sequence comes from Terrapene triunguis, assembly GCF_002925995.2. Classification (NCBI taxonomy): domain Eukaryota; kingdom Metazoa; phylum Chordata; order Testudines; family Emydidae; genus Terrapene; species Terrapene triunguis. Next base: position 55,090,152 of record NW_020664447.1, read on the forward strand.
ACATAACTCAGAGAGGTGTGTCTGATGCCCCATGAATAATTATCTTATCAACTTTGATACATCAAGGTTGGCATATGTCCAGAACTTTAGATTTTATATTAAATTTATCTTTCACATATATCCTAACGTATATCCTGACTTTCACATATATCCTAAATAGACAAGTTTATTGTTTCTTTTTAATACTATTTTTTCTTCTAGTTCATGGTTTGACAGTTTCCTAAAGTTTATTTCTCCCTGCTGCTCAGTGCCTTTTTATTCTGTTTGTTGTTCTCTACTTCCAGCTGGGACATAGTTTAATGAATTATTTTCCAGTGACTGATATGACTTTTACAGCCTGCCTATGGAGATTATCATTTTTAATACAGTTTTGTTTTATTCTGTGTCCTGGTTCTTTTTACTCAGTACAGTTATTGTATTAAGATTGTTGAGATGATTTTCTCCATGTTAAGCATGGAATATATTCCCTTATAACATGGTTAGTTCTGTTTTTGACTCCGATGCCTGAATTTTTATTTTCAGTTCAATTTCTGACATTTTGGCTTTTAGGCCAATGTGCATTCGTGTTGCATTGAAATTCCATGAATAAGAACTCTGCTGCTGCTGATCTATCTCTACATCTTCTCTGGGTGTATTTTGTAATGTGATTTAGCATCCAGATTTTTGTCAAACTGTAGTTTATATGGAACTTTGCACAAATTATGTTTCTCATAGCAATCATTTTAGCTCTCTTCTGCATCCTTTCTCCCTTTAGTTTTCTTGTAATTTTATAACAAGGACTTCTCAACCTTTTTCTTAGCATGAATTTTAACCTTTCTCAAATGTGCCTTCTCATACACCCCAGATTATTTCCCCCCAGTTCTTCAAGATTAGGGGGGGAGGGATAGCTCAGTGGTTTGAGCATTGGCCTGCTAAACTCAGGGTTGTGAGTTCAATCCTTGAGGGGGCCACTTAGGGATCTGGGGCAAAATCAGTACTTGGTCCTGCTAGTGAAGGCAGGGGGCTGGACTCAATGACCTTTCAAGGTCCCTTCCAGTTCTAGGAGATAGGATATCTCCATATATTAAGATACATTGTGGGAATTAGTAGAGTTGTTTATGTGCCGTTTTCTGAGGAGCAGAAGTTCCAAGTGATTGGACAAATCCTTTTCAACAGAAGACTTGAGCCTGGGAACAGGCACCCACATGACCATCCTCCATACCAAGTAAAAGTCTAAGGTGTTATGAGCATCATGAAGAATCACTATAGTATTTAATGCCATGGTAGGTGACTCAACCCCATTGTTAAATGTATAGCTATTTTAAATAAAATATCAAAGGAGAGTTCCCTGTCTTGCTTAGCTGATTATTTGGGGGGGGGGGGGTCATTTGAGCTAATTGAAGAAAAAATATTTGCTTTCAATATAGTTCATTAATCACATATTTAGGATGTACAATTCAAAACAAAGTATGTTTTCTTTCTAAGCACAAAATATTTTTATAAACTTAAGGTATTACCTAATTAAACTTGACTTTACAAAAAGTTCCTTAAAGATATGAATGAAATGAAAATAAAAGCCAGAAGGTTCTGCTAAGTCTGAATTCAAGGTCATAATTTACCAAATGCCCATTTGCTTTGATTATAAGATGCAATTTAAAAATTAAACCAAAAAGTTGGGGTCATGTAAATGAAGGCTTTTTGAAAAAAACTGCAGTTCATAACAAAAATTTTATTACTGGTATATCATAAAAGGGAAAGTCTTTTGGTGAAAGTTGTGGTTAAAAAATGAAGGTAAGGCTACTTACAGTAAAATATACTAGATCAACAGTTCCTTATATTTAGCTTTTGTTTTTATAAGTGCAAATACAGCCTGGACAGTAGTAGTGTACTCTTTCTCGCCCTGTCCAACAAATATGCCACAGCCTTGACTGTGAGGAACCAGTAGGGGTGAGAAAGTTGTTCAGTGTCCAGGCTCACTTAGTTTCTGGAATCATTGCTCAGGATACCAAAACTGGAACTGGGTTGAGAACATTAGTTCATTTCAACAGCTTTCAACACTCTTGACATGGGCTAAATTTAAACAAGCAAGCGGGAGGTGAATGGCTCTGCTTGCTTGTGGCAGAGTGCTAGGAGCCTATAGCTGACCCCAGCACTTTGGTCACTAAGGTACTAGCTGTTTCCCATTGGAATGGACTTAATTGAGAGATGGGTGCTTAATTAGGCGGAAGGCTAATGAGTTAATTACAGCAATCAGCCTCTTAGCTGGGAACAGTTAAAGGAGAGGAAGGAAGTTCAAGAGGAGGAGGCTGGCAGGGGCCAGGAGATAGAGGATCTCAGAATGAAGTGATCTTTCCTTCTCCCTCCCCAGAGAGTGGGCTAAGGAGGAAATTAATGTTCCTACCCAAGGCTGTATTGATGGTGGAGAGGATCTAATAAATAACACATTGGTGTTTATAAACTTGGAAAGCATCCAGCCTGTTTGTGGTGGTCCAAAGCAAGGAAGAGGAAGCCTTGTCAGAATCCTGTTACCCATCTCTAGAGTCATTCATTTGCTTTCGTTTTATAAATTTTTATTAAAGTAATTGCTTTTTCTGCCATCTGAGTCCTGTCTGTCTTCTCACTTACTATGCTGTTACCGCTTTCCCTCTGTTCTTTCAGTTTTGAAATTTCACTTCCATCTTTCTTATATTTTTTAATGCCCACCTGGTTTTCCTTGATAAACCCAATATTCTGCTTCCTCTTTAAAATTCCCACACATGCAAACTGCTGAAATTTCCCAGATTATAAGGAGAACTGAGGTGCCTGAACTACTCCAAGGCTGTGGTCCTGGTGTTCCACTTATTAAACTTCACACCCTGCTCTGTCATCACTCTGAGACCTTCTGATGCCTCTATAATGCACCAGGGCTCCTCCAACCTGTGGAACAAGTATTCCGAGATTGCTTCAGTCTTTTTTGTTGTTTTTTGATCACCTGTTGCCGCAGAAACACCAGGAAGCTATTTTGTGAGGTTTGCACTAGTCTGTATTACTTTCAACCTGATAGCAGGCTACAACTTATTTTTAGCCAGTTATAAGCCATACTTTGTTAGATTGCTGTTAGATGTGATAATTCACACAAATACTCAGTCACATATTCTTGGTAAAAATTTTAATCTCTCTGACCATTGTTGTAGTGTCAGCAAATTGCCATCTGTGCAGTTACCCTAAAAATACCCACTACTTGTGTTTCTCAGATTTAATGTTTATTATCTCAGTACTGTAGGTGAGGTTATTTCAGTACCAGTTGGTGGTGTTTTGCTCAGAGATCCTAAAAATTTCTCAAAATTACTTCTAGGAATATATTAAGTGATACATTACAAAATGATACATTTATCCAGCTTGTGATCTGAAGAGTGGTATGAAATATGAACACCGCTTCAACCACGCACTGAAATAGTGTGGTGAGCTTGTCTTTCCTGTCACCTCTTTATGTCTAGGGGATAACACCATTCTTTACTTTCTCATAACATTGAAGCCTTGTTAAAAGGTTTTATTGTTGTAAAACAAATTGATAGATACATGAGGATGCCAGAAATAAATTTGTCATCTGTGGTTAGAGTCCATCCTAGTGCACTTGAGGGAAGATGGCACAGGTACCACCAACCATGTTTTGTAATAAAACTGCCTAACATTACATATGCAATGAAAAAGTCATCAAACACTGTAAATAACAACAAAGAAAAGAGAACAAGGAGAATTTAAAGAGAAGAGATATTGAAATGTACTTTGCTACATAATTTGTGCACTTGATGAGAGATTTAGCAACTTAATATGTGGTTTGATTTTGTGAGGTATTGAGTGATCTTAGTTCCCATTAATCTCAATCGTTAAGCAAAACTTAGTCCACTTTGTGTCTTATGACAAGATATACAGGATGTGTTAGGTGCATTTCAGAGCACATCATGATAGGTGCATTAAGAAGCCAGTTTATTTTCCCCATTTTTTTCCTCCAAAGACCATTCACCTCATTATAAGACCAGAACATAGGATATAAATTCCTTGGAGACCTCAAGAACATCAACATAAATTGATGCTCCTAATCTTTGGTTTGTAAACTCTCCCTGGCATCCAGTGTAGTGCAGCTCATGCTCTTGAAGTGGGATAATTTAATAATTGATCAATGTCCCCCTTGTAGTTGGAATATAATAAGGTTATTTAATGGAGAATTCAGCTTCTGTTGCTATGCTAACTTTGTGCTACTATCCACTTTTATATTAAGATCAGTTAGGTAGTTGTAAAGTTCTGAAACTTTGTCAGGTTTGTCTTTTACAGAATTTAACATTACCCCTAATTCAGGGCCTGATCCAGCTCAAGTCAGTGGCTTCGCAATCAGACCCATTGAATGAAATTCTCTTCCCACTGAAGTCAATGGTAAAGCTGCCATTGATTTTAGTGGAGCTAGGATTTCACCCTTAGTCTCCAGCAATTAGAGCAAAGGAGATTGGGATTTAATAAAATCTTGTAAACATCTTTGCAGTTAATCAGACAGTACTTGGTAATTGGCACACTAGAGACAGATAAATTGAGATACTGTACTTCATCAACAGGAAACAAGACTTGTTTTTGTTGTTGTAAAAGACATTTTGAGAAGTTATAGACGTCCACAATTAAAGCAACTCTTTATCCTCTTTTCTAAACATTGTTTCTTTTCCTTGTCGACTTTTATGCCAGTTGCATTCCAAACATATGAATGTACATTTGCAACCCATGTTAACTTTGGCATCCTTTATAACCATCCTCATCACTGAAGAATGCTTTTTATGGGGTATTGTTTTGTTTTCAGTTCCCTTGAGACTCTGAAGTCATTTTTAAAGAGGCACAAGTTAGACTTGGCTCGTGTCTGCTTCAAGATATAGATGCCATAGAGCCAGGCCCCAGTTCCAATATTCATCCATTTTTAGAAGCCATTTTGAAATTATATCTTGTCTAGTCATTTGCCCCATATACAGGGAGTATAAAAATGGTGTAAAATGATACCAAATCAGAATTCTCTGCTCTCACCACTTGCGTGGCATTTTACACCATTTTACACCGAGATGCATTTGGCTACACTGCATGCAAGGCAGGGCCTCCAACTCTCACAAAAAAAGCCACACTGTGAGCCACTTATTCACATTGACTCCACTGTGACTACTCACTGGAGTTAACTGCTCATCAGTGTGAGTAAAGGGTTCACAGACTGTCACAAAGTGAATAGTTTAAGGAAATATATGAGAAATAAATGTACTATATCAAGGTTCAAAATAAAGTATATTGCAGTACTTTATAGCAAAGATTTGTTCAGTATTTTAGGCAAGGAGAAGCTCAATTGTCTCCTTCCATAGAAGGTGTAAAAGATCTCAGTATTTCTTCTTTTTAAATTCATACCAGAGTTAGTTTCCATTCCCATCCCTAGGTGCTGGTGGTTTAGATACCAAGTGATAATTCTACATTTTAGACAGCTTTTATTGCCACTAGCCCTGTTGAGGTTTTTTAAATAAGAAGCTACTATTATTTGCTGTCACAAAAGTGATATTTCTTTCCTTTTTCTGTAATTTGACAGTTAACTTTGTTAGTTATGAAACCAAATCATTTTGTGTATTATATGAGTCACTTACTATTAGTCTCATTTTTTGTGAAATTGAATTTGCCTATTTTCCTCACTGATGGGAATATGAGTTTATTGTTCTGGACTCCTGCTCAAAGGAAGAGGGAATGCTAGTGGCATAACTGGAGGGAATAATTTTTTATCCTTTTACACTGTATCTTTGTAGAATTGTTGAAGGACAGAAGATTTTTCTCCAGCAGGAGATGCTTCTTTTCTCCCAGTAGAAGAAATCTCACACTTCTGGTACTTTGACACATCATTGACTGTTAGAGAACATGGAGCCACTGTTTACTGCTGGTTCTTGTGTGTTAAACAGCCCTCCACTGCTTTTATTATACCATTAATTGCACTTAATGCAGCTGCATTTCTAGTACGCTTGGCTAAGCTCTGAAAATTAAGTAGAGGGTACTTTGTTATAAAATTCACTGTAATGAGCTCTAGTGGGACAGGGTCTGTTAAGTTTGAAATTACCTCAGGCCATTTCCAAAGGACTTCCTAAAATATTTCACATCTATAAAAGTTTATAACAAAATAAATAGCCTAGGATACTGTTAGAAAGGAAAAACCATAGTTCCACAGTATGCATTGGATAAAATATCAATGTTTTTAATGCCAAATTGTTGTGTTTGTTTTCAACGTTTACTTAGTAATGCGCTAAACAGAATGTTTTTAGGCTGACAGCATGTAAATTTTAGGTGTTTGGTTAACCCAGTGGTTTTTATGCATACTGCTATTGCTCTTGGGTCCCTAATCCAGACCATACATTCATGAAACTGGAATAAATTTAGGACTCCCTCTGGGTTTACATAAATTGGTTCAAGAAGGGGTCACACTTCTCAGTGCAAAAACATTATAAGAACTGCTGCAACTATTAGCCAATTAGCTTAATGTTACAACTAACAGCCTGTACTGAGTACCGATCTCTGGTACCTGGCTAAATGGATGACTAATACAACGTCACTTTCCTCAGTGTTCTTTGACTATATGGCTGCTGTAATGCTTTGCGGCTAATAAAATTTCAGCTTGACTAATTTACCGGGTAGCTTTACCAAAACATCCAAGTAATCCTTATATGCTCATTAGAAATGGGTCTAAAATGAGTTCTCTTAGAATTGAGTGGAAAAGTCTCTCTGGGATCAGCATCACTGAGCTTTAGATGCATTGGCACAAATCAGGTGGAGGATCTTCTATGGTTTTAGTGCAGCAATTTATCTGAATTTTGTAGTTAAAGTTTAAGCATGAGGTAATTAGAGGCCTCCAAGCTTGAAATTCATGCACCTCTTTTTTTTCTTTAATAGACTCTCTATAAGTGTGCCAAGCTAACTGTTTGACTGATGTGAGTTGTATATTGAAGCTCTGTTCAACGTCTCCAACAGAATATAGGTTAAAATCCTGAATCAGTTTTCTTTTATTTTGAGATTTTGCATGTGTATACTGTAAAGAGGTCTCTGCATTACCAAGGGTCATTCGGCAGCCTATTGTGCCACTTAGAAATATTCACTAGTCAATAATCAAATACACTGCAGCCATTAAGTACTGCACCTGTTGTCCAGATGGGCTAACAATAAACATGACACAGCCAATCATGATTGCAGAATAGAGTGGACAGAAGGCTTTTGGGGATATTTTGGGGGCTTTCCTCTATTTATCTGTCTAGTGAGTATGTGAGCTGACCTTTATGTCACCACAGTTTTGTGGTTGGCAATATCTGTGTGAGTGTGTCTCAACACTAGAGTCTTTCATCATTCAAATGGATATCCCAATGTCCTCTGTTTCTCTTTGTATTTCTTTTTGTAATTTAGACTGCACTGCCAGCTCATTTTGTTTTTCACCTTTTAAACTAATGAAACATTATCACTCAGAAAAAAATTGGTATTGAATCATATTTCAAATCTCAGTATCTTGAATTCTTTAAATAGGAATTCTATGGAATTATTCCAACTTTAAATGTAGATAAAGCTCTGTTAGACTTCATCCAGGACATCATATTTTTGTAGATCTGAGTTATTTATTAATCTAGGTACGTTTGCATTCTGAAAGGTTTATTGGATACCCAGTGATGTGCAGCTCTTGAATTAATTTTGAATTACGGTAAAATAATGTATTTGCAGATAGTTGCTGGACCAAAAATATTTTTAAAATGTCTGTTGATACCAGAACCTAATACTACATGTGCATCTAATGGAACTGCATTCTATGGGGGAAATATCAGTTTTTGAGAAAATACAGATTTTACTGTGGCCAGGTAGACTCCAATCCAGCAGAGCCCTTAAGCATATGCTTAATTTTGAGTATATGAATCATCCCATTGACTTCAATATATAATACCACTTCAGTAGGACTACTGACATACTTACAGTTAAGCGTATGCTTAACTTTGAGTACATGAGTCATCCCATTGACTTCAATATGTAATACCACTTCAATAGGGCTACTGACATATTTACAATTAAGCATATGATTAAGTGCTTTGTTGGACAAGGGCCAAAGATTGTTAGAGGCATCACTAATGATCTGTTTCAATTGCAGGTTTGGAAGATTTGGATTTTTTTTCTTTTTGAGATGTGTGAATCATAGAAGAACCTATCTGTGAAAGTTAGCTCAAAACGTCCTCATAAGTTTGCCAGTTTAATTCCAGGAAAGCATGTGGGGCAGAGGGTGATATAGCAGCAAGAAATTAAATAAAAACCTATCCAATTAGTTTAAATATTTCCAAGACATGCCGGAAGGGCCTGATGCCAGCTACATTATTTTCAGTGAGTTGAATGCAATACATAGGGATTGGGAGATAAGGGAACACCCTCTAACAGTAGAGAGAACAGATGGAAAATCGTGTGGTCAGTCACTTACTTGTGTTTGGTCACTTGCTTCTTGATACTAAATATGAAACACATTGCTTCTTCCATGTTATTTACAGTGTTCTCCTCCCGTCAGTTGCACAATTCCAGAATAATCATTATGCTCCTATGACATGAAGTCTGGCAAAAACATGTTCAGATGTTGGGACCAAAGCGTATTTTTGTTATTGATCAGACAGTTGTGTAAGCAGATTTAGACATGGTGCAAAACATGCTATTTATGTCAATAATCTGCTTTCACTGCATTTGAAACATCTACACTAGTGATAGCAACTTCCTGATGTCATAAAGTGGCGTAATGTCACAACATGACACTGCACTGTCTCTCAACTAAGTTTGAGGGCACTTTTTAATGTTCTGCAAGGCACAGGAATATTGTTGAAATCAGCAGAGTACCACAAAAAAATGTGGGGCTGGCGACAGGCACAGCCCCACTGGGCTCCGTAGTTAATGATAACATGCGGCAAAAGGCTCTGAGAGGAAAGCCGCCCATTGATGTAGTCTTCAAACTTTGATAGTATGTTGACTGCTATGTGATGTTTATGAAAATGAGGGATGTAAAGTGCAGCTTGTTTTCGAAACTCTCTGCCGGAGACTGAGATGGTTGCTTTTTAGAATAATGCAGAGTGTTTTCCATTTGTTGATAGAAATGAAAAATAAATAAATGGAATTGAGTAGATAACTATTTCAGTTGAATGCCTTCCTCTGTATTCTGCGTGTTGTTTTGTGGGGTGTAATTTCTGTGGTGAAGCGAGTCATTTAACTTCATACAACTAGGTGTCGGTGGAGCTCCACCTCTTAGATGAGGGAAAGATGGTTAACCACCTCATATGGGGCAGTGCAAAATAGGGGAGGAGATAAGGGGAAAATGGAAAGAAAAGGTAAATTAAAATAGTAGAAAGGAAGAATAAGTGAGATGGAAATAAGTTTATGCTCACCATCTTTCAAGGCTTATTTTCTTTAATTCCACACAGCTTTGTGAGAGTTGCAGACTATATTCAGTACGCAGTTTAAGGGTTATTGTTTGAGTTTCCTCTAATCCTTCTCCTCTTTCACTCTGTGTAAAATGTTTTGATTTTTCCTTTGGGAGGACGAGTTTTAGTTTTCAGTTTATTCTTCTCCTTTCTCTTTATCTATGAGGAAGTCACCCATCTCCTCCTGAGTTCATCACACACAGCGTACATACATATACCTTTCTCCTGTGTGGACGTCTAATGCTCCGTGATCCATTGGGGTCTTCCTCCTCTTTTGAGCACGAAGACTCCTCTTTCCTCTCTCCTTGCCTCTCTGTTTGTCAATGTTGTGCCAGGAAAGGGAGCTGTCCTATGTCAGAATTGTTTTCAGAGTAGGCTGAAACGTTACTTTGCCTTTCATCAGTTCCTTTGGCTCTGCACGTGTAAAAATTTGACTTTCTGGCCAACCCAGTAGCTAAAGTTTGATTCTGGCAACTCTAATGGACACAATCATGTTTAGAAGAGAAGAGAAGCTGATCGTACATTTGCAAATGGCATGGAGTTTGTAATGGAAAGCTTTTGAGTGTTGAAAGAGTTGTCCACCAGCTTTCATTAGTTGGCGAATCTCTGACTTATCCTTGCATAGTACTGCCAACTGCAACACATTTTTTACTCTTACGTTTAATTGATTTTCACGTTATAAAATAAACAAGACGTCATTGTTTGGCATACAGAAACAATTCCAAGGCTTCAAGAACACCATAAAACCAGTACACACATAATGAAAGATGACAGAATACAAACTTTCTCTCACAAGATTACTAAAAGAAATAATAAAGAAAGATAAACAATTTCAAACATTACTCATTGGACTTCTGGACAACAGCAGAATATATAAATAGGATGGAGGATGGGGGAAAGGTAAGGAGTATATCATGTATTGAGTGTGAATGGTCTTCATTCAGATCTCTCTATAGTCACTGAAGCATCACATTATATTAAATTTCTCAGAAAAATATCCCATCCATAAAAGGAAAAACATTTAAATTGATGACAGTCAGTTGCAAATTTACTGTTTCTATGAAACTATTCCTTTGGCTGCACCAAGTCAGCAAATTAAGAGAAAAGTATAAGAAAATTGGGAATTATAGAGTGTTACAAAGTGTGAACAAAGCGTTAAGAATTATTTCAGAGGAATCTTTTGATCTGACAAAATACCGAGTTGCTTATAAAAAAGAAAATGTTTCTCTTTTAGTGTATATGTGTAACAAAAAATAAGTTTGGTAGGTGTACGTTAAATATAATTTTAGAAAAAAACATTTAAATGCATGCTTTGGCAATACAGTTGTCAAGGTCCTAGATAGAAAAAAGAAACTAAGATTACAAAGTATCAATAATGAAAGCCAAATTAAAGACTCAAAATGTGTCTTACAAAGCACATACTTCCCCAAAAGTTCATATGCCCATCTGTGTCCACAGCTGACTCTTCCAACAGTGAGTCTGGAACAACTTCTGAGTTTTCTGACTTCCTTTGCTGAACAAGTATCTCCACTTCCTCTAGATTACAAAGAAAATAAATGTCTGGCTACAATAAGTCATTCAACTTTGATAGGTATGACATGATGTATTTTAAATGCTAAGTCCCACATCTGTTGTTTCACAGTAGAAGAGATTTGACACCTTGACATTAAAAATGCAGAGTAGTGAGGGTAAATCACACAGTTGAGGAATTAGCAAACAAAAAGGCGTATTTTCTCTTACAGTAGAAGGGGTCTGTAAGTCAAATTCACTGTTTGTATTAATGACTGCAACTCCATTGAAGTGAACAATGTTGTGCACTCTTAAGGCAATGGTGAATTTGATCCCCAGTTTCTGATTACCAAAGTCTCACATACTACTGCAACAGTTCTGAAATCTTCCAGTCTGCAGACTTTCTCCCCAGAAGTCACCTTGCAGAGGTGAAAGAAATTGGTTTCCAATTCTACTGCCATTTTAAAAGATACTGAAGCCATTAACAAGGAAAATGTTGTGGATTCAACATTCTTGAGGAAAAAAACGTTAACTTTCTAATTCTGCTTTATCATCACACTCATCCATCTTATACTGTATTTTTTTGTTTTCCTTGAGCAAAGAATTGAACAACATATCAGCAAGAGATTTAGATTTCAACTATTTTTCCTACAGCCCCTTGTAATCTCTGAGAAAAGGATTCTGTTTTCTTACCAGCTACAGAAACAGATTCTTACAAATTGTCTGAACTCTTGTGCATTAAAAGCTTGATCCAAAATCTATTTAAGTCAATGGGAGTCTTTCCATTAATTGCAGTGGGCTTTTGATCAGACTCCCTGTCTATACACTGCATAACAGTAATTTAAAGATTAAACAGCTCTATCTCCCATTTGTTGGGACTCACAATAGGGTGGTGGCAGCTCCCTTGGAAGACCCCATCTTTAGTAGGTATGTTTTAAGGGTAAAAAGGTCTTTCTAAATGGCTATCATTTGTTCTAAGATATTTTCAGTCCTTGGCAACTTCAGCTTACTCTTCTAGCTCTTATCTAACATACTTAGTGAGAAAAATGAGCCAGTTGCAACAGATTTTGAACAGTTTTACAATTCTCCCACATGTGGGTTTGATAGTCCCTTTAAACTTCTTTCTTTCGGTTAAAATTGCCAAATTCAGAATCATTGTATTTTGCCTGCAGACTCCCTTATCAATGGATAGAAGCGGCAGCTGGAAGACCAGCAAAAATAATTGACTAGTGTCAGAGTCGGTTCTTACCAGAATCCTGGGTTAATTACTCAGTTCAGTTTTGGCAACTGATGAACATACCTTCCCTGAAAATGTTGATTGATTGCATAGTTGTATCCAGCCTCACTTCATTTACAAACCTCCATTATATCTTTCTCTGGCTGAATCACAAAGAGGATAAAAGGCATAAAGTGTATAAATAAACCAGCTAGCTATGTGCTTCACTGAAGCAACCAAGACTGTAATAGTCGTAAAGCCTTCAATTCTGGTTTGCAGCACACAATAATATCAATAAAAGTTGTGAATGTTGATTCAGATCAGTATATGGCTGTACTGTATGACAGGGTAGTGACTCCTTCTGTTTGGTTATTTGCTGCCTGTTTACATCATAGCTGGTTTTAAATTGTACTGCTGAGAGCCATCCTACGTTCAGTGAGAGCAGTGCTGTGTATTTCTAAATCTTCACTGTGGACCGAAAGCTCATATTGTGAATTAAAAGATAAATATTGCCCATATGATAATGTGCAAAATCCAGTGCTGTTTCAAATGAGATTGTTGCCCTTCCTTATTGGGATTCTTCATTTCAGTTTCACTGTGGTCATGATAATACGTCACAGATAGAAAGTGAACGTAATGTAGATGTAAAAAACAGGAATACTACTGCTATCAGGTGCAATACCTTACTTCCTTTTTGTTGTCATGCAATGTTACATTGTCTTTATTATCATAAAATGAAAAGGCAGGACTGTGAGCATATGATGTGTGTTTCTGCTTTCTGATCTTGACTGCTGAGCTGGCTGCCTAATCCAGTCACATCTAAAGCCGTTAGTTTCTAAAAACATATGCCAATTACTGTTAGAAGAGGACATGAATATTTTTAAAGAAAATTCAGTGGGCAGTTGCAGCCCCATAATGAATGGTTGGCTTCTTGCCCAGGTATTTTTGAAACGTTCACATTGTTTTAAGTCTGAGATATATTTTGGCATACAGTGCTTTTTAATGATAGTACAGCCATGGTGGCATACTGTATGATAGGCAGTTAACAACAATGTTTTAAATCTTCAAGAATTCCACATATATATCCGATAGAAATCCACATCCATCATTGCATGTTAAACTGTGGGACGGATGGCATTTTGTGAAGCAGCTTATCTCAGAGTTAACTTTTTTGTTGTTGCAATTTTGGTCTGTCAGAGTTGCAGTCTCCAAATATTGTGAATTAAAAGATAAATATTGCCCATATGATAATGTGCAGAATCCAATGCTATCAAAAGATTGAGAGAGGGGAGAAGGGGAATTTGTTTCACCTGGGAGAACCAATCCTGAAAACAGAGTTGTATTTAGGAGAGTCAGGTTAGCCGAGAGTGGCTGTGATTTAAACTTGGTGGAAGCTTGGGAGATGTTGATCACAGCTCTCATGTACTGTAATACACTATTGCCTAATATATAAAGAGGCATTTGAACTGGCTCCAAGGGGAAGCTGCTTGCCCGTTCTTTTGGCAGAAGGGAAGACATTGAAATTACAGTGCCAAGAATCAAAAAAGACAAAGACTGGAGGATGTCACAGAGAGATACTCCCCTTACTTGACTCTCATAAATATATATTGTACCTTGCTTCCTGTATATCCAATAGCCTTTGGTCCCCTTGACATACTAGTGGCATGTAAAAGCCCTGTGGATGGATGGAGTATTAGACTGGAAGTAATCAGGTTGTGCTTGACTTACCTCAGCATTTGTAGCAGATGTTACAAATGTCATGACATGAACCATTGGGATCGGACTGGGAAAAAAAGTCAAGACAACAGATGTAGGCCTCTTAGTTTTACCAGCTAGTATAGTCTGACACTATATAACAGGGACTTGATGTTGATATCCTGCCCTCCTTCCTAGAACAGAATCAGTGACACTAGCAATTTGTCTAGCACTGATGTCAGAAAGGGGTGACAGCAGTTTTCTTCCCAGAGGAATTTTAATAGTGGTTTGAAAATAAAGGCCTTAGACCTGTTATTCCAAACATTCAGCTTCTTCTATTTTCTTCTGATGTGCACTCCAAAGCCATCCCTCATCCTGGGGTTATCATAATGTGATTTTTGTTTTGGTGTGGCTGAACCTTCCTGTATTTGTGTTTGGACAAATATCCACAAATTTGAATGTTTATCTGCACATTTGTCAAATTTCCAAACTTCTTAGGGATCTCATCTTTGTCTCCTCCCTGTCTTTTTCCTCACACATCCAGCTGGTATCCAAATCTAGTGTTTCCTCCTCTGTGACACTTCTTTCTGTCCACATCAGTCAAAACTCTAATGCAGACCCTTATCTCATCTTGATTACCACAGCCAACTCCCCTACAACTGCCTTAACATCCACATAATTTTTATTGCCTTTTCCCCCACACTCACCTCTACCTCCCTTGCTCTTCCAACAATGCCCCTCATTCATTTATTTAACTTTTTACTCTGCTTTCTACACTGCCACTTACTCTTGGACCACGCTCCCTAGACTAAACCATAAAGCCACTTCCCATATCTCCTTCAGACCTTTTCTCAAGACTTACCTCTGCCATGATTCTTATAATATTGGACCAAGTTGAGGGATAGGTGGGGTTAGTTGATACTTACTTTATCTATTTTTAGTAGTAGGAAAAAATTGTGAATGTGTATAAAATAAGTGTGTATAAAATATGTTTCATCGTATCTCTCCCTCATACCTTCTTTACATTCTTTGTCCTCTTAGACTGTAAACATTTGGGGACTCGGACAAATCTTCATACGTATACATTTGTACAGCACCTAGCACAATGATTGGGGACTATGGCAGTATAAATATTAAATTGTAATAATAAAACAGAGGATTGTTTCCACACCTTGACACTGCCACAGTGCATTTTGCTACCCTGGACTGATAGCTAGATTGAATACTGGGTAGTTGGTGGTTTTGTTGCATTGGCACGGTAATAGCTTTGTTTGCCCTAATTTTGGTTTTATTTCAAAGTGTACTGTGTTCCTTACCTCTGAAAATAGCTTTTGGGAATCATAATATTATCTGAATGTGGTTGTGTTTCATGCACTGAGGATGTTCCTACTGTTTCTATTTCCTGGGAGTTTCCAGTGAGCTTGCTGGGATTCCAGGGGAATAAAACATCTTTTCAGCCATTCTTGAACTCAGATTAGTTTTACTCCTTAGCCCCACAAACCCATTTAGGATTTCCTCTTAGCTGCCTTAGAACACCTCATCCTTTGCCGGAGTGCTGAAGAGTCTATGGACCCCAGCAGTTTTTTCCTGTGGTTCTGTTTAAAGCCGTGGTTACTCTCTGCTACCTCATTCTCTCAGGTGCTGTCATTCCTGAACTAGAAGCTTAGCTTTCTCACTGAAGAATTTCATTGTCAAAGAGAGGAGTGGGGGTTCTCCCATGAAGAATTTTAATCACCCTATCTGTAACCCTTTTGAAGAAGGCACAATAGTTCCTATAGTAACTACCAGACTGTGGGAGAAAGGCCAGTGCTCCCTCCCCCAGCTACAGATGGAGAACTCCCTCTACTTAGATGACTAGAAATCCTTGAACAGAGAAGCCGTCCTCCTTCAGAATGAAAAGAAAAATCTTTGAAATACGCTCTCTAAAATGTAGGAATAAGTACAAATTAAAAGAAACCACACACAACTATTTGACTTGTCAAATATTTTAAAATCTTGCATATGCTTGTTTTTAAGGTTTGATGTCTTTTCATACATAGAACTTTTCATTTTAATTTGAGAAGTTAAAACAATAAAAGAAAGACATTTGGGGCCTGATCTTGCTCTGCTTATTCAGTGAAACTCAGGCTGGGGTAATCAGGCCAGGAGGAGACCCATAAAACACATGAAGATTTTTGGTAAAACAACTATTTGAATAATATTTTTTCTGGCAATTTTGAATCTCAAATGTTTTGAGGTGGGTGAAGAATGCAAACATACATTTTGGAGGAATGCAGGCTTAAAATCTGTTGCCACCAATCCGATTTACAGGGATTAGAAGTGATATGATATGTGCCATACCTCTGACAACAGCTTGCTTTAACCCCTTGTAAGATGTAGAATTGTGAGTAAAATATAATTAAATATTATACAGCTACACATATTAAAGCAAATCTCTTTTGTTAAAGTATTTTAAATATTCTTATCATTAAAATATTTTTAATTCTTGGAGCTTAATGTACTTATGCAGTTTGCCAGATGAGGTATAGGAGAGCAAGTAATAAAACATACCTTAGTTTCCATTTTAAATAATACTTTCATACCAAGTTAACAAGTGCATTCTTGACATCTGATCAGTTAATCTGCTGAAAGTGCTGGTTTACTTTAACAGCTATGTACTGTAACAGTGTATGCACATTTTACAAAGATGCACACATGACTGGAGAATGGACATCAGTATGCATGCAGAATGACAAATAAATATGCATTAAAATATATTTTAAATGCCATTGTTAGTGTTTTAAGTTGATTATCATATTATTATCATATTATCTTATATGCATTATGCATTTTATATACAGTCATTTTTGACAAATTTGTTCAGATGTTTTACTGCTTTGATGGTTAGTTGGTAACGGTACAGCATTAAAGTTTTCAATAGCTTTACTAACCCGAGATGAAATAATCTGCCATTATGTTACATCCCAGGAGGATCACCGCCTTGTGGATGCTCACTAGGCTGCTATGGTAGACACAAACCTTGGATTTCCCTCTGGACCACCAATTGCAATGGTTCAGGGTGAGCTGAATCTTTCACCCTGATTTGGTCTCTCCGAAGGTACTCTTTCCAAGTTACAGCCTCATGCCTGTACTTCTCTCAGGATGAAATCTTGTGATTCACCCAACTTTTAGACTGGGTCCCCAGGTCACAGCACTCTTGTTCACCAAGCATGTCTTCAGCAGGTCTAGCTGGACTTCCCTCCAGGACTTGTGACCAGTATGAAAATGCAGTGACAGAGAAAAGCATTGTCGAAACAAAGTATTATTTATTTGTCCTTAGGAAGATAGGAAACACAGAGGGAAAGGGTTAAACATAACAAAAGGCCTATACCCATATTATCCTATCTAAACCTTAGCCTTTCCTTGCGAGTGTAGGTAGGCCCCACTTTATCCCAGACAGGGCACAGCAGACTGCACGGCAAGCAAAGGAGACTGCACTCCTACAGTCACTGGCTCTCAGACTGACCCTCTGTCAGTGTTCATATCTCCTTAGAGGTTCAGCTGTAACTACTTCTAAGCACTTTGTTTTAGACTTCCTACCTGAAAGGCAATGAGATTTCAAGTTGGCATCTTTCCTCCCATTCTGTGGGTCCAGTCGGACTACTGATTCCACATTATTAGAGGCAAACTTCAAAGGCATTAATGCCTGTATTGTCTGCTTGAGTATGAACAGTCAGGGCTGTCTACAGCCAATGTCTTTTTTTCCCTTACGACAAAAGCTAACTAAGGGCTGTAAGTCTGCACAAGAGGGCTGTAAACTTTAGTCAGTACTAGTGTGTCGTGCACAAACAGGCCTGTGTGGCCCTTGCTGGTGCAACCTAAAAGTTCCCTCTTGCATGTCAGTGTAGTCCCATGCTGAGTCGTATCCATGGTGTTCAGGTGAGTTTGTATTCTGCATGGCTAGCCCATGCCATTGCCTGTGCTACTCTGGCTATGCCACTGTTTTTAGCACACTACATCAATGAAAGGTAGTGTGATTATGTCTGTATAGATGGGAAGCACATCTCCAGCCCCTAGTGTAGACAAACCTTTGGTTTCATATGCTCATAAAATAACATTCCCAAACCAACATACAGCATTCACAACTGAGTACAGAGCAGTTTCATATCTGTTACATATATTAGTTAGGATGACCAGATGTCCGGTTTTTAAAGGAACAGTATTTAAGCCCTCCTGCAGCTGTCCTGACTTTTTCTTAAAAACAGGCAAATTGTCCCGCATTTTCTGTCTCTCCCCCTCCCCCCCATCAGTACTGGTGGGTCCTGCTGCTGGCCGGATTCCTGCTCATCAGCCACCCACCCACCAGCTGTGAGTGTGTGTGTGTGTGGGGGGGGTCCAGTGGCCAACAATGGAGGTGGGTGTGCAAGGCTGGTGGCAGGATGAAGATGCAGCACATAGGGCCAGCTGCTCCCCCTGCTGGTCCATCACCATAGTCCCTGCTGTGTGCCGGGTCTCGGCCAGCAGGTCCCCACCCCCCGTCCCATTTCCGGTTGGTACTGGCTGCGAGCTGCAGTGGTTGGTGAGTGCAGGCAGGCGCCAGGCCGGTTACCTGTCACCTCTGCTGCCCACCATCGACCCTTTACGTGCTTCCCCTCTCACTGTCTTCTCCCTGCTTTGCCTCTTCACCACCACCACGCAGTCCTGCTGCTCCTCCATATCCCCCCGGCGGGGCGCATCCTGCTCTCAGCGCTGTGCGGAGAACCAGCCCCTGGTCGGAGTGCACAGCTCACCCAGCAGCCTTGCCAGCAGGCTCCTTCCTTCCCCCACTGCCTCTGGCTGGGATGGTGCCTCGGGAAAGCCCAAGACCCTCCAGCCTGGGGCGCTGGCTAGGAGGAGCCAAGCCCTGTGTGTGCCAAAGCCCCACACAGCGCTGGTATGGGGAAGCCTCTCCACCCTTCAGCTAAGCTCTGGAGTGGTGGTGGGGGGAAGCGATTTCCAGCCTGTTCTTGCCCCGATCCTGCAGGCTCCACAGCAGCCTCCCGGGCAGGAGCTTAGCACCCTCTTCACCTGTCCCCCGGTCCTGCCCCCAGGGAGCACAGGGCTGCTCTGTCTCCTAGGCACCCTCCCCTGCTGATCCACCTTTCTGGCCGGGTTTGCTGAAGACCCTGCAGTCAGGTTCCCTGGGCCCCGGTGCACAATGCATTCTTAGGGCTTAACCCCTTCCTACCTGCACTGTAGCCGGGGGACAAGAAGCGGCTGGGTTATGTCGGTGGTCAGGTGTTAGCTGCCTTTTGACACTATGCGGGCAGGAAGCGACAAGCTGCTTCCAGCCAAAGGAGAGCGCGGGGCAGAGGGGAAGATGAACTCTGCAAAGACACGGGCCAAGTCATCCCTCCCCCCGCCCCCATGTCTGGAAGCAGCTCTCGTCCCTTCCCTCCCGCTCAGTGCCAAAAGGCTGCTGCTGGCCACATTCTGGTGTGAACCCTGGCAGAAATCTGGGGAAAGGGGGCACGTGACCCTGTGTGCTCCCCATGTGTTGCCTTGGGAAGATGCAGTGCCAGGTATCAGGAGAGGTGGGTCCATCCCAGGGGCCTAGCCAGACATGGAGGGCAGAGAGTGCCTGGCAGGGAGGGTCGGGTCAGTCAGTCACACACACATGCGCACACACGATTTATGAGAGTGTGTGTGACACCTCTCCCTGTGTGAACCCTAAATCCTTACAGATAAGAAGGTAAATAAAAAGAATCCAGCTATTCAATATTTCTTTTAACAGGGGCTCAGTCAACTTATTGTTAATTTGAACGTTTGTACTGCATAGTTCTGATTGATTGCCATTGAACTTGCTTGAATATGAGTAATTTTACTGGGTGTCCCATATTCAGCATCGGGAAATATGATCACCCTATTTTTAGTGCACCCTGGATGGCTCAGCTAAGGGAAAAGGCAGTGGACTGACACTCCGCTCCACTGTGTGTGCACTGTGTGTGATGGCTTTGAAGTTCCTTTGTCCCCCCCCCCCCCTTGATTTATTGCATTATACATTTTATATATAGTCCTTTGTGCCAGGTATTTTGTTCAGGTATTTTATTGCTGTGCTAGTTAGTTGGTACAGCATTAATTATTTCAAGCTTTACTAAACCAAGTTAAAATGCTTCTATTTCCTGAATGCACTAAAGCACTTTACATTTTGAATCTTCACAATGAAATTTGGAAATCTTTTGAATAATCGAAAAACTGTGATTCTGTGGCTCAAGTTAGTTTTTGAAATATTAAAAATAAAGGTACTGTTATGAGTGTTTAAAAATATAGGGCCAGATCCTCAGCTCAATGATCAGTTGAGTTTCTCTGATTTAGAAATCCTAGATCCTTTGGACTCTAGGTTTCTTGGAAATTCTATGAGATTATGTGTGTAAACAATTAAACTTTCTATGGTGGTGTTTCCATTGGGAACCTTGGGGGGAGAGGGGGGGGGAAATGCAGTTAGATTTCATTCACAAAATAGGTAAGTAGCGAGTTTATGGAAATAGATTATTTATTGTAAGATTTGCACCTCACTGAAGCAATTGTCTGTTATGTTATTCATAATGGGCTAGATTAATACTTTGTTTCTAGTGCAGAACACGGGGTGTCATATAACTGCACTGGCACAAGCAGATCTCCAAAAATGAATTGTGACTCAGAGAGGCACATCTCTGAGTCACATTTCTCCCTGACCTTGTGTTCCATGACAGGCAACTGAAGTATGCCACATCAGTTGCGCTGCCAGATAGAGCATACTCCCTGCCTGGCACCTAATCGCCACTGCCAATTGAAACATTGGAAGGATGGAAGAGTGGAAATATAACTTCATCTAGTCTCTTGCTTCTCTCTGCTTGTACCCCAGTCCTTCCTTGTCTGCTTTGTTGTGATAGGAAATAGTGGTGTCACAGAGTCTGAATCACCCGGTTGCATGCAGACTCCCTATCCCAGCAAGCCCTATATGATTGTGCATGGTGGGTGGAGGATGGCTTAGTCACCTGCATGACTGCATAGTAGTAGGTTATAATCTAAGCCATAATACATTATTTTATTTTGCTCTGCTCTTTGAGCATCCTATATCTAATGTAGATTTTTAAAAGTAGTGTCTTTAAATTGGGCAATCAGATAAAGGGAATGAAGGCTGTATATTGGATTTAATAAATGACCCATTCAGCACATGTGAGTCTACTCTGTTACGGGACTGCCAAATTGCATAAGAAACTCATCATGTTTCTGAAATGTTCCAATCTGATATACCCTGGTATACTAAAATATTATTTTTGTGATGCAGATGAACAGCATGAAATCAACTGCTTGAGGCTGGAAAAAGTAAAATATTGAGGCAGTGAAAGCAGAACAGTGAGGAAAATAGCATTGTATTCTATGTTCTGGAATTATCAAAACATTATTGTCTCGTTCCTCAAAATGCCAAATATGATAGTGAGAGTACAAAGAAAAAATAAAGTGCAAGTTACCAATAATGCTAGTGTTGGAGCTTGGCTACCAGAGGCCATAATGGTATCCTGTTTAACATATTTATGTTGGTTGTAAAATTAGGAACTGTCATTAGAGCCCCACATCACCTGCATAAGGGCAAAACACATAAATCAAGAGGCGTTCCAGCACCATAAAAATGACATAGAACTGAATGGCATGAAACTCTCACAAGATATTTATGCACATGGATACCATGTACCAAGACACATGTGTAGGTTTTTAGTGGATTTGATTGACAAATATTAAAGGTGTGATTATCCAGTCCAGTTTGCATTTTCTAACATCAGCTCACTCATATTGGAGTATTGTAATTTGAACCCCCCCCCCCCACACACACACACTTTGAAACTGAAAGGGTCTAAAGTGCAAAAGGACAGATGAGCTATTAGTAAAAAGGCTTCTACATCACAGCTATTGCTTTAAAACTCCACATGCAGATCATTTACTGATTTCTGTTTGATCATATCCATTGACCTTATTCAAGTTATGTCATTCGCACGCTGAACAACCATCATGTGCAATTAACACTGTAGAACTGGAAGCAATAATCAGTAAATCAGCTACATTTAAAAATATGCCAGTGAATTTTAGGGAGTGGTGTATAGAAATAGAACATTAATCAGAAAAAATATCTGAGTGGTGATGTCTTTAGGCTTGGTGTGAAAAATAAATCACAGTCTAGTTGAAAGAAAGAGAACCAGTTAAGTTTTGTTTGTTTGTTTTAGACAATGATTATATAAAAAGAAGAAACAATGCTTAAGGAACACCTGTAGATTTTTCCCACTTGGTTTCTGGTAAACCATACATGAAACGGCTGTATTGTGTGCAGTACTTACTGATAGTAAGAATAATGAGAACACTGATAACCTTTACAATGCTGTATATCTTACTCTAGCTATAATTAAAGCTAAAGTTTCCCTAATAAATATGGCGGCACGTCCTATTCACGCTAACTGCTCAGGGCATTTCAGGGGGTAGGGCAAGCTAGATGGAGTGGATCATCTCTAAATATGAGCCTGTGTGTGGAGGACGGGGGGAGGAGTTAAAGAATAAGAGCCTAGAGTAGGGAAAGAAGACCACTTCATTTGCAGACTGAAGTAATCCTAAAGAATTTACAATGCTTTGAATTTTGTCCCTAAATCCTATACTTGATCAAAATCCTGCAAATTACAGGCATTCATGTAGCTATGGGAAAAGGAGAGACAAAAGCACTGATGAGCAAAACTATTCAGGGTCAGAGAAGTGGGGGTCAGTTTGTGGAGTGAAAACCAAAAGTAAAATTGATTAGTAAGAAACTAAGTCAAGTACAAGTATAATATTGATGTGACATATCTCTTCAGCTATTGTATGGAGTAAAAGTGCATAACTGATTGTGACATAAAAATCTATTGTCTCAATTCAGTATGTAATGAAAGAATCTGGGAAAACCCTGCATTTGTTTTAGCTGTTTTTATGTATGTTCTTGGTTTCCTTTCAGAGAGTAGATGAAGATGACATGGAAATATTAGGTCTGGAGCAGTCACCATTTGTAACTGTTATAGGCTGTTGACTGAATCTATTAACAACGAAGTCAATTGTGTGTCCAGTATAAATAGTTTAGAATTTCCTGCAAGGAAATTACATGAAGCATCAGTAAGGAGTGACATTATACTTATAAGTCAACATCCCTGTCATTACTTGACCTATACCTTTGTGTGCAGATATCAGACTTGGCAGCTGATGTCACAGAAGACTCCTACAAATTGTTGCTCTAAAATTAGTTTTTATTGGACAATTGATAATCAGCCTGCTAACAAGTTAGCCTGTTCAGTAACAGCTTTGGACTACTCTGTTGGTCTAGTACGCTATATTTGTTGTTACCTATTACAAACTTTATCACTGAGCTTCCTTGGCTAAATACATTGAGTTAGATTATGTCTTCAAGGCACTGTGGTGTGTAGAGATGCAACACTGCCTCTTGTGCTCCAGGGGCACTGTTCCACCAGGGTCTTAGATGTGAATATGTCTGCCCTCTGCAAGGGGGAGGGGAGTCTCCTTAAACCATCTCCCCTCTTCCCTTGTCCCCCATTTTCCCCAAGCAGAGCTAGACACAATCTAGACCTAAAACAAAAAACTCTATATCTACAGTAGGTTACTTTCTCCCCTGCTTGGCTGTGTTTAGCCATCTATTACTGTCTTGTTGTTCCTGGCACCCCATATGAAGTAGAGATTAATGAAAGTTCTACTGTGTGATTTCTTGATTTTTTTTCTCTTATTTTAGTCATCATTGCCTTTGAAAACATAACTGCAAGTTACTCCCTTTCTATTTTTAAAACTATTTATTTTAACAAATAGTATGGAGATTGCTGTTTGAAGACACAGCAGTTACCTTGGTATCTGGGATATTGCAATATTTCCTTATACTTACAATAGGAAATAGTTTTGATACCTCAGATATCATGGAGAGGAAATTGTTTGCAAATGGTGACTTTTTCAGGCACTTCAGTCCACTTTCAAATGAAGGAGGTAGCATGTTCAGAAAGACATATTTCTTATCTTTACAATTACGGAGTAATTTTTGGGGTTTTGTCTGCACATTTGGGTGCACACGTGTTATATTTGGCATCTTCTACTTTAATATTTCTTATTTTATTTACCAAACCTGGTCCATAGTCTTAGCAATATGAACAAAGAAACTTCTATCGGGACTTGGGCCATATTTGTCTAGTTGGGTGGCTCTCAATCTCTTTACCAGCTCTCTATGTGTTATGCTGGCCGCATCCACACAATATATATACTACCTGCATGGCCCTGAGGCTGTCACATGGGCTGCAGCTGTGTGCTGATTGGGCCACAGGTTGAGAACCATTAGTATTGCATGTTCATTTTCATAGTTCCCGGGCACTTTAACAGCTTTGAAAAGAATAATATTGTGCCACAAAATTCAAGTCACTGAAAGTTATATCGTGATTTTACTTACTATAGTGCAAGGCAAAGTTGTAATTAACACTAATGGTGTTTAAAAATGCAAGAGTCCATGTCTATAGTATCTTTCCAGTGGTGTAATCAGGGATACAGCATGACTGAATGTGCAGACATTGGAACATAATTGTTTTTTATTCAGTTATAGGTGCCCAGCGCAGGAGAAGCCCCAGTGCCCTTGCCATTGAAGTATTTGAATCACATTTGGGAAGTCACATTTTACAGGTAAAAATAATGGCTTTACCAAAATAATCAAGATGACTAGACAGTAACAATATTTCTGCCAATTATTATTATGCTGTTATCAGGGCTTACGTTTATGAGATTTTTTTTACAGATTCCAATTTTTTCTTTTTAGAAAGTCTATGAGTGAGAGAAATTTAATGAGATAGGGAGGGCAAGTACTCTTTGTGCTGTAATAATTTAGATGAATCACACTATGTAGCTATATTGGACTGTGCAGTAACTGTTGCTCACAGATATACTGTGTGTGTATAAAACACCATTTTGGGTAAATAATTTGATTTTTGTAAGTGTCCTGTTCAGATTTAGATTTTCTTTTCTCATTTTAGTTTACAAGCACCATTTCCCTTCCCCTGCCCACAATTGTCATGACTCTAACAGTGCAAATTACAAAAATCTTCATAGAGAAGAAATAACAGCATGTCTTCCAGGTCTTAGTAGTAAATGAGATAAGAATAATTTGATTTTTCCCAAAGCATTTTATGACACCGTACAGTAGGTATATGTGAAAAAGATTAGATTGAACAGAAATGACCTGATAGAGACATTCATGTATGTTATGTGTTTTGTTTTGTCAGGGCTTAGTGATTCCACAAAACATTTTTTAGGTTTTAGTTGTCAGAGATATAGTAGAAGCAGGTAACAAAGGCAACAGCAACAAAATGGGCAGTGTTTTGTCAATGTAGACTAAAAAAACAAACAAAAAACCTTATGGAAATAAGAAACCTGCTGTGCATATGGTCTTTTCTAACTGCAGCACTAAATAACTGCTGTTATTTAGCAGAAATTTCTGCTTCTCAATCCGAGTATGCAGCATGGAATATTGTCTTTTGATATGCAAGAGAAGCAAGTTAGGATACTATAATGAGAAATATTCCACTTCATCTGAAACAATTGAGAGGTATTTCTCTGTACTACCGCAGCTGTAGCTTTCAAAGGAGCTATGGATAATCTCCAGGTTTTCATACCTTTTTGCAGTTAGTAAAATGGTAACAAAGATAATTCTAGCAAAACGTAAAAATTACCACTGGAATGAATTTCCCTTAAGTGCAAAAATTATGAATGAAGTGATTTAATTATTTGTATGTCCTTGGCAGAGGTCTAGGTTCAAGGTTTTAGTGCTGTAAGCAAATACTTATGTTATGGTTACTGTACCAAAGATGGTAAATGTGCACCACTGAGTTTTGCATAATAGACACAAATGCGGTTGTGCTGTCTCACAGATGTAACAAAACAATACAAAAAAAGAATAAATAAGCAGCAGTTTTGTGATGTTTGAGTTTGTGTAATTTGTCAGCATGCTGCTATGAATATATAAATACATACTGTATACGTAAAGATACGCTTTTTACAATATGTATTACTAGTAATACCCAGATAAAACCTCATTGAAATTGATTTGTATCCAGTTTTAGTTCAGATGTCGATCATGACCTTATAATATGCATAAAATTCATTTTGTTATTTGAGGTCTATCACACTACAACTTTATTAGCTATTTGGAATGTAAATTTTTCATTCATTGAATGGCTAAGAAGCTTTCATCATTTTTTTATCTGCTTAAAGCAGATTTCCTTTTTATTTTGGATTTTTCCCCCCAACTAATACATAGGGGATGTAAGAGGTATACAGATAGCAAAAAATCACTACAGCATGTGGAGTTGATGGTTTTCAGTCTGAGTCACCATAAATTCCATATTGAATATCTGTTGAGGTGTGGCCTTTTCAAAGAGGGTGTTGGTCTCTCCAAATTGCTTCCATTAATCTTCAGCAGAATTGATAAAAGAAAGTTCTAGGGTGACATTTAAAAGAGAATAGATTGTGGATGATGGATAAAGAGCGCAGTGAACTTATAATGGATGTAAGTTAGTCATAATATGTTAAAAATCTTGTCTCGCTTTAGCAGGCTAAAACGTATAAAACAACACTCAGTAAGAGATTATAGGGAAAGCATTGAAATACAGTAGCTGCAGGAATCTCAGACAATCACCTTGTGATGTCATTGGTAGAAGCACCTTGTGATGTCATTGGAAAAGCACTCCAGAAGGTCGGAATACTAGTAAGATGTCACAAATCCAACTAGAGTCTCCTCCAGTGGAATGCTGCTCTAACAAATATTGCTTTGGTGGGCACTACTTCTAGAAATGACATTCAAAGCAATACTGTGGTAACTGTTATTTGAGAGAGAGAGAGAGAGAGAGAGATGAACAGAGAAATACGAGCCAACCTGCAAAAAGTACTGTATTGCAGGAGTACCCATATTTTTCAGAATCTGTGATCTAAGGAAGCTAGATTAATAGGTAATCTGTTCAGTGCCCTTCATAATTAATATTTTAAAGTCCTGGCTAAAGGTAAATTCAGATATTAAAGAGACTTTTTCTAATACTTTTGTTAATTCAAAATTTATTGACAGACACGTGAGAACCACAATATAGTCTATATTTAAAAAGTGTACATAGTTTGTTTATAGTGATGTTATAACAATAGAAATGGAGCAACATCTTGTGACATTTTAAATCTTGATTCTACAAGCAAGTACTCTCAGTCAATCATGTCAAAAATTTCCAAGCCACAGCCAATTGCAGTATATCATACTGAAGAGATGATTCCCACGGTAGGTTTATGGCCAAAAGAAACTACGCACAATGTGCTCATGGAAAAAAAAGGAAATACCCCAAATATTATTATAGCAGTAGCCTCACAATCAGAAAAGAAGCTTTCAGACATTATCCAATTAAAACACCTGGATGGAGAAATAGTGGGAATGCCTTGAATAGAAGAGAAACCAGATAATTAGAGTCGCCCATTAATTATTAGCAAGACTTCATTATACTCCACATTCATCTTATGCATGAGAGTAGCTTTATAATGAGGTTAGGCTGCAATGAAAAATATCTTAAATTTTACCTCTGTGGTGTATTTTTTACTTCATTATAAGTTCAATGAAAAAAATTTGATTTCTGTTATCTCTTATTGTCAAACTTTAGTTCAAGAAAGACTTAAAAGTTAAGATGAATATGGTCAGTTTACATCTCTTGATACTTTCTTTAACTTCTTAACTACTGAGGATTAAGAAAAGGGGTCAGTGACCCCATATTCTTTATATAATCAAGAATGATCAGGAAATGTAGAACTAAATATAGAGAAAAGGGAAAGTTAGTGAATATATTTGCATATGCAAATTAGCTTAATTGATACTGCTTGCCTCTACAGGGATTTTTCATTACAAACTGGAGTGCTACATTGTTCAGCTCATATTGAGTAATTTAGTAACTAATGAGACCAGTTTGCACTAATTTGCATATGATAAATGAGCTTAATTGCAGTAAATAACTTGGAGGCATAATTACTTAATTTTCCTGTGTTGCACGGCTTTTAAGTTCACGTATGAACAACTCAAGATAATTTTGCATATTTAAATTAGTTGCTTTTAAAATTTCTTGAACAAAAAAGAACACACCTTAGGATTTGAACTGGAAAACAATTGAAAGTAAAGTTTACAGTATTTTTAGTAAAAATTTAGATAAGTTCTTAAATATGTGTTTTGTTTTATAGTTTTTTTATGCCAAGCTCTTATCAAAGTAGATATATTTAGTATTAGACACTCTGCAGTAAGCTTTAAATGTAAGATTTGGAAAGAAATATTCCATTAACAATAACAACAGCAACTTTGTATCTAAATTGCAGTGATTCTTACTGACTGTGTACTCCTGTATATAAGAGCAGTAACTTTTAAAAATTGAAGTCAGTGCTGTGAAAGTGCCTCACTGATTGGTCAGCAACTGTAGTTTTTTAATGGTGCATTAAATTATCATACACAATTGCACAGGGAGTGGTTGTGTTAGATTCTACAAACTGCCCTACTAGTGTACTTCTACTCAATTTTTTATGCACCATCCCTTTCACTCAGAAGACTATTCAAGTTTCCATGTCCACTAAATCTTCATTTTATTTGTGGACTTTATCGTGGTGCCAGTTATAATGGTGCTTTATGTCATGTGGAGTTGTTCACAAGGAAGTGGATTGAGAACACCAGCTCAGTTCCCGTAGGTCAAAAAAACCCCAAACACTTAGCCAACGTTTGGGCCATTACAGGCCTTAGATGGATTTGAGCCAGTGAACAAGGAGTGAAAAAGCTCAAAATCCCAGTGACAATCCCCAGGACCATCTAATAGCACTATAACAGTGAGCCCAGTCATGCCCGCATGATTTGCAGGTGGAGTGGGATTGTACTGATTTCTCCATCTTGTGCTGAAAAAGGGCTCAGCTACTTTCTCAACAGTATTCTCTCCTTTTCTCAGGGCTTACAGAAGGTGGTCTTGGGGGATTTGTACATTGTCCTCATACCACCCTTGAAAAAATCAGAAAAACAGAAATCCACTTTAGATTGTGCCTCACCATCAGAGCTGGGATTCCTCTTTCCTTCCTCTAAGGGTCATCTTCATGATGTTTCTGGTCCAGTGACTCCTTGTCAGCATGGCTTAGAAGGAGCCACACTGTCAAGGACCAAATCAGAGCTAGTTGGGACTTGTGATGCTGCGGAATCTTTATGTGATAATCCCTGGTCTCCTGTGGATTGGATGGGGATCTGGCGTGTTTGTGTGCATGCTCCATGACCTTTTCTGAGCTAGGGAAACTCCAATCCTTTGGTGGAATGGTAAAGGAGAAATTTCCACAAGTAATTCTTAGTGGAGGTTTACTCTTCTTTCACTCCATTCTACAGGATCTCACATGGGATTGGGGCCATTGAGTTTTCTTCAGCTTTTCTGCATTTAAAAACTCAAAAAAATCCCAAATCCACCCTTGGGTATAAGAAGTCTGCTGCATTGCTGCTAACATTTTACACAACTTACATTAAATTACATATTTTCATGGAGAATCTAAGAGCCATATGTGTTTTGTTCTTGATTCACAAATACAGTGCCCAGAAAACCCATTTGTCAGCTAGTATGTGAGAATGTAGTACAAACAAATCTGTGTGGGTCTAATAAAAGGTACTTTCTTGACTCTTAAATGTATTCTGTTTGTTGCCAAATGTAGGGGTACACTTGTAATCAAATATTTTAATACCTGCTTAAAAAAATACTTATAATCCAGAAAAATCTTTTCAATTTTGAAAAATGCCCCTTATTGTTTTTTTATATTTGTAAAGAGAATATAAACATTAGTCTTTGTAATAAATGCAATACAGTAATAGTAGTATGTAACAGTATTAATGTAGTGTTTGTGACACTCTGGGTTACTGATCTTTAGAGTTGGCCAGTTATTCATTTTGAATAATGTCCTGTGTGAATTTAACATTCCTTGCTATTTGAAAATCACTGAAAAACTATTCCTGATACATTTGGGTGTAGTTGGTATTAATAAATATTCACCAAATAGTTTGGACAAAATGTTTCTTGACCGGGGGTTGATTGTGAACGTTTTGCCAGTTAATTACAGTGACTATTGACTTTTTGTTATTCATACTGTGTAGTTGTTCACCCAAATCACATAGGATAACATTTTCAAAAGCAGCTAAGTCCCATTTGCAGAAGTGACTTAGGCACCTAGTAGGTTGAGATTCATTGAAAGACAATGGGATTGAGTCTTCTAAGTATCTAAGTCAGTTTTGAAAAAGGGACTTAACCTCCTGTATAACTAAGGTCCTTTGGGAAATTTTACCTATGGTCTTGTTTCTACTTCCTGATTGGTTGATTGAGACATTTTAAACAGGAGAAAAAACAAATAAGTAATAATGAGTAACACACTTATATTATGATTTTTTGGGTAAATATTCATTTGGGCTAAATATTGTGAAGCTGTTGGGATTCATTTACACTTTCATGAATGGCCAGCAGTTCTCAGAATACTCACTAACATCAATAATATAGAAGCATGAATAGTAACAAATTGAATGATTTGTCAGATTGTTTTTTTCATATTTAACCAGTTCTATTGCAATTATAATTGAAAACTGTTGTTATGAAAAAATTTCCTCTCTACTTCCAAAGGATGTAACATCTTTTGTCCTGTTGTAGAAACATGTGCCATTATATACACAAAGGAAGAAAGCTGTATAGAATTTATAAGAAACTACCAGATCACCAGAGAGTTTTCTGCATATGGTAATAGGCCTTGGTCTTCCATTTCTCTTTCTATGTTTGCAGCATTGTTATTGCACCAATAGGAGCACAGTGACATCCATCAAACATGGTAGATTCAAAAGATGGAAAGAGTTCATTAAATGTTCTCACTACAATATGTTATAACATTTTAAATATATTGATATTTATTTATAATAATCACCAACAGTATAACAAGATAATGACACTATTTATTTGTTCTCATGACTAAGATATCTTGAAGGCAACAGATTAACTGGAGAGTATGCTGGTAAAGTTTTTCATGCATTGTAAACATGTATTAGGTGTGTAACCAATTTAGTTTGTGCAAAACCTGTGACTCTTCACTGTTAAAGTCAGAGGAAAGATCAGGGAGTGGAGCAGGTCTTCTCCATTTTTCAGGTAATGAAAGATGGTACAGAAGTTGCACATAGTTAATAATGTAGTTTGGAAACAAAAAATGCTTCCTTTGGGTAGAAACAAGCAGCAATATTTAGCCATGTGATTTAGTAGGAAGACTGCTAAGAGTTAAAATTGGCAAAACAGAATGAATGATCATTATTGAATAAGACAATAAGAAGCAGTTAATTTTTGTTCAGCCACAAATGTTTAAGTATTGTAAAAGTTTGGGGAGTTTTAAAATTGATATCACATACTTCATGGTTATTCATTTTAAGTACAAAAACACGTATAAATCGGCATCAGGTGCATAGGTGATCTTGGAGCTTGATGGGTGGCAGGGCACATTTCCAATCTTCTCAGAGATTCTTATTAGGGCACAGGGCCCTACCTGACCTGAGAGCTGGAAGAGAGGATTCCTCTTCTCATGTACTATTTTCAACAACTTTAAGTATTATATAATGAGGTGAACTCTGTACAACACCGGTTAGGATAGCAACAGTGACATGAGACTAAAGGTGAGGAAGCAGCAGGTGGTTGTCCTGGAATATATAGATGATTATGCCAGTCTAGAAAGGATATTAACTGAAAAGAGTCTACTGCTGGCTTGGAAATATGTGGACAAGAAATGGCAATTGCTAATGATGTCAGTGGTGCAGTTTGTAACTATAAAAGGTGACAGTTCAGTTTCTTATAGAGTTGTACTGGATTAAGGGGACAGGTTGTTCACAGATCTATGTTAGCATATGGCATAGGGAGGAAATGTGGTGAAGTGTACAAAATTTTAGTCACACTTATTAAACATTTGGGGCAGAGTTCTGGACTTGCTGAAGGAAAGGAGGGTGAGGAAGTAGAATGATTGTCTGGCTATACCGAAAGAAAGATAGGACACATTTGACATGGGTTTAATCAGGTTGCAACTTTATTATTAGATGTCTGGGACTACCCAACAGATAAAAGTGTACAGTACAGGTAACCCCATGTTTATTCCATAATTACCTGGGGGTGGGGGGGCTTTCACCAGCTCCCCCTCTTTTTCCATCCAGGGACTCAAGCAAATCCATTGCTGGTACCTTACCATCCACACCCCGTCGTAGGAGGGTTTAGGTGGGCTATAAGAATGGAGTCCCCAACCGCCCCCATTCTTTCCTTTAACGAACACCTCAGTAGTTTTCATCTCTCTCCGTCCCCCGCCCCCCAAGTCATAAAGCACTGTTCCCTTCAGCCAGCCAGCCAAATACCCCCACCCCCGCTTAAAGGTGCAGGGCAGTCATTACTGTTGACATTCAACATGGCAGATTAAAGTTGTATATCAGTTGTTAAAATAAAATGGAATTCAAGGGATGAGGGTTGTTGTAGTTTAAACCAATCAATGAAATGGTCTTTAACAGTGTTTTGGCAGTTAAGAGGCATGCATTGTGTGATAAAATGGAATACAGAGGTGACAAGGTAGATTGGAGAAGCAGATTAAAGATGGCATAGGCCTCCAAAGGGGAGTGATTTCAAAAGACACATCCTCTACTTTATACATTTTAATTGGACCCTCATCTTTGTCACACATAATTCACTGTTATCAGACTCATTCCTTTGTTCAAATAATATCCAAAGCTTTCAAGGGTGAAGCTGTAGGAGACATAGGTTGAGCTCATAGAGGTATAATCCAAAAAGTAACAGACTGTGAGAGAAAGGAGTTGCATAGGGGGAAAAAATAGACTGGCAGGAAAAACTTCTCTATACCCATGCAAAAACCTTTAAAGGCAAACGTAGTTAATCTAGAATACCTGATAACAAAACACAGTTTAGGCATAATAGGCCTTTCTGAAGAATGATGAGATCACAATAATGAATGGGATGCAGTATTAGATTAATATAAATTCAGCAAGAAAGACTGATTCCGCCATAAGGAGAGGGAGTAGTACCATACTGGGGGGGGACTCTAAAAAAACAAGTGAAACAGATTTGAAGAAAATGAAATTTCCAACTGGACGGAAAGAATCTGTACAGATACAAATCCCAAATTCTAAGAATAGAAATATGATTATATCATGGGCAACTGGATCAGAGAAGTATTGGGTGCTCATTGTTGAGAAAAAGAGAGAGACCATATGATCTACTGAAACAATAATATCATATACCATCAACTGTCCAGATATTAACTGCTCAAAAGTCACATCAGAGCACAGTTTTAAGGCAGGACTATGGGACTAATACCTGTAGTGTTGTGAAAAAGTTAGTAGGATCTCTGAAAACTACAGAAGATCAATATCTCAGTTGTACAGTATGTCTTCATTGAAACAGGACACCCCCGGTAACAAAATTCTGCCTTAGATTCAAGGATGCATAGTATTTCATTTTTTTCCAGAGATGAGTATTTAATACCTGCATTGGAGTCTGTCAAGGGTTGATCACGAGACTCGTCTAGTAGAGAAGCCACAAAACAGTCAGAAAAAAAGCTGAATCTCTAGTACTGATTTTAATGCTACAGCTGTTCCACTGGTGGAGAAAGGCATGGGGCTTCTAGGCACTTCTTTAATATAAGTAGTAATAAACAAATATAATAATGAGTAAACATAACTGTACTCACTGAGCTGAGTTCTGTGATCACTTAAACAGCTGTAAATCCAGAGCAACTCCACTGAAGGCTATGAAGCCATTTTGGAAATTAGAACAGAAGTTGGCTGAATATATTTCATTTTCTTAAAGAGAACTAGGAACTAAAGGCTAGTTCTGAATCTGAAAAGGCTAAACACCTTTGCACATGCATTGTTGTTTAAAATTGAGGCCTCAGATCCATGATCTGGAATACATGACAAGAGGACTTCCTGTGTTCAGAGACTTGAAAGATGCTAATTTACATATCCCAAGATGTCCCAGTCACAGTAAGTGCATTAGTTTGGACCCAGAAAGGCAATGCTTTCAATGCAAAGCTATGTCAAAGATATGACATCTTAACAGTAGCTGCCCAAGGGGGTGTGTATTAAGAGACCAAGGGGGGAAATATATATGTATATATAAAAAATCAAGTATCAAATTGTTTTGCAATTGAAGCTTGAAGCAACACACTTAAACCTGAATTTTATATGGCAACTATAGTACATGTAGTTTCGTTTAATAAAGAAATATTTGATCTGAGCTGGATACAGCATATTGTACTGTGTCATTTCATTCCTGAGAAAGTATTTGAGGAAAATGACATATCTCAGCACTGTTTGTTGACTGTTTTGTTGTCACCTGCTGAGTGTTGTCATTTCCATAGCCAGTGGGCTGTATTGAATCAGACAGAAGGAATAGGTCATTAACAGAAATGGAGGACTTTCTGCAGCCTGTAGAGGTTGAAGGAGGAATTTTTTCCCCTGCCACATCAACAAAACTGTTTTTAATGGAGTCTTCATTCAGCTATGATTTCGGGGTTAGCCCTATTTTCAGCTGAAGTAATGCATGGGTTCTCCAAAAAGAACCATATCTTGAATGGAGATCATAAAGGTCCAGATGGGGACAATTAAAATGTTTTGATTTCTGGAAATCATTGGGTTTTCTCCCCTTCCCCACCTCTTCCCCTGGCTCCTGGCACCAATCACATATGCACTAGGGGGGTAAGAAGGCTCTCAATTTTATATAAATGAATAGAAAAAAGTTTTTAAAAGGAAAACATATTTTTATTTATATACTGTGACTATAAACAATGGCATTTGTCTCCACTTTGCAGAAACTACCAGTAATACAGATCCAAAGTTGACTGCATTGTTCCTTTCAGACTCCGTGGAGAGAAACCTAGAAATAATCTTTAGGTGGTCTTTAATCGGTCTAGTACAAATTTTTCAAATATCCTGTTTTTGGTGCATATCAGTGCAGCATGGTGGGTTAGATTGGTACAAGCATCCTTCTTAGTTTTCCTTTTTTTCCCCTTTTTAATGTTTGTAAGATGTGCATTTGTTTGTTTCTTCACATGTCTAAAATGCATGTACACACAATTGATAGAGGGCTGGATTAAGGTAATCCAGGATTCCGGGCACACAACATAGAGCTCTTTGTAGCTCTACTTCCATTATTCTGCCCTTGTGCTGTTATTCTGCCCCTACCTGGAGTGGCGGCCAGGGGCAGCAGTGTGGGTCCTCTTATCCCAGCAGCAGCAGCAGCAGCAGGGTCTTCCCCTTGGTTGGCAGTAGCAGGCTGCTGCACTCTTCTCCTGTCACACAGCTAGGCTATGTTTACTGTCAAGATCTTACGGCTGTACCGATGCAGCCTCCACACAGTAAGATCTCTTATGTAGCCATTCCATGCCGACAGGAGAGAGATCTCCCGTGAACTTAATTAAAGCACCTTCAACAAGCGGTGGTAGCTATGTCCCATCAACATAGTGCTGTCCACACCGATGCTTATGTTGGTACAACCTATGTCTCTCAGGGGCGTGTTTTTTTCACATTCCTGAGTGATGTAAATTATGCCAACATAAGTGGTAATGTAGACATAGTCACAGTCTTCTGTTGGGTGACAGAAGAGACACCCAGAGCAGTGGGTCTCAGAGTTAATACCCAATTGAAATTCATGGGGTAGTTCACACCTCTCAGAACTATTGTTTCAGGCTGTGTGCAGATTCGGGGACATACTTCATTGAATTTGTTACATTTGGGTTATGATTTCATGCTTCTCTTTGCAACCACAATGGCTAAAAACTTATTGTTTAAAAAACTTAAATGAAAACTGAGATTCTGTTCACACACGGACTCCAGGAGCTGGAGACCTGGGCACAGGTCTCTGTGCCCATGCCTTAATCTGGTCCTGACTTGGAAAGTGCAAACACCTTTGCATGTCTTTAAAAAGTCCAATATTTGCATGAATGCAAACGTCTCATTTTGTAAAGTAAATGGGCAGACATCTATAAATGATGCTACTTTCTGCAGTGAATCAAGTTGTTTAAAGTTGGTAACTCCTACTAATAACAAGAACAGACACAGTTAAAAAAGTCTGTGTTTTGAACGTTTCTGTCTGCTTTAGCAGTATTCCCTGAACAGTACATAATGGGGTATACTACTAAAGCTGATAAAACTTTCAAAACAGAAGAAACTTTTTAAGTGCATCCATTGTTTTACATCTTCTTTGGGGAAGCCTTTAATGAGGTCACATAAATTCAAGTCAATGTTGAATTAAACCCATTAATTGGGTATAGCATTTAGCCAATTAATCATTTTTCTTCTTGTATATAAGGATACATCCTTTTCACCATTTGAAAAGATTTTCTCCTGTGACTCCCAATAGTTTAAAAGTATTATTTATACATATCCTCATACTTGATATAAGATTATACTCCTTTAGTAGTAGATGAATGAACTCAAATTGTATTTTGTGAGTTGCAAAGACTTTTCTAAATTGCATATTTTATGTATTGATCATTATTTTTCACCCTTTCCTGTGTGGTCCTCTAAATAAATTCTTGATCCAGTATTTTTTCTTTAATTTGCCTTCTGATTGCTTACAGTTCATTGTGGTCTTAAATCTATGTGACTTACCATATTTGCTTTACCATATAAATGATTAATTATGTCTCTTTGGCACACATTTTAAGAAACAGAAAATGCTCCATGGGTTCACATAGGTACCTATAGTTTGAGCATTCTCACACTCTTTTGTAGTGCGACCATATCTGAATACAGAAATCTTCATATGGCTATCTCCCCTCCCATTTGCCACCATGTCATTTTCAATCACATAACAAACCGTTGGCAACTACAGAAGTTGTTCACATGAAAAAATATGAAGGAAGTATTTAACATATTTTTAGCTCTTTTCTGATGTGGTTTAGCAGCTGTGGAGGAGTCAGCAACATGTGAGCAACCAGCTCTCCGCAGGCTCCCAGCAAATGCTCCATGAACCACAGTTTGAAAACCAATGTTATAGTTTTATTAAAAACAAAAACAAAAACAAAAAAGTTGGGGAAAGGACCTAATGTACACCAGGCCTGTAGAGACTCGACGATTTTCCCTGTATAGTCTCCAAAAAAACCTTTACGTGAGATTTAAACTCAAAGGCTTTACACAATGCTTTGGTATTTAGAACAATCAAAGTTTTACAATCAAACGTCTATCACAGTTTATAATTCACTGATTTATGTACATAAAGTATGCTATCAGCAGACAATACTGGAAATAAAAAATATGCCATCTGTTAACTCTGAGAACAAAAAAATTGGGATCTTAAATAAACTCATTGAAAGAATGTGTTGTTGAGCTTGGCTTCGTTCCTTTTTTTTTTTTTTTTTTTAATTTCTTCTTTTACATGTCTGAGGCGGTGATGATCTAGACAGGGTTTTTCATCCTTTACAAATTATGCAGTCAAGCAAAAACAAAGATACAGTATGATATTGCCTTTGATGAAACGCAATATCTTAAACATAAACGATAGTTAACAAAGTACATGTTAGAAAGTAGGAATCAATGTTTTTCAAGGACACAATATTGCATTGAGATATAGAATAAAAACTGAACAAATGTTTTGGTTTTGTTTGTTTTTAAACCCATAGCTCTAAGGCCTGAAAACGAAAGCGGTGCTTCTGATCTTAATACTTACGATATTTCTAC
Source organism: Terrapene triunguis (assembly GCF_002925995.2). NCBI lineage: Eukaryota > Metazoa > Chordata > Testudines > Emydidae > Terrapene > Terrapene triunguis. The sequence goes on from NW_020664447.1 coordinate 55,127,785, forward strand.
CATGTCCCCTTTCTAGCAGTCAACCATTTTTATTATTTTTAAATCTGTCCACAGAAGCAATATAGTATTTTAATATCTGTCAGTTCCAGATGTGCACTGTTTGGACACAGATTTCCCCATTAAACGCCAGACCATTCTGCAGGGTATTCAGTGGGAGAACAGAAGAAACCTTGCTCCTCGTGAGGCATGCGCAAGGATGAGTTGCAGTTACCAGTCTCTCTGCTGGGGAGAGTACAGAACTCCTCCTGTTTGCACACCAGTGGGACACGGAGGAGGTGGAAAAATGGCCACATTCCCATTCTGCATCAGCCTGCAAATTAGGCAAGGAACACTTGGGGAGTAGGCTGTGTTCTCCAAAAGGATGGTGCATCCTGACTAGTCCTTGCACAGTAGGCCACTCGAGCTTCCCCTGTGACAGTACAGTTCTGCACTGCTCCCAGTACCTCCCAGGGCTTGCTAGTACCTAATTGGTACTAATGCTGCAAAGGCTCCCCCACCTCTCAGCCGGACTGTTCCTAACCAGAGTATTAATTATCTGCTGCTGGGAGGCTTGGTAGAAGGCGACTGTAGCTGCCATTGCAGAATCAAAGTGTGTATACACCTGTAAGCCATGTTCGGAAACGGCCCTATGGGGCTTCCCTCCTGGAGAGGCTGGGATTTTGGAGATTTGGAACGAGAGTGGAAAACAGCCGTGCATTGTCTAACAGATACCATTTTATGATTTATTGTAACTAGGTTTTATGAAGTTTTGTTTTACTTCCTAAAATGTAATAGCTGCATTCCCAGCCCAAAGCAAAAGTTCAATCATGTTCTTTTTCAAGGCAGTAAAAGGAAAAGCAGTCGCTATGGTAAAGCATGGGTTTCTTTTAAAGAGGGCCTCACTTTCTTTAGTCTCAAATATATGCCCAACTAGGGTGATGGTTGCAAATTTCTAAGTAAACCTTGCAGTTGTACTAGCAGATTTTTAAACAGAAGACTCTTTCAGATAGAGCATTTTAATACAGTGTCCCCTTCTAAAGATTTTTCTAGAAATTGTGGTGCACCCAGCTTTTGCTACTATCAATTTCTCGCAGGGCACCAAGCAATAAAAATTGTTTAGAATTAAAGAATAACATGGATGATATCAGTGAGTCTGCCAGAGAAATAGACAGGAAAACTGAATGGACATTTAAATGTTTTGCCATTTCATTGCAACTGCAAGACTTCATCCTCTGTGCCTAATTCGCCAGAAATAGCTGACATGTTTGAGTTAGATGTTTAGTGGCATATGAAAGCTTTAAGGGAGGCATACTCTGTTTATACAGTACTCCTTAATGGAGAGAAACTGCTCACGATCCAAGAAACATGACTACAGGGCAGCAGCAGGTTGACCCACAGCAGACAGACAATCGGGTTTATCAGCAAAGCCAGCAGTAGAGCCAGGAAAGAAAAGCTGACATCCAGATGCCAGTGATACAGGAATCCTATCCAGACTTGGGCATATGGGTCCTGCATCTGTCAGTGTTGCACCAGCAGTTGGCTCCCAACCTTGAGCAGATTCTGTATTACCAGCAAGTTACAGCTCCCAGCCAGCACTGTTACTGAAATGGATAAGCCAACTCTTCTGACACAGTACTGTTCTATTTGAAAGGCAGATTTAGGTCAAAAGATGTTCTGTGGGAATGGGGTTGTTCCAATTTATGGCAAGATTGTGATATACAATTATTTTAGTCTGTGAAGGCATTAAAATTAGTAAACTACATAGAAATGAAATGATGGCATCTACCTAAAAGACACAGGATCATATTTTATGTGGCGCTTCCCACACAAGTGCAGGAAATTCAATGAATTTTGACTTGCTTGTTTTTCTGTGAGGCAGTGGAGATGGTCTTTTAAATTAGTACATGACACTAGATCTGCGGAGGCTCTGAAGTACTTTTCTCTAATAAGGAGGAGCAGTTATTCTCTGTCTGCCTACCATCCTGTTCCCAAATTTCTGTAGAGGCCAAATCCTGTGGCTGGTGCTGCAGTAGGGGAGATTACACAAGATCCCAGAGAGAGGGAAATCATGTAATAGAGATGACTTTTCTTTTTCTAACTTTCATCCTTCCTTCATCCTTCCCCCCTCTTCCAATCTCCCCCAACACACACACACTTTCACTCCTCTGGTAATGTCTGCTTGCATTGCTAATCTCTGCTCACATAAACCAGTTGGGGAATTTTCCATAAAGGGATTTGAGACAGGAACACTCATTTCCCTGTGGATAGCTAGTGAATTCAGAGGACAACAATACAATTGCAAAGTCTAGGACTATGAAACTCAATCCAGTGATTTCAGACTGAAAGTGTTTATAAAAAAAAAAAAAAAAAAAAAAAACTTGGAAAGGGAGATTAAATCTCTCGTCTTTATTTGTGTGTAAGTTTTTTCAATGGTAGGTGTTTTCAACTTGTTCCTCAGTGGGGCACTCACCACTTGCCTCCCCTCAAAGCAAAATTCAATCCTGTTGTAAGTGGCCACAATGCTATGGGTAAATTTGACCCTGTTCCTTGACTGCAGCTATCTGTTCACATTGTGAGACAAGAGTGAGTGTGTAAAAGGAAGCTCTGAGCAGGAGTAGTGAACACACACTGCTTTCTATCTGCTCTCCTCTAAATCTTTGCTTGTATTTGGTTTTATTTTTGAAGGAATTTTTAGTCAGTATTTTGTTCTACCAAACTCTTGCGGTGTGTGGTAATTGTTGGGAGCTAACCTGGTCTGGCAGGAGGGTTGTGAATGTCTCCCACAGTTTTATTACTTTAATAAGACATGGATTCTTCTGGTTTAAGTATGAATGATATTTAAAGGATTACTGACTACAGCCTCTACTCTGTAACTATGTAAATAAAAATGGCAATCCTTCAAAATAAGTATCCAATAATTATTAATTAATTTAGTCAGTACTATAAAAATGTTAGTTGTTTGGAACTAATGTGACTATAACTGGTTTCCACCTTGGGGATTTCATTGTAGTTTAGCAATTATGTACTTTTATTTAAAGTGTTGTTAATAACATCAACAATAATATTTCTCTTTAAGGCATGATTTTATGAAGTGCATTTATCATTTCTAACTAGACCTCAAATTAGAGGGGAAAATACAGTTTATCTTCTTGTTAAAATAAAGTGAGTATTTCAATATAAAGCATTCAGAAAAGAGAGAGGGCAAAAGAAAGTGAGTTACCCATGTCTTACCATTTTAGCTGTAATTCTAATACAGATAAAATGGGTAAGTTCTGTCTTAGGGCTTGGCTACACTTGCGAGTTACTGCGCAATAAAGGAGCCCCAGGCGCACTAGCTCACTACCCGTCCACGCTGGCAAGGCACGTAGAGCGCTCTGACTCCGCGGCTACAGCACTGCTGGTACTCCACCTCGGCGAGTGGAATAACATTTGCTGCGCCTTGGCTACAACACCCGGGCATCAATGTGAACGAGGTGTTGCGTTACTGCGCTCTGATCGGCCTCCGGAAACATCCCATAATCCCAGTAAGTCAAGTGGCCACTCTTGTCATTGTTTTGAACTCCTGTAGGAATGCGGAAATGCCCTTTCAAAGCTCCGTTTCTGACAGCCAGCGTGCAAGCCGTTATTGTGGAATGCTGTGTGAGAGAGAGAGAGAGGCGGGGGGTAGCGGGAGGTCTGCTGAACTTACAAGACAGCATGCTGACATGCTCTCAGCCCCCCAAAAACCCACTCTCTCTCCCCCCACATACACACAACACACTCCCTGTCGCACTCCACCCCACCCCTCCCATTTTAAAAGCACGTTGCAGTCACTTGCATGCTGGGATAGCTGCCCATAATGCACCACTCCCAATGCCGCTGCAAGTGCCGCAAATGTGACTACGCTAGTGCACTTGAAGCTGTCCGTGTGGACAGATTGCAGCGCTTTCCCTACTGCGCTCTACGAAGGCTGGTTTAACTCAAAGCACTCTACATCTGCAAGTGTAGCCATGCCCTTAGTAATCCATCCCTCTTGATCCATGCTAAACAGATCACTTTCTCTAAGGTGAGGCTGTACTTAAAGTTATAGAGCTATATGAACGAGGAAGTACTATTTCTTTCTTCCAGTTGCTTTTCCCACGTACTACTAAAGTTCCATTATGTTTTCATTTGAACGTCTATATATGTTTCTTTTTATATAAACGTATTGGCTGCTTTGTTCTGATTTTTTAATATACAGTTTTAGCTGTGTCACAGAGTTAGCTGTCAACATAATCTTTTTTCCTGGAAAGCATGTTATACATGATATATAGGAGTAAATGTCTCACATTAGAAAAAGGAAGATGAAAACTTCAGAGGGGAATTCCCTCAGACATTTCATAGGTGCCAGGTTGAGAAGTGTTCAATTTTTTTAAATTTCATTTTTATTATTATTTTGCTTTGTTGTGTTGCTTTAAGGAATGTATTTAGCCCAGATTTTTACTAACTGCAAATTGATTATACATTGTCCTGCATAAGGACACCAGTTAATTTAAACAAAAGAAACAGTACATCGCCACATATACAGCAATACACATATAGTGGCAGATCTAAAGGGCTTAAGCTTACAGGAAATTTATGAAATTAATTTTAAAAGGAAAAAGTTTTGTTTCTGGATAATTTAACAGCCAATATTATGGCAGATTCCTATTTTTCATATTAGTTTTATTAAAATCAAAGGTGATGTTATCTAGCTACTCTTCACCATCCCCTACTATTGGATTTCCAAATTGATCCAGTTCATGCATTTCTACAAAAACCTAAGACAAGGGCAAGCCTGAATGCCCAGTTATTGCATGGCATACTGCCATGTGAAAGATCCAACTGTGAATCCTTTTGTTCTTTCACTGTGGAGGATGGAATTATTAATGGGCAAATGTTAGTAAACAACATTTAAGACTGTAGTAATCTGGCTGATTAAGGGTATTTATATAAATAAAGAGGTTTCCATGTAGCCATTCTGGCCTTAAGAGAGATACGGCTATTCATGGAGCAGTGGGGATAGTTACACATAGATAAAATATTTCTTCATTAGACCAGAATCCTCTCATTACCCACCTCTCAGGCCCAAATAAGATGTTCCATCCATGTTACCTCCTGCCGACAGCTATACATACCTCAAAGTTTGGACAATCAGGAGGACACAGTAAGGAATGAGCCCTCCCAACAGGGTTTTTGTGTTGGATTGGCTTTATTCTGAAGAAATGTGGACAAAAATAGAAAAACATTGAGGGCATCTGTGATAACCTTGAAATTGATCCTAAGGGATGTTGTATTATTCTTTTTAGCTTTTCATAAAGTACAGAAGAACCTTCACTCTAGAGAATATTTATGGCAGCAAAAGGTCTTGGGTCAAGCTCCTCAATTGACTGCATCCCAAATACATCACAGTGCATTGTTAATTACATTATTTTTATTCCGTTATATCCAAAAATATGCGAGTACTTAGCATGGTAACCTAATGCCGTGTGAGCAAAAATTAACAGACATTGTTCCCGCCAGTATCACTTCATTTTATATAATAAAATATATGAGTCAGATCTTCAGCTGGTGTAAATTGGCATAGCACAAGTGAAGTCAATGAAGCTATGCTAATTTACAACAGCTAAGAATCTGGCCTGCCCATCCACCCCTACACTTTTAACCATAAAAATCATATTGATTATAAAAATAGGACACTAAAAATGCCACACTAAAAATAGGACAAAAAGGGAAGAACAAAATATGCATTTCTAACAGTTCAATAGACTTCATTGAAGCTGATCACAATTATTGAATATCATTTTATCTTCTCTCTGAAATTCAGATAATTATTTCAGCTATGTAGGTGGGGGAAAAAGTTGAGTACAACTTATTCCTGGTCACAACTGTAGGAATATGTAATTAACAAAATCCAGAGAAAGGTTTTCAGTGTTAAAGGAAGTTTTTTTTTATCACTACATTCTCTTTTCAGAACACACAGCATCTCAAATTAAGAAAAACTTTGCATTTGTTTAGAAGTTTTATCTTGTAAGAAGTTTGTGAGCTAGTCAGGGTCATAAAGTAGTGGTTACCTCTCCTATTGAAATTTACAGTGATATGTCTGTGGAAGTATATGTGTCTACTTTTAATGCTTCGTTGAGAAGCAAGAAATTTTGTTCGCTACCTTATAATTGCACGTCTCATACATGGAATTAATATAGGCCTGGTTCTCTTCTCACTTTAATTTTATACCAGTGTTACTCCATTGACTCCAGTGCGATTACTCCTGATTGACACCACTGTAAGTGAGAGAAGAGTCAAGCCTGAAAACTCTACGCTCCTGAATTATCACAGAGTTTCTCTGTCTGGCTAATCAATTGCGATTAACCAGTCTGTGTGGAATTGTGATCTAGACCACAATGAAGCACAATGCTGTGCTTTGCAGAATAGGGGCCCGAAAGAAGAAACAGAAGTTTTACCATGAGGTGCTTTTAGAAATAGTATCCAAAAGTGGAATAGATATTGAGTCACCCAGAGATTCCATGTGCCTCTGAGAAAAATGACTACATTTGATCTCGTGTTTGGAAAAGGATTTTGTATTAGGATAAAAAAGATTTTCACTAGGTATGAAGATTTTCTTCTTGAAGTCTAGCACATCATTTAAAGACAAGATTGCTACTAACATCTCTGTCAGTATAACAGAGACATTTATTAAAATGGATATATTTCAGAATAGTTTTCATTTTTTCCCTTATTTTGTGCAGGATGTATTGCCCTGAATTTAAAAAGTCAGTTTATTCTTCTGAAAAGACAGTTTTAATTTGCAGCTCCATCCTCTTTTTGAACTAAGTTTATGTTTATTGTTGATCCTGCATTTTGGTTCCAGGTTGTGTTACCGAATCATGTTTTATCCAACCTCTAATCCATTCGAGGTAGGCCATTATCTCATAGTAGCTAAACACTCCCAGACTGATTTAACTTGGAGTTCAAACTTTTAAAAATGTTTGCCTCTAAGTTTTGTAATTCTTTTGTCAAAAGAGAAGCAGTAGCTGCTAAAGTTGAGTCACTGATACCTTTGGAGGGCCATCTCCCTCCCATTGGTTTCTGCAGATAGCCCCGTGAGTCTAGGGAATTTCCTCAGAAGAGTGTTGTTTCTGTTTTAAAATCTATCTGCAAGTAATTCATCCTGGGCTGTTGGAATAACTAGAGGCACTGGGAAAAAGTGGTTTTAGTTATGTCTGGGCAATTGTCGTTAGAAATTCTTAAGCTTGATTACATTTAAGTCCTTAAAGACCTTCTTCTGATTCCAACATACTTAGGACCTAGTCCAGCAAAGGACTTAAACACACGTTTAACTTTAAGCCAATGGGGCTACCTTACTTTTCAGAAGTTAAGGGAGAAAAAACAGAAATCCAAAATGCTCTGCAAATGTGGCTTAGGAGAAACCAGTAACAAATCTGTCCATTACTGGGAATGTCTTTTTGTTACTGTAATAGTACCTGGAGGAGAGGGAGAAAGATATTTTATTCTTTCCTACTGAAAGCAATGGTTGGCTACAATAACTAGAGGTTCAGACCAAGAGCCCCGCTCTGCTTTTATAATAACGCCTATCTGTTGCCAGAGTGACATATGGCTGAGTCAGTTTCAGGGTGAAGTTCATGAGCCAGATTCTGCTACCCTGACTCACAAATAGCAGAATGCTTGTGTGTATTACTCCCATTGAAGTCAGTGGGACTATCTGCAGAATATGATGTTATTCACTATAAATGGAGGCAGAATATGGGTCCGTTTCCTATGAATAGCAGAATTATTTTATAAATGAAAAAATAACTTGCTTGACCACCATTTCTTGACCACATTTCTTGACCACCATTATCTCAGCAGCTACCACGCTTTTTTTTACTAACTTAGGTTTCATGGAAATTTTGACAGCTTCACCTTTGATAAAGACATCTAACTGAGTAACTATACAAGTATCAATTGAAACAATGGAAGTCTTACAGTACCATTAGCTTATTATTGCCTTGGAACTCTCGCCTTTTTATTACTGCCTGGAACCAAACTATGATGCACTGATGGATTATTTTAATTCAGACTGTCTATTGTATAAATGATTGTTTTACTAAAAGAAGGAATAGCATTGAACTGAACCTAATAGATGTCTGTCTCTGTCTCTCTTTCGCTCTCTCTCTCTCTCTCTCTGTGTGTGCGTGTGTGTATTATATATATAATATGGTATGTTTTCTTTTGGGGAAAAGATCTGATTTTGCTCAACCTAAAAAATGTCTCCCTGGGACTTAGCATATGTTCAGTATATTATCATACAACAAATGTAAACCACACCATGCTTACCCACTCTACTTTTGGAGCAGCTCCTGAGCCTCTCACTCACACCTTCTCCATCTGTAAAGCGCTATGCCCCTTCCCCTAACAAACTGGACAATGGCTCCTCCACCCCACCCTGAACCCCACATAAGTTGCGGAGCGGTCAATCTCCTTTGGAAGCCTGTTCCAGAGCTTAAATACGCTTATATTTAGAAAAATTTTCCTAATATCTAGTCTAAATCTCACTTGCTGCAGATTAAGCCCATTACTTCTTGTTATACCTTCAGTGGACCTGGAGAATAATTGATCACTGTCCTTTTTATTACAGCCTTGTAACATATTTGAAGACTGTTATCAGATCCTCCCTCGTCTTCTTTTCTCAAGAGTAAATATGCCCAGTTTTTTTAACCTTTCCTCATAGGTCAGGTTTTCTAAACCTTTTACCATTTTTGTTGCTCTCCTCTGGACTCTCTCCAGTTTGTCCACATCTTTCCTAAAGTGTGGCACCCCAAATTGGCGAAAGTACTCCAACTGATGCCTCCACAGTGCCGAGCAGAATGGGACAACTACCTCCTCTGTCTTACATATTACACTTCTGTTGATACAACCCAGAATTATATTAACCTTTTCTGCAGCTGCATCACATTATTGTCTCATATTCAATTTGTGATCCACTATAACCCCCAATGCTTTTCAGCAGAACCACTGCCTAGCCAGTTATTCCCCATTTTGTGTTTGTGCATTTTGAGTTTTCCTTCCTTAGTGAAATATTTTGCCCTTGTCTTTATTGAATTTCATCTTGTTGATTTCAGACTAATTCTCCAATTTGTCAAGGTTGTTATGAATTCTCCTTCTGTCCTCCAGAATGCTCCCAACTCCTCACAGCTTTGTCATCAACAGATTTTATAAGCATACTTTCTACTCCATTATCCAAGTCATAATGAAAATGTCGAATAGTACCAGTTCTAAGACTCCCCTCTGTGGAACCCCACTAGATATGTTCTCCCAGTTTGGCAGTGAGCCATTGATAACCACTCTCTGAGTATGGTCTTTCAACCAGATGTTATCTTTTATCTAGACCACATTTCCTTTGCTTGCTTACGAAAATGTCATGTGGGACTGTGTCAAAAGCCTTATTAAAATCAAGATATATCATGTCTACATCTTCCCCTGTCTACTAAGCCAGTAACCCTGTCAAAGAACAAAATTAGGTTGGATTGGCATGATTTGTTCTTGACAAATTCATGCTAAGTATTCCTTTAACCCTTTTATACTCTAGGTGCTTACAGATCAATTGCTTAATAATTTGTTCCAGTATCTTTACAGATATCAAAGTTAGGCTGACTAGTCTAATGTACTGGGTCCTCTTTGTTCCCCTTTTTAAAGATAAGTACAATGCTTGCACTTCTCTGGTCCTCTGGGACCTCATCTGTCCTCCGTGAGTTCTCGAAGTTAATTGCTAAAGGTTCTGAGATTACTTCAATTAGTTCCTTAAATACCCTAGGATGAATTTCATCAGGCCCTGCCGACTTGAATATATCTGACTTACCTAAATATTATTTATTCTGTTCTTTCCCTGCCTTGTGTTCCTTCACCCTAGTTGTTAATATTAATTGTATTGACCACACACATTAACCTTTTTAGTGAAGACTGAAGCAAAATAGGCATTAAACACCTCAGCATTTTTGACGTCATGAGTTATTAGCTCTCCTTCCCCACTAGAGGACTTACACTTTCCTTCATCTTTCTCTTGCTCCCATTGTATTTAAAGAACCTCTTCGTATTGCCTATTATGTCCTTTGTTAGGTATTACTCATTTTGTGCCTTCGCCTTTCTGATTTAATTATTAATTAAATACACATGATCCTTCCCTAGATGCCTATAACTCCTTTTCTTCTTTGAGTGCTTGCTCATGTCGATTCCATTCTAGGTGTTTGTGTGCCCACGTGCACAGTTGTCAGAGATTTTTGCCTTAGCAGTATCTGTAAGGTCGGCTGTGGCACCCTCAGGAGTGCTGCGCTCATGCGGTGGTATATTAGGTGCCGCTGGCACTACACCCTCACAGTTCCTTCTTACTGCCCGTGGTGGTTGGTCGGAGTTCCTTTCCCTTGCCTAGCAAGTGGTCAGCGGTTTTCTCCTTTTCTTCATGTTTTAGTGTTGTAAATAGTTATTTATAGTAGTTAGCTAGTGAAGTAGTTGTTTAGCACTGTAGGTAGCAGTTAGGGTCCCCGCGGGGACTTTGCCTCAGGCGGGGCATGCCCCAGTCTCCGGGTTTTAAGACCTGCGCTGACTGCAACAGACCTGTGTCTGTTAGCAACCCCCATAGCAGCTGCCTGAAGTGCTTGGGGGAATTGCATGTAAAAGAAAAGAGTCGCATTTGTAATAACTTTCATCCCAGAAGGAGCGCAACATCCATTTAAGGGCCCTTCTCATGGAGGCTGCTCTCTGACCGGCCTTGGAGCCATCCCAGCCAGACTTCGGCCTTGGTGCACAGTGCACCCCTGGCATCGGGCTCTATCCGGCACCGCTCCCCTTTGCCAGTGCCTAAGAAGAAATTGAAGAAGTGTGACCTGGCATTGAGCAAGAAAGACCAAGGGGCATCAGGTAAAGGACCCTGTTCAGGCTGCCTGCCTAGCCCAAAGCTACATGAGGGTGCATTCCCTATGTGGCGGCCTCCTACCCCCCGAGGGATCTGCAACCGACTCCCGGGAGCAGTAGCGGACCCAGACTCATGGCAGAGCCAACACCTTCCCAGCCCCTCCTGGCACCCAGAGAGCAAAGGACTCTCTTAGTGCAGCTGGCACCATGTGTTATGATGGAACCGGCAAAGGCTCCCTACGAGGGCAAGCCAGCCGTGAAAACCTCACAGAAGGCAAGTGAACGCCGCTGGTCCCCAGAGCCGAGGCAGAGCACTCTGTTGCCGCACCCCAGGTCTCCACATCAGCCCAAGTCGCCAGTTCGCTGCTTCAGATCACCAGCACCTCACTCCCAGTTTCCACCCTCTCGATGAGATTTGACAGAGAGAGACACCAGTCACCGTATGGCCCACACCGTCATCCTCCTGCCGGCCATCTCCATGACAGATCACCATCGCCTAAACCGTGGGAAGGTTCTCGAACATGGTGCCAATCCCCCTACTCCCAGCACCTATCCGCTTATTCAAGGCACCATTCACCCACGACGGTGGTTAGCTGCCAGACTCAGGCATCAATGGCTCCCCCGTGGTTACCGGAGGGGGATTCCTCCGGCACAGAAAGGGAGTTCAGCCCCTCTCTGAGGCAGCACCGGCGCAACTGGGTTCCTGACTCTGCATCCACCTCCACAATGCCATCATGGCAGCAGGACAAGTGGCCAGCGCAATGGCCCTATTGGAGTGCCTGGGGCATGCCGGTTATGCCGATGCCCCCTTTGCACCAATCATCAGTCGCCGCTTCAGAAAAGCATCAGGCGGCACCGGACTCGGTGCACAAAGCACAGTCGGACGCTAGGATGGAAGAGCGAGTCTCCACCCCAAAACCCCCTTCCCCCATGGGGAATGATGCCCCAGCCCTCCCCCGGTGATCTAATCGTCCTCATCCTCTCCAGATGAGGCTGTTGCGTGGCTGTCTCATGCTATCCCACCGGATGATTTTAAGGAGCACCAGGCCGTGCTCTGAAGGGTGGCCACGAACTTAGGCCTGGAGGTGGAGGAAATGGTGGAGCAATTGGAAACCTTGTTTAATGGGCTCTCCGCATCAACCCCTGCACATGTCGCGCTTCTGGTGCATAATGGGGTCCTAAAGATTGCCAAAGTCTTCTGGCAAGTCCCATCTTCAATCCCGCCCACCTCCAAGAGGGCAGAAAAGAGGTATTTTGTCCTGGCCAAGGGGTTCTAATACTTGTACACCTATCCGCCCCCGGGATCTTTGGTCGTTTCTGCGGCCAACGAAAAAGACAGACAAGGGCAATCCAGTCCTATCCCCAAAAATAAAGAGGCTAAGAGGCTGGATGTTTTTGGAAGGAAAATTTATTCTATGGCCAGCCTTCAGTTCAGGGTCACAAACCACCAGGCTCTTTTGGGGAGATATAACTTTAACTTATGGGACTCCTTCCATAAGTTCAAGGATTCCCTGCCCCAGGACTCGGCCCAAGAATTCAAGACCCTTGTTGAGGAGAGTATTACAGCGGCAAGGTGCTCCCTCCAATTGGCATGAGATGCAGCCAATTCGGTGGCCAAGGTGGTCGCTTTAGTGGTGGTCATGAGGTGCAGTTCCTAGCTTCAGACCACAGGCCTGTCCCAGGAGATGCAGTCTTCAATCCAGGACCTCCCATTTGAAGGGGTTGGACTTTTTGCAGAGCAGATGGATGTGAGGCTGCATGCGTTGAAGGACACGCGGGCCACCCTCCGCTCACTGGGTCTGCATACGCCTCAGTTGGCGAGGAAGCAGATCCTGCTGCCCCCGCCGAAAAGACCGTGGCAACTTGACACTGCATCCACCTCCACGATGCCGTCATTGCAGCAGGGCCAGCGCAATGGCCCTATTGGAGTGCCTGGGGCATGCCAGTTTTGCTGATACCCCCTTTGCACCAATCGTCAGTCGCCGCTTCAGAAAAGCATCAGATGGCACCAGCGGCACAGGGCTCGGTGCACAAAGCACAATCTCACGCTCGGATGGAAGAGCGAGTCTCCACCCCAAAACCCCAAGGAGAAGGGATAGCAATACGAATTTTAGTCATTGCAGCCCTTCCTCCTCCCACTCACCTGTGCAACCCGGCCCAGTGAAACATCACAGGAGCCAGAAGTGCTCATTTTGAGGGTGAGCTCAAGAGCGACGCCCCAGTCACCTCCCCAGATCCTCCTTGTTCTTTCATCAACCGTCTTTGTCCCTACCATTCGACCTGGTCGCGGGTCATCTTGGACAGTTGGGTGCTAGAAATTGTACATTTTGGCTACACCCTGCAATTCTCGGCCACACACCCTTCCCACCTCCCTTTTCTGTCCCTCTTCAGGGACCCTTCTCACAAGCAACTGCTCGTTCATGAGGTCGACAACGTCATGCAGCTGGGGGCAGTGGAGGAGGTCCCTCAGGAAGTGAGGGGGAAAAGGTTCTCTTCCAGCTATTTTCTAATCCCAAAAGGAGGCCTAAGACCTATTCTGGACCTGCAACGACTCAACAAATATCTCAAGAAGTTGAAGTTCCACATGGTCTCCCTAGCCTCCATCATTCCCTCCCTGGATCCGGGAGACTGGTACGCCGCTCTCGACTTGAAATACGCTTATTTTCATCTTCCAAGAACACAGACGGTTTCTCCATTTTATGGTGGGCCAGCATCATTTCCAATTCACAGCGCTGCCCTTTGGTCTCTTGTCAGCCCCGCGGGTATTCACAAAATGTATAGCCCCATTAACCGCTTACCTGAGATGCCTAGGGGTCCAGTTCTATCCTTATCTTGATGATTGGCTCATCAAGGGCAGATCGCTGGATCAAGTGCAGAGAAGTCTCGATCTGGTGCATTCTACCTGTCACAACCTGGGCCTGTCACGACCTGGGTGGTATGCACCTTCATACCAGTGCAATGGTTAGAGTTCATAGGGGCGGTCCTCGACTCCACGTGGGCCAGGGCCTTCCTTTCTGCATCACATGTCTCGCCATCATATACACACAACTATGGGCAAATTGTCTTGTCCAAAGCTGGTCGGAGAGGTTTAACTTCTTTAAAACTGAGGGAGGCTTTGACTGCTAATATATTGATGTGGTGCCTCCTTGTCAAGTCTCGACTAGGTCCTGTAGGTGGGGAGTTATTGCATAGGTACACTACAACTTCTCAAGCGTCAGTATGTTGTGAATATAGTGTAATACAGTGGCCCTCAATGGATTGTTGGCAGCAGGCATCCAACATGGCATATTTGGAGCTAAAAGTCTGAGGCTGTATTTCCTGCGCTTAAAGACCCAGGCCTAGTAGCTCAAAGTCAGCAGACTTGTAACCTTTGTTTGGTCCAGCCACTAGAGTGGGAAAGAGAACCACACTGCAAGCATTAGTTACAGTAGCATGGGGCAGTGGTCTCCAAACTTTTTTGATCGTGCACCCCTATCGGTAAAAAAAATTTAGAGCACGCACCCCATGCCGCTCCAGCTCTACCATTTTTGCCGGAGCAAAAAAAAAAAGCCGCTCAGACTTCTGCCCAAACTGCTGAAGCAAAAAAAAAAAAAAAAAAACGCTCCTCCTGCCACGCACCCCCAAGGATCCTCTTTGGAGACCACTGGCATGGGGCATATAATCTACCAACAATAATGGATGATCTGATATTGCTCATTAGAAGGATTTTGGACTTCAGTTCTGCTCCCTTAGGGTTCTATTTGTCCAGAAGCAATTAAAGCAGCTGCAAATGATGCCTGGACTGTATTACCAGCTCTGTTTTCAAAAGCATCACTTCCAACAATTGCTGTGAAAGGAGACAGTTATGCCTCCCATTCCCAGCCTCCATGCCCAAGCTCCAATTGTCCTTAATTTTGAAGGCTGGATTCCTTTCCCTCATGATTGATAAAAGTCAGTGGGGGACTCCTTTTCACTGCTGACAGACTATGATGGCTACCCTGGAAGACAGCAGGTTACTAACAACTCCTAAGCTATTGGTGATCTGGCTATTTTTCAAGAAATTGTTGCTCCAAGTCTTCCCATCTCAAATGTCCCTTTCTGGAAGCTAGCTCCATTAGCGTCTGACTTCTTCCAGTCTCTTAGATGCTGTCCATTCAGTCTTAAGGACTGGACCTGGCTTATGTGGCATTGATTAATGACTTCATCCTGGCTATGAACAAAGGTCAATTGCCCATGCTGATTCTACTATGTTGATGGCTTTCAGGACCATGGATCATGAGCTTCTTCTAGCTTCCCGGGCTCCCTGAGGACCCTGCCCTTGGGAGTGCCACTGGTTTCAGTCCTGTCACCTTCCTCTGAAAGGTGATCAGGGGCATCTTATAATGCTAGTCTCCTCATGGAATGTAGACAGTGTTGTCTGGATGAAATAAGGACACCAGTGAAAATCAGCTAGCTCAAACTCCATTCAGACACAATAGTGATCGTGGCTTACAGAAGGAAATGCTTCAAGGAACTGGCAGAGTGACACCTCTCTCAGCTGAGGAAATCTTTCCCCTGGCTGACGAAGTTGCAAAATGTTACAGTTTTGCTGGACTCAGCTTTGCTCCTTGTGGCGGGGCGATGACTCACTGGTACGGTGCCTCCTGCTGGTCGTCCTGGGAATTAGCTCTTCCAGCCTGGAGCGCCCTCTGCAGGCCATGTTTTGCCTGCCGCTGGCCCCCGTGTCCCTCCCGGACCCCGATGCCCCTCTACATCAGGGTTCTGCCCCCAGTAGTAACCCACAATCTGGGTCTCCCCTCCCAGGGGAACCCCCAACCCTCTGTCCCCACCTTGTCTCAGTGGCTACTGCCAGTCACCATCTAGCCCCCGCTCACTGGGGCGGACTGCAGTCTGTAAACCACTCATCATCGGCAAGGGGAGATTGGACCAGCTGCCTCTGCCTATCTCTGGGCTGCCCCTTTGCAGCCCCAGTACCTTTCATAGGCCCTTTTTCAAGGCCTGCAGCCTGGGGTTTTACTAGGCTGGAGCTCCCCAGCTCCCTCTGCCCTTCCCCAGCACTGCTCCACCTCAGGTACCCTTCTCAGCTCCTAGGCAGCCCGGTCCTTCTCTCTCAGAAGCTAGAGAGAGTCTCCTTCCTCAGCTCCTGGCCCCTAGCCCTCTTATAAGGGCCAGCTGGGCCCTGATTGAGCTGGCCACATCTGTGGCTGCTTCCCCAATCAGCCTAGCCTTTCACAGCTGCAGCCTTTTCCAGGGCCGCTTTTACCCCTGTTCTGCAGGAGTGGGGCAGCCGCACCACTACGCTCCTGAACAAACAAATAGCAGTAGTGACCAAAACCCCTTTCTTCAACCCAGCACTTGCCAGGAGACTGCATCCTTTTCTGTCAAACGGACTTGTCCAGAGTGACCCTAGCCTTTATGACGTAGGAAGTTACAGATGGTGCAATATATAGTTCTGCCTCTTGCTAAGCAGAACAGACTTATGAGAGTGTATCACGCCACTGCTTCATGCGCTATACTGTCTGTCTCACCAGTCCCGGGTATGTCATCATTATTGTACATTGACAAGATCTGAGAAGCAGTTTGAGAACTCAGGCACATCCTGACAGCAGAGATCTGGGTCTGATGTGAAGCAAGTTAGAAGAAAGACTGGTTTATGGTGCATGGGCTGCTGTGGGAGGGAGTGGTATAAAATTGCTGACCAATGAGAGTGTTCTAACTGCCTAAGGGAGATGAGAAGAAACGCCTTGTTAGTTCCAGACTACAGGGCTTGAGCAGAAAAGATCATTTTTTGTCTTTGCTGGTCTAATGGAAGCAATACTTCCATTAATGTTTAGGTCATTTGGTGTCTATAAACAAAGGTTAGGGGGTGTATTCACGATATGGGCCAAATTCCCAACTAGTGTAAATAGAGCAATGGAGCGCTGGTGATTTATGTTGGCCGGGAATCTGGCCCGTAAACTATATAACTCCTGTTACCCTGCTATACACATCAAGATAAGAATGTACTGTGCCCTTCAGGCTCCTCACAGTGTATCTTTCACAACTGCATTAGATGTATACTTTTCAATCTCCGTTTACTAAACAGGTTTATTTACTCATAGACCAGACTCAAATCGAGTTAATTTTCAGGACTCCAGTTGAATTATTACAGATTACTCTGTTATAAATGGCAAAAGAAGGGACCCTTGCCTGTGCAGTGATGTTGTCAGGGCCCTGCGGCTGTTGGCTCACTTCATGATGTATTGTACTGCTAACGTTTCAGCCCTCTCAGGGGATCGCTGGTCCTACTATAAGGTCAGGAGTTAACTACTTGTATTTTAACTGTGTACCGCTATCAATACGGCTCCTATGGAAACCTTAGCTGACGTCATTTTTGGATCTTTGCTACTGTAGCCAAGCTTTAGTAAAAGTCAATAAGAACATTAGACTGCTGTCTGTATTATTACTTGCCGCTTCCTGCCAGCAATCTACCAATTCATTAGCAGAGAGTTTGGAAATCTCACTTGATTATTTATGCAGTCAATAGCAAGGCTTGTCTGCATTCATAATTGTTTGATTTTATGGCCCCTTCTTTAAACAAACATTGTCTATGGTAATGCGATGCCCTGATGGATGGGAAAGGTTTTGTCTGTGAATATCATTTAGATAATTAAAAATGACAGATGAAATCGCCTGCTGTCTTGACCTGTACTTTGTTCCCTCAGTGATGCTGAAGAGATGCTGATTGCTGTCAATCAAAACCCATTGGAGGTTTGTAAATTCTGGCTGCTGTGAACTCTGACCCTCAGTGTTGATCTGAAATAGATAATAACCTTGAAATTCTATTAGAATTTAAAAACTGTTTCACCAAAGGGGCATACCATATATTTTTTCTCTAGAACATGACTACTTAATGTCAATGTTTACTCCACAGATCCAGGGCACAAAAGTAAAAATGCAGTGTTTAACAAAACTTAAGTGCAACTCAGAACTAAGATCGTATATTATAAAACAAAATTATCTCTCTTTAAATTCAGTTCTATGCCTGCATTGCTCTGTTTATAAAAAAACTTGAGCTTTTTCAGTTTCATTCTGTGTTAATGGTGTTCAAATATTACTTTGATTCTGTTCACTGATTCTGAAGCTTATTGTTATTTTTCTGCTGACTGTCTGTCTGTTCCTTCCTACGTAGTGTATTTTCTTCTATGGTTATCATTTCAGATGCTTTTTAATCATTGTTATTTTCTTGAGAACCGTTAGGAATAACACCAACCAGTATAGTCAAGATGCAGAAAGTGCAAGCAAACTTTTATTGCACAGAGTTCTAAACTAAAATCCTGGGTCAAGAGATCAGATGTGTGAAGGCATTTGCTGTGAGGATTGTCTTTCTTCATTATCTTGAAAGTTCAGGGATTCTCAGAAGTTGCATTGTGTTTTGTGGAGGGGTTTAGAGCAGTGGTTCTCAACCTGTGGTCCACAGACCCTTGGTGGGTCCGTGGACTATGGCTAAGGGTCCACGAAAGACTGAAAACTGACTGAACAGAATTAAGCTATATCTACAGACAACAGATTTCCAAAGGGGTCCGCACCTACATTTGAAATTTTTAGGGGGTTTTATGATTCATTGTAATGAAATATTATAGTAGATTTGCCAGATGTTGGCAAACTTAAGACTTTTACTCTGTTTTTAGAAGTTTGCCTGAGTAAGAACCACCAAAGTTTACTGAAGTAATACTGAGGAAGGACCTTGGGATCTAGCCCTTTTGATCTTACAAGCAGGAAAAATAATGAGGGCACTCCAATTAGTTGTTACGTACAACTTATTGGGATATATTTAGGGCCGTAAGAAAAGCAACTAGACATGGTAGATGACATAAAAAGGTAGATGACAAGGTTTCTTTCACTTTAAATTAGACATTTGTTTAGAATTTAATGAGGACTTTTAATAGGGCTAGATGTGATAGGGAGGATTGTACAAACTCATCTTGTTTTAGTCCAAATAAAATAATTTAGCCAACGTTTTCAAAGGTGGCCTGCATTTCTGAAGGTGCAAAGAATCGCCCCCACATTTCGTGCTCTGCCTGCTGGGTATGTTCCAGTTGAAAGAGGAATTTAAAAGGGAGTCTCTTCAGCACGGCAACAAGGCAGGTGGTGAGAAGCAGACCTGCACTTGCTAGTGCAGAAGCACTATGCCAGGAAGCCATTCCCAGGGGGAGATCTGCTGTCCGGAGCTGAGACTCCCTACCCTGCTGAAAACTGGGGACCAGGTCTCCAAGGACAACCACCACCCACATGACACCCCAAAGTGTGGGGGACAGAGCAATAGGAAGAGGCCCAGGGGAGAGAGTTAACAAGACCGCTAATAGCGAACTCCTGCCTTTCAATGCTTAAGAGGTCCCCTGGGTCAGAACCTGGGGGAGTGGGAAAGCCTGGGTCCCCTACCCCGTAGCAACTAAGTAGGGTAGACTGTAACTGCTTGTCAGGGCTGCCACCATGGGGCGCTGCTGCTGCTGCAGAGCATTGCTGCTAGGCGAGGAGGCCTGCCCTGTTCACCGGGTGCATAACAGCTCCCACAAAAATGATGCCCTCAGACAGGAGACCAGCTGAAAATCTGCCCATTTGTATTTTCCTATTTTCATCCCTTTTAAAATAATTTCTGGATGAAGCTGGTGCCTATGGAAGTGAGGGACTAAACAATTTTAACCCAACTAGATCAGATGTGTTTTACAAGCTGACCACATGTCTCTGGTAATGCATATCAGTTCTGCCTGTAACACACCACCGATGGAAATCCCAGGCCTTTCTGAAGCAGAGGCTGGCAGTTATGCCAAATTGTGCAGCGTATTTATTTGGACAAATGGGAACTACAATTGATTTTCCCAATGGTTTTGCAGTGTTTATTTTCTAAACTTGTTACATGAACCAGGTTTATTTGGTCCACCTACCTGTTTAAACTGCTCATTTTGAAGAATGTATTTTTAACTGAGTTTAAGTTTATTATTATTATTTGTATTTTAAGGTCCTTTGTCCAAACCTCGGTATTTTAGGATTAAAAAAAAAAATAAAAGAAAAAACAAACCTGTACAAGGTGGAGCAGTTTCAATATTGTTTACTTTGGAAGAATCTCAGTGATGTTTCATGCTGCTTTTTTATACGTTAAAAGTTAAGTTTGAATGTATTAGCATACTTTTAGAAGAGAGGTCTTATTCAAGTAAATTTATTTTACCATTTAGATCCTGGCTGTAATTCATAATATCTGCTTGTCAATAAATGTACCTTTAGTTTAAATAAGTGCTGATTTTCTAAGATTTGTTGTAAAGGTGTTGCAGAGTAAATCTATAAAATATTGCAAGTAATTTGCCACTGAATGAATCCCATCCATTTTTTGGAAATGGGATTTTATTGCTGCTATGTCATTCCTAGACATTGTTGGCTGTTGATTTTGAAGAGATTAAACTGGTGTAAAATTATTGAATCTGATTTAAAGTGCGCAGACTGAACATCTATGAGTATAAAGTGAGATTTTTTTTAATTCAAAAGGGCTCCTGAGGTTATTATTTTGCTACAATATGAAAATGAATTGTGACAATAAAGGCCCTGATTACAAGCCTCCCAGGCTGTCCCACTGTGACAATTAGCTCCCAATTGTTAAACCATTTATTTATTAGAACATTAAGGGCTGGTGCTGTCTTGACTTGTAACTGGAAATGGATTATTACTGAGGTTGGTTATGAACACAAAGGAGCCATGATAAAGTGTTTTATTGGACAAGAATAACCACACATTTCGAGATTATTTAATGTAGTCCTCTCTGGTAGACTCCAAGGAAATTACTAAAAGATAGCTGTAATGGGTGGCTATCATGAAGACTCTAACACAAATGTTTTTTCAACGTTCACAAACTTTTAAAATAAGCAGATCCTAAGAGACTGTTACATGACGGGCAGAATGATTCAATGGAGTGTTTCAGGAGTTAAAAATGTACTTGCTGCCTCTTGTATGGCATCTATTACATAAAACAAGTGAAGGGGAATGGTACTGCAAGTATGAAGTACACATATCTGCCTAGATATGCACAACAGGGCAGGTCATTCTGTTCATGGATCTCCCCATATTTGCCCAGAAGGAGATTCAGACACTCTCATGGCATCCTCACCCCTCTCTTCCCACTTGACCCCATGAAGGCCTATCCATGCAGTCCAGGTAGGGTGACCAGACGTCCCGGTAAAATCGGGACTGTCCCGATATTGAGCAGTTTTTCCCGCGTCCCGACCAAAGTACGGTCGGGACGCCATTTGTCCCGATATTTTCTTTTGGGCGTGGCGGCCCGTTTTTATTTTATTTTTATTTTTTTGCTTAGGCGGCGGTGAGAGGCAGGGGGAACGCCTTTTCAATTGTTACACTCACCCGGCACGTCCATGTCTTCGGCAGCATTTCAGTGGCGGGTCCTTCAGTCGCTGACGGTCCTCGGCGGCATTTCGGCGGCGGGTACTTCAGTCGCTGACGGTCCTCGGCGGCATTTCGGCGGCGGGTACTTCTTTCTTGGGTGGCAAGATTTATTACCTGTCGCTGAAATGCTGCCGAGGACCCTCAGCGATTGAAGGACCCGCCGCCGGAGTGCCGCCGAAGACCCGGACGAGGTGAGTGTAACAATTGAAATGGCGCTCCCCCTGCGGTGGTCCCGATATTTAGAAGTTATCATCTGGTCACCCTAAGTGCAGGGTCTGTACTGACATAGAAGATGGAGTCTGAGTTAACCATGGAGAAGAGTGGGCAATCTGGACGCAGGGCTAGGAATGATGCATGTTGTTCCTTTTTCAGTTTGCAGAAATTAGTCAGGAAAGATAATATTAGCTGTATTTTACATGCAGACCTCCCCTGGGAATCCCAGAGTCAGCCACAGGCAGTTGCTGGTAGCATGGCTCCAGTCGAGGTGGATTCAGGAGGAGGAGATGGTTGCTGGGAGCCAAAGCTGGTACAGAGGCACGTGGTTTCCTGTAGCTCCCTGAGATCCACTATGTTTGGGACTGGATGTTTTCCTTGGTTGGGCTGTCACCCTTCCCCCATCCCAAAAGTGTGGAGGGGACTATCCATGAGGGAATCCTCATAGAGATTTCCTCCCCCTGAGCTCCCACTCTGGACCTTCCTTCCTAAGAAGTAACGTGAAAAAGAAGGCAATAAGAGTTTGATTCCTAGAATTGGTCTCCAGTTTTGAGCAGACAAATGAATACAGGAGCAAAACTGTAAAGGAATTAATTTCTAGTGCAACTGTGTAGGCTTTTGTATTTAACTTGAATTTAGTAAGTTAGTATTAAACTATGGCTCTTGTTGCTACAGCTTCAAACTCCACAGAGTGAAAATCACCTCAAGTGCTTTTCTCAGATTTTTAGACTCCATGAACACATTAAGACCAAGGATAGTGACCATAGACACAATCACAAGTACAAAGTTTTATCTGTACTGCAAGTTTTATTAAAGCAATAAGTAAATTATACAATTACGCATTGATGATCAGCTGTAGAGAGATTCATCAGACCCTATAGAGGAATGGTTCCTGATGGGTTTCCTGTGGGTCTTCCCAGTTTTATCCAACCAGGGAACCACTTTTATATTGTTGTTCTGACCACACCTAACACCTCATGCATATACATGAGGGTTTCAACCCTCTTTTCCTTAGTTGTACTTCCACACCCAATGAATATTGGGATACCCCATTTTTCATAGGTATTTATTAGTTCCTTATATTCTCATTAGCATCTACGTACAACATGTACCCTGTGGTCAGGACAGAACATTTCATAATGTCAAGTGTCTCATGATTTGGACAATTCATTGTGGTTTATTGCAATCTAGTTTTCTGTAACATCATCTTTGGCGTATCTTGTACATTGATCTTGTGACCTTACTGGCATATGGTTTTTTCCTAGTTCACCCACTCATATCAAGTGTTCTTAAGCCTGTGGCTAACCTAAAATCTGGATAACAGGAAAGATAATAAGCTGTACTCAGCCAGGCAGGTACAGGATTCTTCTTCTTCTTCTTTTTTTGTAAACACATTTTAGTTTCATAACTATATATTTTTATGAGTCTCAAGTCATAATACTCTTATGCCAATACAGTACCTGCTACGATTCCACATTACACATTTTCTGGTCCTTCCCCCCCCCCCCCAACCTCATGAAGAAACAAGAGGGTTGTGTGCAGTGGCTCGAGCATGGGATTGTCAGTGTTTCTGGGTTCAGTCAGGTCCAACATAATATTGTATTTGAGACAATGGAGCAGTGAACTACTGTATCGTGGAATATGACATTTTCCTTGTTTTCAAAATGGAGATGAGTTTTAGATATTCAGCTTTATATTTCAGATGATTTTCGACACTGTTTAAATTACCATTTGGGGTCATTTAACAATTCTGCTCTCAGAGGCAAATTCTAAGACCACTCTGTAGTGCAGGGCCAGCTGGAGTGCCGCAGTTGCAGAGCACAACAAGAATCCTGAAGAGGGCCCTTATGCGGCTGTGGACAAGCTGCATAAAAGGCATTCCTGCACTCCTGGCAGAGGTCTTCCAGTGGGTACATCGACTCATCTAGCTGTTTGCCTCGTTTTACAACAGGGCTACATAAAAAGCACTAGTGAAGTCAGTACAAACTAATATTTCATACAGACAATGAATTGTTTACACTGCTCTATATACTATACACTGAAATGTAAGTACAATATTTATATTCCAATTGATTTATTTTATAATTATATGGTAAAAATGAGAAAGTAAGCAATTATTCAGTAATAGTGTGCTGTGACACTTGTGTATTTTTATGTCTGATTATGTAAGCAAGTAGTTTTTCGGTGAGGTGTACCTTGGGGGTATGCAAGACAAACCATACTCCTGAAAGGGGTACAGTAGTCTGTAAAGGTTGAGAGTCGGTGCCTTAGAACGCAGCTCTGCTAAACACACATAACTTAGAGATATTTATAGTAAAAACAAGAATAAATTTATTATAAAAGAACAGAGATTCAAGTGACAATGAGTAATAAAACTGGAAAGAAATGGTTACATATAAAACAAAATCATAGCGCTCTTTCTAGAGACTAAACTTAACTAACAAGTTATCCTCCTTTCTGTGGAAGCTTATCTGACCAAAAGTTCTCTTCAGCATTTTCAACCAAGCCTGGTTTCAGGAAGCAGAATATACCAGAACAAAGCTTTGATGTGCACCTAAATATAGAACTCCTCCCTCCCCCATAGCCACGTTTACTTCTTCCTTTCACTTTTCTCTCTTTGCAGTCCTTCATTAGCACTTGATTCAGACTGGTGAGGGGAGGCCCAATTGTGAACCACAAGGTACTTCATTTACATGTAAACAGATAAAAATGTCTCTGGTGTGCTTTGCTGGCACTGTGTAGACAAGTCCGCAGGTTGATTAGTATCTTATGCCTCTGGAGTGATTTCTTTCTTTAAACAAAAAACCTACAGAAAATTGCATGGCTCTAATGGTCTCTTTTTTTCTCCTTCCTATGGATAGACACACTTCCCATCACTAGAAAAGATGCTCCCACATGATATTACAGAATCGAATTAGATTTCATAAGTATTGCAGATATCAGAAGGCTTAGTAAAATGTTCGTAATTTAACATGCTCTGCTGAGACCACTTGTGACATGGTGTCTTAGACATTTTAAATGTTATTTAAAAAGAAATCTATTGTCTGATGCTACTTTTTCTGTTGATATAATAGTCTTCAGGTTATATTGCCATAAACTATCATTTTTAAAAGAAAATACACCTTGCTATTGAAAGAAATGGTGAGTAAAAAGAGAATAAAGCAGCATTGTTTCTTTTTAAAAGCATTGTTATGGATATACAGAGTATAGGAAACGATATTAAGTTAAATATGCATACATATGTGTGTGTGTCTTTGTATGTATGTATAGATGTAATATATATACATATATAAAAAAGAAAAACATTACAGCCTTTTGAGTTAGATAATGAATGCTTCAAAAGAATATGTTTAGGCAGTGTTTTAGAATATTTTAATGTGCTATTTTTGTATACAACTAAAAAAGGATAAACGCATACACAACTAGTGTACTGAAATACCATTTTGATTTCTTTATTTGGGAGCATTTGGCACTTTACCCGAAAGTTGTACTGTTTAAAAGTATGTATAGATAACTTGCAATTCATTAATTTGCAGATGAAATATTGTTTTCTTTTTTGAAGTCCATGAAATAGCATTGTCATTATTGTTGTTAATACTGTTTATACTTCAGGCACTGACAGCATGCTCAGCACTTTATATAGCAGCTTCAAGGAAAACACAGTATCTGCTCTGGAGAACTGAATTTGTTTTTTCCTAAATGAAGAATTTAAAATACTGTACAATATCAGAGATGTGAACCTCACTGGTTGATGCTGAACTGACATAATGTGAATTATTTCATAACTTAGCCTTGGAAAATACAGCAGCACAATACGTCATTGATACAAGAAGGATAGATGTAGAAAATGTTTAGTGAGAGTATTCCACTTAGACTAGAAGGATCACCTGCTGCTATTATTCAATTACTGATAAAATGATAAATAGTTTGTCAGTCACGCAGCTTGCATAAAGCTACATAGTTTGCCTGTAGACTTGGCCATTTTTTAATTTTATTTTTTGATACAAAATACGTGTTTTGTATTCAATTTCTTTGTTAAACAACACTTTTAAAATTGTAGGTTCACAAATGGACCTTTGTTTATTTTATCAGATATTCTTGCAAATGCAGCTTCTCATGTCCCACCGAGAAAATCAGCATGTTAAAGCATTAACAATTGTTTGCGAATAATGGTGGGGAATCCTCGTGGTCTTCTCAGTGCCAGTCTCTTTCCTACTAAGCTGTTACGCTTCCTCTTGAAATCTATGAGAGCTATGACTTTAACACTGGCATCTACCCATACCCTCCTAGGTCCCAATTTAATTAAGATGGAACCAGTAATAAGGCTAAAACTTTGTTTACATAACATGAAATTAATACCTTAAATAACATTAATCACACTCCTTACAGCGTTTACACAAAATAATAATAATGACCTTAACCAGTGGGCAGATGATTCCAATAGGGAAAATTGTTCCCCTTTCACTGGGAATAACACCTCTCTTCAGTTCATTTTTAGACATGGCAGGCAGACTGATTAGATCTGGTTGAAAAAATGCAAACCTTTTAAAAAAAAAAATCTTAAAAAAATTGTCCCTCTATTTCATAGAAAGAAAATCAAAAATTTGTGACCAGCTCTAACACTGATCTCTTGAAATGGGGAAGTTATTTCATGTCAGCTGAATGGTATTAAATAGTCCCAGAGCTAGATGTTAGAACATGTATACTCTGGAGCCTGATCTGGCAGTAATGTGTCACACTTGATGTCTGGAAAGAAACAGTAAGACCAGTACTTCCACAGCAGGTGCTGACTGGATTGCCTGCAGGAATTGCCTTCCGTGGCAGATGTCTCCAGCTGTCTTTTATAGAGGGAGCTGGTAGTGACCCTTATATTTAGGGAGCCTTTCACTTTCCATTATAAAAGATTCTTCAGACCTTTTTTTTTTAAAAAAAGAACCTCTACAACTTCCATTGTTTGCAAAAGGATTTGAACATTCTGCTGAGAAAAGGCCTTGGGGCAAAAAAAGTGCCTTTTATTTGGCACATGAAATTCTGTTCAAGTTTGGCTGAGATATAAAATTTTGAAAAATTGTCAACTTCCTTCTGTTGCATGCATTGTCAGCAAAAATGTTGGCAAGCTGCCAAAACAATAACTGAACATGAATATTCTAATAAGAGCTGGTGAGGGAAAAATACATTTTTCACAAAATATTTATTCTCCCTCCTTTTGTGGGGGCAGGGAGATGGAGGCAGAAAATTTCAAAACTTGGAAATTTTCAACCAATTCTAATTCTAGTCTAAAGCCAGGCCATATCACCACCCAAAGCAGCAGCACCACCACACACTACACTGGGAACTCCGGGAGAAAACAACCTTTCAGGAGTGGGGAAGACAGAGCGCCAAGTTCTGGCCAACATCTCCCTACCCCACACCTTTTGGACCCAGCAACCCATATTCCCTCCCCCCAAGAAAAATAGCCTTTTCTCAGCCTGCCGTCGGCTACTATAATTAGTCCTTTTGCTCAAGCTGTGCTCCAGTGCTGAAGGGTCTGGATTTAAACCCTTCTGATGGAGTATTTATGATGGGGGTGTTTCGAAGTTGCTCATAATAGAATTTGGTTTTACCTTTTTTCTTAAAAATCCCCAGAACACCTACGTGGTGCTAAAAACTCTGTTCAAAGAACATTCTTTAGGTTATTAGAGAGACAGGGTGGGTCAGGTAATATCTTCTATTGGACCAACTTCTATTGGTGAAAAGAGAGAAGATTTTGAGCCAGACCTGAAGAAGATCTCTGTGTAGCTCGAAAGCTTCTCTTTTGCCAACAAATGTTGGTTCAGTAGAAGATATTATCTCACTTATCTCTCTAATATCTTGGGACCAACACGGCTACAACAGTACTGCACACATATCAATCACTAGAAACTTAGGAATTTCCAGATTTATGATTACATGTGCAATTCAATTTATCCCACTTGTGTGTGTGCTTTATGATACAGTCTAATTACATGATCAAATATTTTTTTCACCAGACCCCAGCCTTGTTCAGTGCACAGCATGGGCCGTGCTCTGGAGATGAATCAGAGTTGTGTAACTGTATGAGGGTGTGTCACAGACTTTGCTGAGCTCCCCTTCCTTGATGCTCACCAGACTGCTATGTGGGGATCCAAATGCTGAATCCCATGTGCCGTTAGGTTGCTGGGGCAGGGCAGAGTTCAGGCAATGTTCCTTGTTTGGGGCCTCCAGGCATGCACTCCAGGTGCAGACTTCCTGTCTGACATACCTCTTGGCAGTGGGGAAACTACGACCCAATTCCTTAGGCCCTGAAACTAGTGCCATATTCCCCAAATCTCCCCAGCATGTTCCCCAAAACCCCATCAGAGGTTTCTGGTTTACATTTTACCAATGGGCGGCGAGTATCGAAGGCCATGGGAGGCTAAGCCTCCCCTAACCCAGGCCGTGGCCTCACCCACACTCTGCCCCAAGGCCACGCCCTCACTCCCCCTCTCTCCAGAAGCCAGTGGAGGTTCATTCCAGCTGGTGGCCTGGAGCTCAGGGCTTAGGCCGGCGACCAGGGGGCGTGGTGGGGGGAGGTCGAGGCTCGGGGCAGGGCCTCGGGTGGAAGGGGCAGGTTTGGGGGCTAGCCTCCCCGAAGGGGGAGGTGGTTCACCTGCCAGCCATGAGTTTACCTCTTCAGAAGTACATGATAGCGAGAACCAGCAGACACACAGACAGTAATCCTGATTGGGGATGATAGATTCTGAAATTCTGTATATACTATAGGTAATGAAACTTAGTAACTAGGGTAGAATTGACTGGTTTCTATTAATTGGTGGTTGACAAAATCCTGACAAGCAGGTGACTCCTGAGTGAGAGGAGGGGACAAGGAGCTTGTTTCAGACTAGATCCATCAGGAAAATGAGAAAAATACAGCAGAAAGAGGATCATAGAGAACTTTCCTACGCATTACTTGGAATATGCATTAAGCATTATATTACCAGCACCCCCTTCCACAAACTGAGCTGGTGAGGAAACCAGTCCCCATTCTTTCCCTTATAAAGCTTTTCGCTATAGTTAGATTTCAGTTGACATGAACCAAAAACCACAGGGCTTTATCCTCTGTAATAACCCAGCTGCCAAAAGTAGGACTAATAATGGTGTCTGATCATGCTTCATCAAAGAATCGTAATTTTACACATTCAGTCTAAGGTATTTTGGGTAAAACTGGACGCCAACCAGATGGAATAAAACAGCGTGCCTTGTCACAATAATATCCAGCTGAAGAGCCACAGTCCCCTTTGAACTTGATATAAATCCATATTGAGCACTGACCTATTTCCTGCTGCTTGTCATGCTTTCATTCACCATGTGTATCTTCACATGATCGGGGTGCACGGTTGGAGCAGAGCAGAGACGCCTTGTTAAACGTGTTCCTAAAACAGCAGTTACAAAATTTGTCAACACAAAGTATACAAAATTTTTGCCGATGATCATAACTTGTTACTACCCTGGGATGCCACCAGCGGAAGCGTATCCCTTTCAAGGTGTATTTGGAAGGAGCAGGAATACTGCCAGAACTATAGGCTACATTAGCAACAATTTATGCAGGAGAATACATGGGATGGTTTCAGTACCTCTTGGAAAGCTGAATGTGTTGATTGTGTCACATGGATACCTATCTGATTTTTATTGTATTAACTTTGTGCCTATCACTTGGATATCTAGGCACCAGGTATTTGACATTTTGATACAACAGTTTTTTGTGAACAAAAGGTGTGAGTTGCTTACCTGATTCTTAAAGTACTGAAAATTTCACACACAAAAACTGATTTAAAAATTAGCCAATTCAAAATTAAACACTTTCACACACTTTGTCTAGAGTAATTTCTGAGCTCCTTATGCTATATAGGCCTTTTTTTTTATTCAATCCAGTGACTTTTGCACCATGAAGAGAAACAATACGCTGTGGTCATTTATTTTATTTTATATAATGGAAGTCTGCCAATTTGGGAGCTATAAGCATATAGACCAAGCCAGCCTCATAGAACAGTAATGGAAACCAGATAGCAAGTTGCATCTGTACTGGTCACTCTTCTTCAGTTTACATCGTTTTTGTTGCTGTGTACTGCTGATCACAAGCTTCCTTAAATTTCCTTGGTAGCAGAAGCTCCAAAGTACTATCAGTGTTGGATACAGACTTCAAAAGCCAGAATGCTGTAGCCAAAACATTGAAAGTGAAAGTGAGCATCAGTCATTTGATTACAAACCCTGAGCACGTGTCTGGCCCTGGAAGTTATATTGAGGATCAAACACCTCAGGACAAAACCTCTTTATAATTTAATCACTGTTCCTGAATCTGCTGTCTGCCTGTTAATTGCTGCACATCTCTTATGTAGTCTGACCAGAAGACAATCCTATACTTCTTAAAGAACTCTCACCTTATAGAACAAGATCAAGACAACTTGACAATGTTCTAAAAATATCACACATTTCATAATAATATAGAAAACTAGTTTCCTTTCTCTGGCAGCCAGGAGCCATGAAAATAAGTTCCAAAATCTATCCCTCCTGATAAAACTGTAAGCACAGGATGGTCTTAGGAGCTCCGGCTTATCTTTGGCCTGCATGTGAAATGTTCCAGAAATATTCAATTTGATGGATATGTTCCTTTTAATGACTTGTGACCTTAGTGAAATGACACAATTCCTTAACCCAGGCTGGATCCATTGGAAATGTCCTAAAAGAAAAATTTAAGAACCCTAATAATAACTGCATCTGCTTTAACAGCAGTTACGTGATCTCCATTATCTCTTTCAACTTCTCACTGATATTTAGCAGCCAGGTGGGGCTTCCTTCTCAAATTCCAGATCAGTACCTAAAGAGCATATTTGAATCCTCTGTTTTATCTTCTGATAAGATATTTCAGTTTTCCATTGGCAAGTATCAAATGCAGCTATCTAAGGGCTGGTCCACAAATACAGCCCTGCAGCGGCACACCTGCACCACTGACGCACGTAGTGTTTTCTCATTCAAAATTACCTGCACATTTTTCTGCTCTTCAAAAAAGCAGCAAATGATTCCTATGTATACTCTTAATGAAAAGATCTCCTCAGATCTACACATTGCAAGTCATGTGCCATTCTATATGGACTCTGTAAACCCTGTAAAAGCAGCTGATTTAAGATATCCTCATGACTCTCACACATGCCAAACATCTGTAAAAAGTCTTTAGGATGATACCTATCCTCTAGTTCCAGGGTTTATTCCTCCCCCTATATTTGTGGAATTCTGTGAATGTTGTCATCTCGCCAGGGTCATACTTGTTTCTTTTATATTTCAAGTTTGTATTTTGAGTTGTATTTATAGTTTTTGAAAAATGAAAGAGAGAGAGTGAGAGGAAGAAAACGATTGTTTTGTTTATTTTGTTGTATTTGGGAGGAGGTGACAGAATGTTACCCCTGTGTTCACACCCTACACATTATTGTAATAGGTTTTGTACAAAGTATGCCTTGTGAGGTATCATTTGAAAACTCAGTTTGCTGAGCAGTATCATCCTGATAAAACATGTGGCAACGTTGTATGTGAAGTTATAAGATTCCACTGTACAGTGTTATTAACAAATGTTCCAAACTGAGGTTGGCAAACTGGTCAATCTCAAAGAAAGCACAGTGTGCTGTGCTTAATTTGCATTTAAGCAGCAGAGTCATCAAGCAGGAAGAGAAACAAAGGAAGCTCAAATAGGTGAGAAAAAAGCAGCGGGGAACATCCTTCCACACTGACATTTTGTCTCCTGGTACCCAGCTGAAAATGTTTTTCAAGAGTGGGACAGAAATTATAAAAAGGAGGGATAAACACCCCAAGTTACCCCTGCCTATTGGTTCACTGCACCTGAAGAGACAAAGTAAGCAGCCGCTGGACTGGAGAAGGGTTCCTGACCTAAAAAGTTTGGTCAGTAACACTGCTGAAAGTATGTGTTGAGAAAACTTTGTTTTGAATTAAACATAGTTTAAGTAGGCACCAGTTACGTTTATCTTTATTTTTCTTATAACCATTTCCAACTTTCATGCCTTATGACTTCTACTCACTTAAAACCTACCTCTTTGTAGTCAATACACCTATTTTATTGTTTTATCTAATCCAGTGTGTTTCAACTGAAGTATTTCAGAAGTTCCATTTGGGGTGGCAAGTTGTGTGCATATTATTTCTATTAAACCAATAACAGACTTTATATATATTGTCCAGGAGAGTGCTGGGCAGTACAGGACATACATTTCTGTGGGAAAATCTAAGGGTATGTCTACACTATGAAATTAGGTTGAATTTATAGAAGCCGGTTTTATAGATATCGGTTTTATACAGTCGATTGTGTGTGTCCCCACATAAAATGCTCTAAGTGCATGAAGTCGGCGGACCGCGTCCACAGTACCGAGGCTAGCGTCGACTTCCAGAGCGTTGCACTGTGGGTACCTATCCCACAGTTCCCGCAGTCTCCGCCGCCCATTGGAATTCTGGGTTGAGATCCCAATGCCTGATGATGCAAAACAGTGTCACGGGAGGTTCTGGGTACATGTCGTCAGGCCCCTCCCTCTCCATCAGAGCAACGGCAGACAATCGATTCGCGCCTTTTTACCTGGGTTATCTGTGCAGACGACATACCACGGCAAGCATGGCGCCTGCTCAGCTCAGCTCAGCTCAGCTCACCGTCACCATATGTCATCTGGGTACCGGCAGACGTGGTACTGCATTGCTACACAGCAGCAGCTAATTGCCTTTTGGCAGTAGATGGTGCAGTATGACTGGTAGCCTTCATCGGCTGTCTGGGTGCTGGCAGACGTGGGGCTGCATTGCTACACAGCAGCAGCCCCTTGCCTTTTGGCAGTAGATGGTGTATTACGACTGGTATCCGTCGTCGTCGTACTCCAGTTCAATCAGAGGCACCTGGGCAGACATGCTTTGTCTCCTGGAGACTCAGTCCTGCTGGCAGTCCTATTGAACCGTCTTGACGATGATGGCTAGCAGTCATAGTACAGTATCTTCTGCCAAGCACCCAGAAGATGCCGAGGGCTATCAGTCATGCTGCACCGTCTGCTGCCAGCTTAAGATGTAAAAAATAGATGGACCAGATTTGTTCTGTATTCATTTGCTTCCCCCTCCCTCTGTGAAATCAACGGCATGCTAAACCCAGGGTTTTGAGTTCAATCTTTGGGGGGGCCATTCTGTGTGACAGTTGTTTGTGTTTCTCCCTGATGCACAGCCACCTTTGTTGATTTTAATTCTCTGTAACTGTACGCCATGTCGTCAGTCGCCCCTCCCTCCCTCCCTCCGTCAGTTTCGCGCCTTTTTTCAGACCAGACGCCATAGCACTGGGATCATGGAGCTCGCTCAGATCACCGCGGCAATTATGAGCACTATGAACACCACGCGCATTGTCCTGGAGTATATGCAGAGCCAGGACATGCCAAAGCAAAACCAGGATCAGCTGAGGAGGCGATTGCAGCGCGGCGACGAGAGTGATGAGGAAATTGACATGGACATAGACCTCTCACAAAGTACGGGCCCCAGCAGTGTGCAAATCATGGTGTTACTGGGGCAGGTTCATGCCGTGGAACGCTGATTCTGGGCCCGGGAAACAAGCAGAGACTGGTGGGACCGCATCGTGTTGCAGGTGTCGGACGATTCCCAGTGGCTGCGAAACTTTTGCATGCGTAAGGGCACTTTCATGGAACTTTGTGACTTGCTTTCCCCTGCCCTGAAGCACCAGAATACTAGGATGAGAGCAGCCCTCACAGTTGAGAAGCAAGTGGTGATAGCCCTGTGGAAGCTTGCAACGCCAGACAGCTACCAGTCAGTCGGGAATCAATTTGGAGTGGGCAAATCTACTGTGGGGGCTGCTGTGATCCAAGTTGCCAGGGCAATCAAAGACCTGGTGATATCAAGGGTAGTGACTCTGGGAAACGTGCAGGTCGTAGTGGATGGCTTTGCTGCAATGGGATTCCCAAACTGTGGTGGGCCGATAGACGGAACCCATATCCCTATCTTGGCACCGGAGCACCAAGCCACCAAATACATAAATCGCAAGGGGTACTTTTCAATGCTGCTGCAAGCCCTGGTGGATCACAAGGGACGTTTCACCAACATCAACGTGGGATGGCCGGGAAAGGTACATGATGCTCGCTTCTTCAGGCACTCTGGTCTGTTTCGAAAGCTGGAGGAAGGGACTTTCTTCCCGGACCAGAAAATAACCGTTGGGGATGTTGAAATGCCTATCGTTATCCTTGGGGACCCAGCCTACCCCTTAATGCCATGGCTCATGAAGCCGTACACAGGCAGCCTGGACAGTAGTCAGGACCTGTTCAACTATAGGCTGAGCAAGTGCCGAATGGTGGTGGAATGTGCATTTGGATGTTTAAAAGCGCGCTGGCGCAGCTTACTGACTCGGATAGACCTCAGCGAAACCAATATCCCCATTGTTATTGCTGCTTGCTGTGCGCTCCACAATATCTGTGAGAGTAAGGGGGAGACATTTATGGCGGGGTGGGAGGTTGAGGCAAATCGCCTGGCCACTGATTACGTGCAGCCCAGACACCAGGGCGGTTAGAAGAGTACAGCAGGGTGCGGTGCGCCTCAGAGAAGCTTTGAAAACCAGTTTTGTGACTGGCCAGGCTACGGTGTGAAACCTCTGATTGTTTCTCCTTGATGAACCCTCCGCCTCCACCCCGGTTCACTCTACTTCCCTGTAAACCAACCACCCCACCCTCCCCTCCCCCCTTCGAGCACCGCTTGCAGAGGCAATAAAGTCATTATTACTTCTCATTCATGCATTCTTTATTAATTCATCACACAACTAGGGGGATAATTGCCAAGGTAGCCCGGGATGGGTGGGGGAGGAGGGAAGGAAAAGGACACACTGCAGTTTAAAACTTTAACACTTATTGAAAGGCAGCCTTCCGATGCTCGGGCAATCATCTGGGATGGAGTGACTGGGTGGCTGGAGGCCCCCCCACCGTGTTCTTGGGCGTCTGGGTGAGGAGGCAATGGGACTTGGGGAGGAGGGCTGTTGGTTACACCGGGGCTGTAGCGGCGGTCTCTGCTCCTGCTGCCTTTCCTGCAGCTCAACCATACGCTGGAGCATATCAGTTTGATGCTCCAGCAGCCGGAGCATCGACTCTTGCCTTCTGTCTGCAAGCTGACGCCACCTACCATCTTCAGCCCGCCACTTGCTCTGTTCAGCCCACGATTCATCCCGCCATCTCTCCTCTCGTTCAACTTGTGCTTTTTTGCACTCTGACATTGACTGCCTCCACGCATTCTGCTGTGCTCTTTCAGCGTGGGAGGACATCTGGAGCTCCGTGAACATATCAACCCGAGTCCGCCATTTTCTCCTTCTAATCTTTGCTAGCCTCTGCGAAGGAGAAACATTTGCAGCTGGTGGAGGAGAAGGGAGAGGTGGTTAAAAAAGACACATTTTAGAGAACAGTGGGTACACTCTTTCACATTAAATTTTGCTGTTCACATTACACAGCACATGTGCTTTCGTTACAAGGTCGCATTTTTCCTCTTATATTGAGGGCCTGCCGGTTTGGTGTGAGAGATCACTCACGCAGTGCCAGGCAACAGAATTCGGCTTGCAGGCAGCCATGGTAAGCCACAGTCTTTTGGCTTTTTTAACCTTCATAACATGTGGGAATGGTTTCAAACAGCAGCGCCCTCATTTCCCATACCAATGACCCATTGGGTTGGCCATTTAAAATGGGTTTGCAATGTAAAAGGAGGGGCTGGGGTTTCCGGGTTAACATGCAGCACAAACCCAACTACTCCCCTCCCCCCCACACACATGCAGCACACACCCAATTCTCTGGGATGATCACTTCACCCCTCCCCCCCATCGCGTGGCTAACAGTGGGGAACATTTCTGTTCAGCCGAGCAGGAACGGGCACCTCTGAATGCCCCCTTAATAAAATCACCCCATTTCAACCAGGTGACCGTGAATGATATCACTCTCCTGAGAATAACAAAGAGTAATAAGGAATGGATGTTGTCTGCATGCCAGCAAACACCAGACCATACGCTGCCATGCTTTGTTATGCAATGATTCCAGACTACATGCTACTGGCCTGGCGTGGTACAGTGTCCTACCATGGCGGACGGGATAAGGCAGCCCTCCCCAGAAACCTTTTGCAAAGGCTTTGGGAGTACATGAAGGAGAGCTTTCTGGAGATGTCCCTGGAGGATTTCCGCTCCATCCCCATACACGTTAACAGACTTTTCCAGTAGCTGTACTGGCCGTGATTGCCAGGGCAAATTAATCATTAATCATTAAACACGCTTGCTTTTAAACCATGTGTAATATTTACAAAGGTACACTCACCAGAGGTCCGTTGTGTGCCCTCAGGGTCTGGGAGCACGGCTTGGGTGAGTTCGGGCGTTACTGGTTCCAGGTCCAGGGTGATAAACATATCCTGGCTGTTGGGGAAACCGGTTTCTCCGCTTCCTTGCTGTGAGCTATCTTCATTGTCTTCATCATCATCATCATCTTCTGCGTACCCCGAACCCGCTTCCCTGTTGCGTGATTCTCCATTGATGGAGTCAAAGCACACGGTTGGGGTAGTGGTGGCTGCACCCCCTAGAATGGCATGCAGCTCCACGTAGAAGCGGCATGTTTGCGGCTCTGCCCCAGACCTTCCGTTTGCTTCTCTGGCTTTGTGGTAGGCTTGCCTTAGCTCCTTAATTTTCACGAGGCACTGCTGTGTGTCCCTGTTATGGCCTCTGTCCTTCATGGCCTTTGAGACCTTTTCTAATATTTTGCCATTTCGTTTACTGCTACGGAGTTCAGCTAGCACTGATTCGTCTCCCCATATGGCGAGCGGATCCCGTACCTCCCGTTCTGTCCATGCTGGAGCTCTTTTGCGATCCTGGGACTCCATCATGGTTACCTGAGCTGATGAGCTCTGCGTGGTCACCTGTGCTCTCCACGCTGGGCAAACAGGAAATGAAATTCAAAAGTTCGCAGGGCTTTTCCTGTCTACCTGGTCAGTGCATCTGAGTTGAGAGTGCTGTCCAGAGCGGTCACAATGAAGCACTGTGGGATAGCTCCCGGAGGCCAATAACGTCAAATTCCGTCCACACTACCCCAAATCCGACCCGCAAAGGCCGATTTTAGCGCTAATCCCCTCGTCGGAGGTGGAGTAAAGAAACCGGTTTAAAGGGCCCTTTAAGTCGAAAGAAAGGGCTTCGTCGTGTGGACGTGTCCAGGCTTAATTCGATTTAACGCTGCTAAAGTCGACCTAAACTCGTAGTGTAGACCAGGCCTAAGACTGTGTGTGTGTTGGGGTCACCCTGAAGCAGGACTTAAATTCTCAGAGTATTCCCTGGGGCTTGGGGCTTCAGCTCTGTGCGTTTGAAAATATTTACCAGAGCTCCTCTCCAGACAGCTCCATATGAATTCAAGCCCTGTACTGCAGTATAACCAACGATGCTGAGAGCCAGAGTGTAATCCGGGTGTGGCTGGCATGCTGCAGTTAGACACAAATGCTGAGGATGTGGCTTGCATGCTGGAAGGCTCTTTATGAGCAGCCCAGGTG
Organism: Terrapene triunguis; assembly: GCF_002925995.2. Lineage (NCBI taxonomy): Eukaryota > Metazoa > Chordata > Testudines > Emydidae > Terrapene > Terrapene triunguis. Next base: position 55,164,844 of record NW_020664447.1, read on the forward strand.
GGAGTTGTTTCAACCAAAGTATTGTAAGTTACCCAAGGTTGCTGGGCAGGGGTGACACAGCTACTCATTAGTCTGGATTGTATTCTGGCATGTCACAGAGGGTTTGGGTTTATATTTTTTGGTAAGGTTCTTCTAGAGTTTGGAAGCTTTCATCACGTCAGAACAAGACTTGAAGTTAGTCTTCAGACATCTTACGTGTTCAGCAGAGTGCTGTTCATTCCTATTAGCCATTGGTCTTCTACTGATAGGGTCCACAAGGATTTTTAGGGACAAGTGTACTAAATTCAACGTAGATCACTCTCCACCTATAGGTCTTACAGAGGGATTCTCCAGTATAGCCGTTTCAACACAGAGGTTGCCTGCTGGCTTCCTCTCTAGAGTTTCTCAGTCCAGTGTGTTTCCAGAGCTCAATACCAACTCAAGACCTCTGTTGAAATTGGGGATTTGTCACTCAGATTTTATTTGCCTCTAAAACCTCTTGTGCTTGAACACTGCTTCGGCATATTGCATGTCAACAGTTTCTATGACTCTAGGGTTGTCTACTTTTGCAGATCCATGGAACAAAAGTTTGGTATCCAAAAACCATGTCTGCTTGGCTTGTTTGATTCAGGATATTCTCCAAGATTGCTTCCTTTCCTCATCCAGCAGTCAATGAAAGAGTGGACTTTACCAGTGACTTTGGTGGTCTGAGAGTGTAGTTTTAGACAGGGATTTGACACAGTCTGTTTGTGTACAGTATGTCTTTAGAATACAAAGTCTGAGTATTTCCTAACTGATTCTTTTCAAACAATCTTAAAATGATAACCCTACAACAACAATTTTGTGTTTTAATATGATCAGATCCTGTGGAAAATCCATTCAGTCCCTGTAATTAATAAGTAAGTTTCTCTATTATTTTCTAAATTATCTATCAAAAGGAAGATGAGGTATATTTTCTTTGAAAAATCATACAGAATAAAAAGAACTGAACAAAGGAAAGGGGGCTAGAAGAAAAAAATTGGGTGGGGGGAATTAGTTATTAATTCAAGAGTGCCCTAAATATTTTCTAGTGTACATTGTTCTATTCATTGTGTACAAGAAATTGTCCAGAGACAAAATTAAAAAAGAACCTTAGATGGCTATGGTATTGAGATTTCTTAATGCACCTCTACAAGAAGGATAATATGTTTTCTACTGCTCAGTACTTACCTGGTAGAGGAGTTTCCAAACGTACTATAATCTGTCAGTACGTGCAACCTCATGTGAGATGTGGAAAACTGAAATATCAGAGCTGCTGTCTGGCTTAGCTTGAAATGCAGGCTAAAGTAGAAATAGTATGCTTAGCTCTCCCTTCAGAAATAAATAAAATATTGGATTGTGGTACAAGAACAGTCCATTGCAGGGCCCCATGAAAAGAAGAAAACAGTCTGAAGACTCTTGGAGTGCATTGAAAGACAGAGCTGCATGCTTCTGCACCCTGTGGATCTGAGTGAGATAGAAAACAAAGACCACCACAGCAAGAAAAACAGAACAAAATAGCTCAGAAAACATCAAACAGTTTAAAGTACTTTGTATGTAGTTGATATGTTAATTAAACAACAGAATTGATCAAGTTGTGAGGTGCAAGCCTATATTTGCCCTTCTTGCAGACCCAACATCAGTACAGAAGAGTAAAAGTTTTTTTTCAAAATTAGTATGTCAATAATATGTTCACAGATATTTATAAACTTATTTCATTAACCTGTGTCTGCTTATTTTTGTTTAATGAAACTCCACAAGACGGGGCAATTAAAAATGATGATAAAAGACATTCCTGTGAACTATTTTCCATATTAAAATACACCAAATGCAACTAAACTTATGCAGCTTTCCCATCTGTACTTGTAATGGAGTAGCTATTGCATTGTTATGAGGCCCTAACTTTTACAAACTAGGTTTCTTTTGTATCTTGATAACAGGAAGGACTCTATTTAAGGGCTCCCTATGCAGGAGTTTTGTAATGTTCCATTTAAATGTATCTTTACGAAAGAGTCACATGATATTGATGTTCACCAACATTGGCTCCTCAATGTGCCATGAACCACTGGCTAGTACAGCGTGGGAGTATGCAGAGTAGAAAGGGGCACAGAAATAAAGTCAGTGCTTGCCTGGGCAGCCAGGTTATTTTTGATGGGGGTTTTAAACACCACGGTATCTGAAACGCTCACATTAAAATCATTTGAGCAGGAGGACAGACATTTTCATAAGGCTAGTTTGTGCCTTTGTCTAGGAAGAAAGGAAACTAAAAGCGTTACTCCGTTCCTTGCACAGCGCCACCTCGACCTTCCCCACTCACTACCCTACTTACAGGCAGGGAAAGGACTGTTCCATCCTGATGCTTGTTAGGTAAACTGGAGAGGTGGGGCAGAAGATTGAAGTATTCACACTTCTTTTGCATGCAGAGTATCCCTTCAGAGCTCTGACTGGAGTGAGTACTATACCTCCGTGCCATCCCAGTGTGGACCAGTGCATAAAAGCTCACTTACCCTACGTAGCCAATTTGACACTGACCTAGACAACATCATGGGGATCATATTTCTAAGCTGAACTATTCTTGAATGTATTTTCTGAAGTATTAAGTACAGTACTGCACATTAGGCACACATTAATTTGATTTCACCTCTTTTTTTCCTTGGAATTTTGTGGCCAGTTTAAGTAAAAATCTCAAATTGTACTTGTCTTGCGTTCCCTTCTCCCCATCCAAGTATGGTAAGCTGGTGTATGAAACGTGAAGAATCTTGTTCCACATCTTTTATTTTAATTCGCTTTCCCTTCTTGAGTACGGTTCTGTAGAACAGCTAGTAGAATTTAGCAACTTCCATGCCACTAGAGCTGTCTCTTGGAGCTTACACACATGCACATTTTATATGTCTACAATATTAGACTTTCTTTGAGGGTTAGGACACAGATCCCTTTAGCCTCTCATTTAAGAGTATGCTCTGACATCAGCTCCTGAGGTTATGGAGATAACCATGTTTAGCACAGCATCAGGGGCTATTAGCAAAAACAAATAGTGCTGAGGCATTTCTTCCGTTAAGTAGAACATGAAAACAGATTGTTCCTGTCTCCTCTACATGGCACAGAGAGGCTGCTTCCGCTAAAGACAATATAATGTTTTAGGTCTTTCTATGGTATAGTCTCATGCAGTTACCTTGAAGTGTGGTTTGGTTCTGAAAAGTGATTCTGTAAATATGGCTACGTAAGATTCCATGATTGTGTCTCATTTATTTCATAGCAACTTGTTAACTTTAAAAAAGAACAAAAATAAATGATCTGCCTGTACCGTTAAAACTTAGACTGTGAGGGGTCAGGGTGTTCTCTTTCTGGCTTGTGCATCATCAGCAACTGTACAAATTTTGCATTTGGAACTGAGTTCATAATTCTGTTGAGAATGAGGCAGAAGAGTGTCCAGCCATTCCCCAATAATTGCGGAAAGTCTGCAGAGCTAACAGGAGTAAGAAGTTATGAAAAATGTAATACTGGCTCTGATTCATCAAGGCACTTAAACACATGCCTAACGTGAAGCATGTGAGTATTCCCATTGACTTGTGGCACTGGACTGAGGCACGTGAAATCCGGGTGCTTTTCTCAGCTCTGCGTCACTCTTCCTGTGTGGCCATGGGCATGTCACTTAATCTCTTTGTGCCTCAGTTCCCCAGGTGTAAAATAGAGAGAATACTTCCCTACCTTATTGGTGTGTTGTGAGAATAAATTCATTAGCCAGTCATAGCTGCAACTCATGCAGGTAGGTTGCAGTTGGCAGCTAGATCCTTAACTACTGTGTTGGATCTGAGCAGGGTTAGTTAAAACATTGCTCTCCCACTACTCCCATCTCAGGAGCTGCTATGGTGTGAATTTTTTAGGGAAAAGAAAAAAAAGGAAATGGGGAACAATCTTTCAGACAAAAACAGTTTTAAAAGTACTGTTAATTTAGGAAGTTTGAAGCCATGAGCTGTTATTCACAGACTTAAAAACATTTTAGCAAATGGTTCAATATATGTTCCTGTATCAGAAAGAGCAGTGAGTAGATACTGAAAGTCTATTCCAAAGCCAGATTTGCAGCAGTCAGCAACAAGTTCTTATGGTATTAATGCCATCTACAGTGTCCAATTGCTGCTTATACTGTTCAGGACTGCTCACTGAACTCTTCCTCTTGTGTCAGTGTTAGCTTCGTTTTATCTATTTAACTATGACTCCCAATGTCACTTGCTCACTTTCAATCTCTTGCAGTAAAAACACAGGGCTGAAATTTGTGGCCCCATTGTAATCAGTAGGGAGTTTGCTATTGTCTACATTGGGTCAGGATTTCACCTAATATCTATTTTTTTCCTGGAGGGTAGTCATTCTGCTGTTGTTATTTGTGATCAGATGATTAATAATTCTACAATGAATTAATAACTCTAACTACTAGGAAAATTTCAGAGTAAATCAGTTTGTTCTGGGACTCCTTACTCCACCATTCCCACTCCTATAGAAGATTTGTGGTGGTACTGTTGTGGGATACTATAGCAGAAGACATTCTGCAAACTTTTTGTGTTGTTTGTCCGTAGATAATCATTTATCAGCATTGGGCTAAGAACATCACAGACCCACATCTTCTTTTAAATGGTTAGCATGGGGGTTCTCTGAATTTGTCTTTCAAATTTGTGTTCCTGTAGTTTCTTCTTCTTGTAGTGATTATTTTCTGAGTATATTGTTTTGAATAGTTTTAAAGGCGTATGTTATATATTATTTCCTATATTTAAAAAAATCTAGAATTTGATGATAAAGGAACTCCGTTATATGGACAAATTAATACAAAAGAGATTTCTGCATTGTGTTTAAAAACTGTTAAATGTGTTTCAATGTAGACTTCTTTTGCGATAAGAAGTTCATCTTTAAAATGTTTGTATTTATCAACGTTATCTGAAAAACATAAGTGGATGTGAATGTTCCAACATATTTGTTTTCTTATCATTAAACTAAGCTGACATTCTGAAAAGGCATTCTTGAAGCAACTTCTTTAGATGCTGCTAAATTGTATTTATAATTAGGTCCTAATTTAGTGATACAGACCGGGGGGGGAGGGAGAGAGTTTGCCTACATTTTGCCAAATAGGGGTTTTTCATTTTCAAATTTCATTGTAAGAGTTTTTGCATTTAGATATGTCTTAACAGACATGCTCTCCTCGGCTTCCAAATGTGTAGTTATTGCATTTATGCATTCAACTTCTTAGTCAAGTGATGCTATTTTTTTTCTGCTGCAGCCTGACAGCCACTAATAATAACACATGAGGACAGTCAGACAAAATGAAGACAAATGCTGCTTGTCGCAGCAGAATCATAATGTCTCTAGACTCAGTAAAGACAGTCTAACTGTATGTGGATGCTCTTTATAGCTTATTTAGACCTGTGGTTTTTCCCTGTGGTGTGTTTTTTTTTCCAAAAGCACAAACATTGTGCAGAAATACATTAAGGCAACATATGGGCCTGTTAGTTAGCCAAAACAATGTGGAGCCATGGAGAATAGAGATTGCAATGCACAGATGGGTATTGTAAAAAATTCATGAGCGGCATAAAAGATCTAAAAGGTAAATTTTAGTCAAAATTCAAGTGGAGAGCACAGAAAATGTTTAAGAACTGGGCTTTACAAGATTTTCAAAATCATATAATATGAAACAGTGTGACTATTGTACAGATGTGTTTATTTCATAATGTGACAATCAGGCTTCATCATTCAGCAACAATTATGACTATATAGATTGATGCCATCAGAAGTAGATTGCTGATAAACAATAGCACTTTGCTTCTACTTGGTGTAAACTCTGCAGTATTAAATATCCATATTATTTCCAGTTTAATATTAGAAAATGTCAGTCATTGTGACAAGCCTGGCAAGAGCAGCACATTGAACAGTCCTGTGTATTCTCAAGTGCTGTGTTAAATAACCACACTTCCTTGTTACATTATTTTGTTGTTAAAATCAGATTTTATGCACAAGATGCATAGATATTCCCCTCTAAGTTTGCTTTCTTGTAACAAAACTAAAAGTGTCATTGGAATACCCATTAATTGCTTTGTCAGGGTACTCTTTGGGCCTACTTGACAGTAGTCACACAGGGCCAAATCGGCCCTCCTTTTGTACCGAGGGAATTGAGGCGGGGAGCATAATTTGGCTTCTGTATTTAAAATGTCATCTATCTAGTCTCAGGAACTGGTGGATGCTTCTAGCTTTTATTGGGTTCTTTATTATAGGTTTATATCCTGTGGAAATTAAAGAAAAAATTCATATTGTTCTTGTTTCTATAGGCCTGGTTTTCTTAGGTATGCTTTGGAAAGCATATGCACATTGAGACCATTTTCTTTCATTTTAAAAATACTTGAGAATTTGATATGCACTTTGTTAAACATGCTTTCAAGTCACTTAACAACTTCGATAGATTTATCTATACACTGCGCTTACTTTCCTACGCTTTAGTAACATTCCCACCATTGCTTACGCCACTGATGGTAGCAATGATGGGAGGGCTAATGTAGCATGGATTCCAGGAAACCAGCAGCATTACAAACACCACATTCTGTATATATGGTGTAAGTGGTGGTAGCTATGGAAAGAAACTTTTGGGAAACAGGCCTAGTGTACACATCCCCTTATTGTGCCGTTTTCTTGGTAGGGAGTATTGCTTGCCCACTTTGATTGAGATTGATAGTGAATTAGAAAACTAGGCAGGATAAGGGCAAAATCAAGTAATAGATGCTGTTTCAGATCATGACTATATTTCACAATCTGTATTTGTAAGTTCTGTATCATCAGTACAGCTGGGGCTAGGGAAGGAAAGACAGATGGAGACCCAACAGGTATGGCATTGTCATGTGGCTACAAGGCTTGCAATCATGGATAGTTTATAATTTTTCTTTGTGCAGTGCTACAAAGAGGAGAAGAGGTAGTAGGTAAAGGAGTGCAGTGCTTGCATCTGCCCTTGCACATTTATACTTCTTGGCTGTCTAGACAGAGGTTGTTAGTGTATGTAATGTATTGCTTAAACTGCACAGTTCTATCCAACGACTTAACCAGTTGCCTTAAATAATTAAATGGGAGTCCTCTTTTAAGATATCCCTGTTTTACAGATATCTTTCCCATATTCCTAAACAGAAATATTTGTAGCATAAATTCCTCCATTTAGGTTTAGGTGAACCATTCAGTCTCTTTCACATGGGTTATGGACTGTATTGTACCTGTGAGGCAAACCCGCAGCCAATACAGAGCTGCTTGCTCAGCTGCCCCTCCAACAGAGCTGCAGTGAGTCACCACTCAGCATGCGGCAACAACTCAGCCTCACTGATTTGTCCTTCCTATAGAGCCTGCAGCAGCTCAGCCTTCAGGCATGTGACAGCAGCCTATCCTGGAGCAGAGCCTGGATCCAAAGAACCCCAGACAGGTATTTCTCCAACATCACCAGAGCTGCAGATCAGTCTGTGCAACAGCACTACCCAGCCAGGATCCCGCCTGCTGCCTCGCAGTGTAACCGACTCACTAGACTCCCAGCCTGCTCCTGCTCCTGTTCCTGCCCCCTCCTTGCGTGAGCCTTGTTCTAGTCTTGTCCTAGCCCTACTCTAACCCCACTCTGCCTTCTGACTCCCTTGGACTCTGACTACCTGGCTTCGACCTCTGGCCTGCACCTGGATGCTGGCTATGGAACTGCTTTTGGCTTGTCTTTGGATTCTGATCTCAGTTCTGACCCTGGCCTGTCCCCAGATCTCAGTTCCAGCACTAGCCTCGACCCAGTCCCAACCCTATGTCTGGCTTCAACCTCTGCTCCAACTACTTGGCCTGGCTACTGGGAGGCAGCTCCTGACAGTACCCTTATTAGTAGATAAGAGTTTTAACTAGGGATTCTAAACAAGACAGTGGAATGGCTTTGTGGATGTTTATGGGGAGCTCTTCCTATTCAGAAGGAGTGCAGGGGAGAAAGTGTGAAGGAGCTTCTTGGGAAAATTATATATGGGCAATTAAGAGTGGTACCATTTGTGGAATGGAGGCAGAGGTCAGTGTCTCAATATCACATGTAGTAGGTGTAAGGCAAAATTATTTTTGGTCAAGTTATAGTCAAGGTCCAGACTCCAGAGAAAATAATGATAATAAGTAAAAAGATTTCAGGGTCTATTCAAAAGCATCTGGTGATCTGGATCTGGCCCGTGCGCTGCCTATTGACTATCACTGATGTAAGGTATGCCAGAGATAGAACATGAAGAACCTTAAAAAGCAGACAAGTATTTTTGGTTTGATGCTGTGGAGAAAGGGGAGCCAATGGCTGGATACAAGCATAGTAGGAAGTGGTGTGGTAGAAAGACCAACCCTGGAAAATCATTGCTGCAGCACAACAGCATTTTGAATGGAAATAAGTGAGTCAAGATGGGATTTGTCAAAGCCGAAAAGGGGGAGGTGGCAGAAGCTGAGACACAAGTGTGCGCTGTGTAGATGGAGAGGAAAGGCTGGATCTTAGAAATGTTATGCAGGAAGAAGTAGCAAGATTTAGGCACTTGTAGAAAAGGGGCAACTCAATGACAATACCTAGGTTATGGGCCTAAGTGAGAGGGAGGATGGTGTTCATGGTGCCTCAGAAAGGAGGGATTAAGAGATTTGTTTTGGCCATGTTGAGCTTTAATTGATGGCTAACATCCATGAGGAGATGTCAGAAACACAGGATTTTAGTTTAGCTGGAGGGGATGGAGAGGTATACCTGCAAGTTGTCACCTAGAGGTGATAGTTGAAGCCTTTGTGAATGAGAACACCCAAAGAGAAGCTATAGAGGAAGAAGAGAAGAAATCCATGGGGGTGGGGACCCCATTCAGATTTTGAGGGGAAGCGAGGAAGATCCTCTAAATAATATGCTGATTGCAAATATAGGAGTAGAACCCAGAGAGGAAGGAGTCATCAAATAAGATTTCAAGAAGAGGTTAGTCAGTGATGTCAAAGGTAGCTGACAGCTGAAGGAGGATGAGGATGGAGTACCGGTTCGGAGTTTTAGCTAGGAAGGTATTGTTAGATTTTGGGGAATGTGATTTCTGTTTATATGTGAATCACTTCACTGACTATGAAAAGGCCTCTAAGTAAAACACAGGGACACAGCTCACAGTAATACTACACAACAGTTTCAGACAGGAATGTAAACAATATAATTTCTGACTGGAATTATGAGAAAATTATCATGTTGGAGTTTACCTCCCAGTCTAGTGAAAAGTGCAGTAGACTGGCTAATTGTCACAAATGGTCAGGGCCTGTGTTTTACATCTCATAGGAAAGGAGGTGCCACCTTCAGCAGCAACAGTGCTCTTAACATTTATTCTGGTATATTGGTTCATCACCTATTCAGGGGATGTGTGTCGAATTTTGAAATACTATCACTAGCTTGGAGCCCCGAGGCTTATCACAGAGTTTTCATGGGTAAGCACTATCCCAGCCTGACCTTGTTTTGTTTGCGATTTGATGAGATCATAGCTTACTGGCTCTGGTGTCTCTGATTCGATGAGCATTATCTTATACATTTGTAATGAACTGTTGCTACATACATGTAGACATGACAATTGTAAACTGAGATTAAAATTGGGACTTTCAACACTGAAACCAAAAGACTTTATCATTTGAACTGCTAGTAACTCCTCTGGCTGTCAATAGCTAACAGACACGCTCATTGGGGACAGCCACTAGAGGGACACCTGATCAAATGTTCACAGCCAGTGTAGTACAAATAGTTTAGTTTGGAAACCCACAAGAAAACTGGTCCTGGTGCCCAAACTACGGATGAGACAATGATCCAAATATTACCACTAGAAGTGTTTGTATATTAGCTTCTCTGGAGATGTAATTTTGATGCTGTTAGCCAACTTGTTATAGCAAGAAGGGAGATTTATTCTTCCTAAAGAAAGAATACTTTGAAATTCAAGGGAATCCTCCCAAATCAAGTGTCAGAAATTTTCTACAGCAAATGCAAAGAAGAGAAAAATGAAAACACACTGATTATTCAGGTGAATTATTTAAGGGAAAATGGATTTTTTTAAGACAATAAAAGTGGTATGCTCTGTATTGAACACACAAACCATTAGAATAGTCTTTTGTATTAAAAGCCAGTTTTAAATTAAGCATTTTTGAAATACAGATGTTGCACATACGTCTGCCAAAATTTGGAGGGTGTGGCTTTATTTTTAATAAACAAATTTGTTTATTGATGAGTCAGCACCATAGTAACAGACAGTACTTTTTCACCGTGACAGTGGCATGCAGAAAAAATGATATACCAGTATTCTAATGTTATAGCAGAGGCATAAATTGGGAGGTGGGACTAAAATCTAGTTCCTTGGTATTCCACTTCAGGAGGGCTGGCAGCTCACCTTCTAGCTCCATGTTCATAGTCTCTCTGCAAATTAAATTATTAATTGGCGTGTATGCCTGTTTATTTAATGAGGAATGTGGCAGCCTTTTTCTGGTGCATGTGTGTGAACAAAACATCACAGTAGGAGCGTCCAAACTGCCTGGTGAACCATGGGGTTAAGCAGTATGATATGCTGTCTAAAAGAATAGGTGTCATTAGTAAAATAATGGTGTTTTGTGGCAACGGTAATAGTGGCAACATAAATACTGGAATGTAAAGGCATCATATGGAAGATGCAGAAAGAAAACTAGCACATTTTATAAGTCTACAGGAAGGATAAGAAAGATATTTACCATTTTGCTTCATTTTAAATTGTACGTGCTAAGAGCCTAATTAGAACACAATCCTTTTTTAAGTGTTGTTACAATATGTTCAGTCAGATGGGCCAAATCCAGCCTTATTGGTGCTGTTTGGGGGAGCACAGAGGATGGCAGGGGATCCTACAGTTCAGTGCTTAGGTTGTAGTTCCACAGGGCAGAGTGCGCACAGACCACCTGGATAGCCAGACCCTTTCCACTTGAGAGCTAGGAAGAAGGCTCCCTATGTCCTGTCCCCCTCCTTAGACACTAGCACAGCTGTAGAGAGTCCCTAGCCCTAAAAAACAGTGAAATTGCATGGAAATGGATTAGATAAGAAGGTCTTTCCTATTTCTGGATTCTGTGTGTCTATGTAGTTTATGCAGTGGTTGTTGATTTCTGTGTTTCTATTTATGTCGGTGTTTGATGCATCAGTTATTTTTTTGCCTTATGAAACAGAACAAATTCAACTGTAGCAATTACAAAGGCTTTCATTGTTCTTGTGTTTAAAAATTTGTCATCATGATCTTTTTTTATCATTCAATTCCAGTATCATCTTTTGGGATAGACTGTTGTACTCCACTCTTTTCTACAAGCAACTGTGCATTTATTAATATTTAGTACACATTTTATAAATGAATACTATGAAGAGGGAATTAGAGTGACATGTTAATGATGACACTGCATCACCTAGTTTTACAAGAGAAAGGAGATTTCTCAGGACTAAACTAAAATTTTACTGGCAGTGTAATATTTCTGATAAAAGAATCTGAACTTTTGAGTTGCTGTGATAACTAGCCTTCTTCAGCAATCTATACCCAAAGTTACTGATAATTCTACACCTATTTTATATTACTACCTATGAGTAGTGGTATTCTGATGGACCAGCAATCTTTTTAGCTTTTATTATTTATAATTCAATACCAAGCCTGAAAAAACATAGGGATCTAAAAGCTTCAAAGAAAGATTAACTGTATAAAGTGATTATACACTTTTTCCCCATTGGTGTATTGATGCTTGAATTCCTTATAAAATAACATGAAAGACCAGTTCTAACCTGTGATCCCTCTCTCCTTTCAGTGGTCAATCTGAAAACTTTTCTATTGCCTTTTTATTAACTAAGAAAGTTACCACCGTATTCCCTAGGTCCTCCGTATGGCTAGATTAAAATTAATGTGACTGCCCATGGAGCAAGTTACTACTCAGCATATGCAAGGGTTCAGAATATTAAGAATAGAGAATAGTAGGGAATACTGAGAATATCACAGTAGCATTATGTAGTTCCAGCATCAAAACTGGAAATTTTTTGCCAGTGACCATTGTAGCTAGGTTGTCATAATAAAAAAAGTCTGGAAGCTTGTTAGTTGCCTGTGGTTTTCCCCCTGGTTTAATTATCTGCACAATGAACTCCTACCCAATTAATAGACAATATTTCTGCAAATTCTAGTTGTTGCTTTATACAGACGATTATGTAAAAAATACACTTAACATGACCATTCTGAACAAGCATGTGTAGCTATAATGAATAAAAATGTGGGGGATAAGCATATGTTTAAAGTAAAGCATGTGTTCATTTGTTTGGCATGTTTTTATTCAACAGGTTTCATGAAACAAAACAAAAATATCTTTAAAAACCATTTGAAATCACTATCCAAATGCATCATAAACCTATTTGTGGTTTTCTAACACAATGGCAATCCTTAATATATATACTGCTTTCATAATCTCCATATTTTCTATACATTGAAAGACTCTGCCTTCTTTTTGCACATTCTGTTTCAAAGGAGCCCTCTGCTGGGCAGTACACTGCTTGAGTACAATACACATACAAACGCACACACACATACATACAAACATATTTATATGTGATTTATAGGCTATATTTAATATTACTGAAAAGCCACTTGTTATTGAAAAAATACATAAGCAAACTGCATGCTTCAGTGGAAAACCTGTTGTGTCATCATTTTCCCGATTTTTAAAGACATGCAATTGTTTAAAAAGAAAATGTTCATCTTTTAGGTTAGCTATAAATCATGGTACATCAGCATATTCTAACACATGGGATAATTGTACTAAATTAACATTAATTACAAATAATTTTAGAAATGAATTATTCAGTTGATAATAAATTATCACACAAGTTTCTAAAGCAATTACTTTATACTGTAGACATTCCTTGCCATTCCTTGTACTTGTCTGTACTGCATATATAGTGTAAATGGTTTAAATCTTTGTGTTTTCCATACTTCAGAATTAGTTTTATATTTAAATTTGTTTTTTGTTATCAGGTAGTAGGTTTGGTTATTAACCATATGGCAAGCAACATGCAAATGTCAGATAATAGAATTACTAATAATAATTAATAAATCTGTAAAATAGTGAATTAAAGAAAAGTGAGGGTTTTTTGAGTAATAAATCAATGAATTCACAAAACCATCATTTGTTGCCTTTGAAGGCAACTGTTTGTTATCACAGAAAATGATAAATAGCAGCTCTGTATTTTGGCAAGGCCTGCTGATAGATCTAAAGATACATCATTTCAGAGAATGCTTTGTTGTATGGTTTTAAACTGTTTTCTTATGGCAGAACATGGTGTGCTGCCTTTGTTACAAGTTGGCCAGAGCAATATTAGGGCTGAAAGTGCTTGAGCTGTTTCTAACATTAGTGGTAAATTGAGCTTGTAAGGGGAGGGGAAGTCTTGAGTGGTGCTGCAATAGATTTGTAAGCATGAACTGAACATCTAAACTTATTGTACATAAGCCCTGAGTTGTTGTTAGGAGCCTGAAGCATCAGAGGATTTTTTCCTTTCTCTCTCCCTCCTCCCCCCAAATGTTTACTTAACCCAAAGTGCTGTGTGAGGAGTTTAATCAGTAATAATAAGAGGCCAGTAATGATATGTCTTGAGAGCTGCATCCAAATGTGTACAATGGTGAATTTTTCAAGGAGTCTGGAGCATGGGTTTTGTTTTTGTTTTTTTAATATTCATGTCCCTCCCTGAGAATCAGGTTATTGATATATCCCCAGCCTGAGGACATAAAGAAAACTGTGCAAGATATGAAATTATTCCATTTTTTATTTATTTTACTTTGGCCATTTTTAATTTAAGTTACTTAGAGTCTATGAAGATGCAAATTTGGCAACTTAGAAATTCTCTGACACACATTTAGCATAGGCCTGGGGTGGCCAACGCGTGGCTTCGGAACCACATGCAGCTCTTCAGAAGTTAATATGCGGCTCCTTATATAGGCACCAACTCCGGGGCTGGAGCTACAGGCACCAACTTTCCAATGTGCCAGGGGATGCTCACTGCTCTGCCACAGGCTCTGCCCCCACCTCCCCTGAGCCTGCCATGCTCTCGCCCCCTCCCCCCCCCAGCCTCCTGCATGCCACGAAACAGCTGATCAGGAGGTGCGGGGAGGTGCTGATCGGCGGGGCTGCTGATGTATTACTATGGCTCTTTGGCAATATACACTGATAAATTCTGGCTCCTTCTCAGGCTCAGGTTGGCCACCCCTGGCCTAGGCAATAGCAGTTCAGACTTCTCTGAGAGCCAGTATGCCTCAATCTTGACCTATGTCTAGTGGTGACAGTTTATTTATGTGCTGAGACTAGCAACTATAATACGAGGTGTGTTGTTGGATTTTAGCATGTGGACACTAGTCTCCTAGCAAGTTGACTGAGATGAACAACTCAATTCACATAGGTCACCTAACAAACATCAAAAGGTAATGATACCACCCAAATAGCCAAAACTAAAAATGGAGACCTCGAGGTGAAATGTTCTGTAATTATCATATTGTAGAGAACATTTATTTCTTTAGGTTGGCGATGAATATGTGTATTTTGTGTCTGTATCTAAAATATGGGACTATATGCTCTATTAAACGTGTTGGTTGTTTACTGCCGCCATATTATCTTGATGATCCAGGCTGCAGCTAGAATGTATTCCCATCGTATGATAATCTTAGACAGAAACAATAAGAAATGCTGCTTTTGCTGCTACCATTTCTGGTTTTGATTCACAGTTGAGTAAGATCTCACCATTTCACCCTGTGTTTTGAGTACATATGGACATTTCCCATTTTCTCTCATGCACCAAGACCTACTAGATAGCTCAGTGGTTTAAGCATTGGCCTGCTAAACCCAGGGTTCAATCCTTGAGGGGGCCACTTAGGGATCTGGGGCAAAATCAGTACATGCTCCTGCTAGTGAAGGCAGGGGGCTGGACTTGATGACCTTTCAGGGTCCATTCCAGTTCTAGGACATAGGTATATCTCCATATATAGTTTTTTTTTAGCATTGCAGTTAACCTTTCCTTGCGTAAGGAAGGCTCAGTGGGACTCCATTAGGAATCCATCAGTGCCACCCCTTGAGTGGCCAGATGAGCTGATATAGAGTGACATAAAATGCCTCTTCCTCACAAGGGTTAAGGATCTGCTCCAAAGCCCATTGACATCAGTGGAAAGACTAGTGTTGACTTTATTGGGCTTTGAATGGGGCCCTAATTATACGGCTCCTTCCACCCTACTTTTAGCCCGGTAAGCCAGGGGGAGTGAACTCAGAAATCATACCCCATCTTTCACATGATAATGCAGAGCACAAGGCCTTATGCTGAGTGGTTTTTATCTCTACTCCTTACCCTTGAGTTCTCAGAGCCTTCCCTCCCCACCACCCTGAATTCACAACATATGGGAGAGTAAAACTCATTTTTTTTCTAGCATATTTTTTCTTTAAAGCTCCTTTATGGTGGATATTTCATTATTTTTAACAATAGTGAACATGTTAATGCCATTTGTTTTAATCAGGTGTGGAGCGGGTGGGAGCTTGAAATCATGTATTTTTCCTACAACCAGGAAAATTAACATTAGACAAGTTAAAGAGCAGCATTCTATCCCCGATTGATTGGGAGCTCAGGGAGAAGCTATAGCAATCAAACAAAGCCACAACGCACAAGAGCATTTCTCTTGTAGTGTATTAACAGTAGGCAACACAAACAAGTTTAAATAGGCAATAAAGTACACTACATATTATGCTATCCTTGATCTTCAAGATAAAATTTTGGAAAGCATTAAATAAAAATAGCCAGAAGGGTTGGCAAATACTGTGAGTATGGTGGAGATTTAATGAATGTGAACTATATACACAGCAGTAGGACTATAACTAAATGCATATAATAAACCTTGCCTCCTTTGCAGAGCACTTTAATATGTATGGATGACAAGTACTATATAAGAGCTAGAAAGAGAAGGTGGGTGATGTAATATTTTTGATTGGACCAGCTTCTGTTGGTGAGAGAGACAAGCTTTGGAGCCACATTGAGCTCTTCTTCGGGTCTAGGAAAGGTCGTATCTTGGGACAAAGACATGGCTACAAGTACACTGCATATATAAGAGCTAGGCAGTTGTATCCAGTCCTCTTCGCAAAACACGTAAACTGTCTCCTTCTGCAAGCCCTCCTAGGCGGAGGCACAGGCCTTCCCCACCAGCAAGTCCACCTCCAAAGCCACGCAGGTCTCCAACGCCTCAGCAGTCAAATCGTGGAAGAAAAGTCTGTGGCTCTATTTCTCCAGGCAGAGCCTCAGCACCTAAACATAAAAGGCAGTTGTTATTATTATTGTTGTTATTTGTTTATTTAGTTAGAAATTGAATGGACCGATTCATGCATGTAGAACAGATATACTTAGGGTTGCCAACTTTCTCTTTGAAGACAACCAAAAACCATTGCCCCGCCCCTTTTCTGAGGCCACACCCCTGCTCACTCCATCCTCCTCCCTCCGTCGCTCGCGGTTGGAGTGTGGGAGGGGGTATAGGCTCTGGGCTGGGAGTGTGGGCTCCGGGGTGGGGCCAGAAATGAGGGGTTCAGAAGAGGGATCTGGGCGGGGGTTGGGAGGATGAGGGCTCCAGCTGGGGATGCGGGCTCTGGGGTGGGGCCAGAGTTTTAGGTGCAGGAGGGGGTGCGGGCTCCAGGTGGCACTTACCTCAGGCGGCTCCCGGGAAGCTGCTGGCATCTCCCTATGCCTCCTAAGTGGAGGTGTGACCACGTGGCTCTCCATGCTGTCTGCACCTGCAGGCACTGTCCCCTCAGCTCTCATTGGCTGTGGTTCCTGGCCAATTGGAGCAGCTGAGGAAGTTCTGCAGGTGGGGGCAACACGCAGAGCCCCCATGGCCGTCCCTCCGCCTAGGAGGGAAAGGGAGATGCCAGCAGCTTCCCAGGAGTCGTGCAGAGCCAGATAGGGAACCTGCATGCTCCACCAACTAGACTTTTAACAGCCTGGTCAGTGGTGCTGACTGGAGCCACCAGGGTCCCTTTTTGACTGGGCATTTCGGTCAAAAAACGGACATCTGGCAACCCTAGTGTAGCAATGTGACGACTCACTAATGTGGTGCCCCCTGCTGGTTGTCCAGGGAATTAGCTCTCCAGCTCCAGAGTGCCCTCTCCTGGCTGATGTCCCGCTTGCCACTGGCCCCCATGTCCCTCCCAGACCCCAGTACCCCTTTACCTTGGGTGCTGCCTCCTGGCAGTACCCCCACTCTCTGGCTCTCCCCACCCAGGGGAACCCCAACCCTCTACCCCCACCTCACCTCAGTGGCTACTGCCAGTCACCATCAAGCCCCCACTCATTGGGGCAGACTGCAGTATATACCATCATCATCGGCAAGGGGGGTTTGGACCTGCTGCCTCTGCAACCCCAGTACCCTTCCTGCCTTTACCAAGACCTGCAGCCTGGGGGTTTTCCAACCTGGAGCTCTCCAGCTCCTCTGGCCTTTCCCCAGCCCTGCTCCACTCTAGGTACCCTGCTGAGCTCCCAAGCAGCCAGGCCCATCTCTCGCCACAGCTAGAGAGAGACTGCCTGTGCTCCTGGCCCACAGCCTTTTATAGGGCCAGCTGTGGCCTGATTGGGGCGTGGCCCCAGCTGTGGCTGCTTCCCCAATCAGCCTCGTCTTTGGTTCACAGCCCCAACCCTCTCCCAGGAGTGGCTGTAACCCTTTCAGGGCCGGAGTGGGTGACTACCCCGCTATACCTAGATATACAGATGGTTGAACAGATCACTGAAGTTCCTTGATTCCACTGCATTCAGTGACATACTTTAAATAAATGTAAGCCTTGCATTGCAGTGAAAAGTGTGATCTAGTCTATAGTGAGGAGTTCTTGGAAACGGAGCTCCATTTAAACATAATTGCACATTGATGTCTCACTGCATGCTTTCTTTTGCTAGGCCCTCTTGTGACCATTACTGTATTACGAGTCCTCTTCAGGATTCACTCTGCATGTAATTCTGTTTGTAGATCCTTGGTGATGTCAGCATACAAACACTGACTAAACTACCTTCTACAAAGTAGGAAATCTCTTCTGATTGTAGAGTTGAGGACCCTGACTTCAGTAACAAAAAACAAAACAAAACAAAAAATCAATGTCGTAGTTGCTCTGCTCTGACTTCTCAAACTATAGCTCTCAGAAAAAGGGTAGATGTAACCTATGTCACCACAGAAGTTCTTTCTTACTTGTTGTCAGCAGAGAGCGAGCTGCTGAATGACCGTGAATGGGCGAACTAATCTGAAGAATGACATCATGTTATGCTAGTGAGGGTGTGTGAGCAAGGCAGCTAACAATCCATCTTGTTGAAAAAAAAGAACAGGGAGTTAAAATTTATTGATTTTATTGTTACTCAGGATCCTGAGTTCAGAGCAGGAGCAGATTTGATGATTTTTTAAAAATATGGTCACCTTCATCAGGAATCTGATTTGGGAGTGTAACTGAGCCAGGGGTTTGGACTCTATCATTTAACCAATTCAGTGCTGCCTAAGAAACTATCTCTTTTAAGCCAAGCTGCCTCCAGTGCTGCTCCATATGTCTGGTACATCCCTTCTGAAGTGCCAGTGAAACAATGGCACTTCAGAGAATGTGGCCTTCTACTTCAGCGTGAAAGCTTCAGTAGAATGAAACCACTTAGCAATTTTTTAGAAGACCTCAGCTTCCATTTAGGCACCAAAATAAGTGGCCAAATTTTCAATAGAGCTCAGCACATTGGAAGTGAGCTCTTTTGAAGATTTCACCCCTGGTTGTGGGTGCTGAGTGCTTGAAAATCTGGCCTTGAGCTCTTTTGAAAATCTGACCCATTGGAGTTAAATCTATTTTTTTCCCCATCTCAGGGAAGCAGTTACAGTTAGCAAAATGGGTAATAATCTTTCCAAAACGTTAATAGGGGGAGGGATAGCTCAGTGGTTTGAGCATTGGCCTGCTAAACCCAGGGTTGTGAGTTCAATCCTTGAGGGGGCCACTTAGGGATCTGGGGCAAAATCAGTACTTGGTCCTGCTAGTGAAGGCAGCGGGCTGGACTCAATGACCTTTCAGGGTCCCTTCCAGTTCTATAACATAGGTATATCTCCATATATATATATATATAATCCTGGTACAATCCATTTGATTTCCACTATGCTTATTGACCAACTCAAATAATTTTGATAATCATAACTTGGAGCCAGAGATGGTTTGTGACAGGGCCTTGATCTGTGGAAATGAGAGAAACATCACAGGAATCTAAGTTAAACACAAAAACTTTATTTTATGGGCTTTTTCTGCAATCGGAAACAAACACACACATATACCCATCACAACCTCTGGCTTTATTTCCGCTTAAATCCTTAAACTCCGTGCATAAACAGGACAGCTCGTCTGTCTCTAAAGCTCCCTGTCCTGACTTCTAGACAGCAATCCTTTTCTTTCCCAAGCATGAAAGAATACCAGCCCTTTCTTAATGTTCCGAGCCTAGCTAGGCTGAGCTGCAGTTGATTACCACTTTGGGATGCTTTCTCAGTTAGGAAACTGAAAACCTCTGCTTGGATTTAACCCTCCAAGCCTCATACCAGTATCTGATTAAATGGGGTCTCTCTTTACAGATACCACTAGGCAGGGCCGATGAGAGGGGGGGGAAGCCAGTACAAATTACTGGGGCACGGTGGTCCGGAAGGGGGCCTGGGGCCCGGCTTCCCCCCCGTCTCGTCGGCCCTGTTTAGCCGGTCCACCCTTGCTGGGGGGCCCGAAAAAATTTTTTCACCGGGGCCCGAACCCGCTCTTGGCAGCCCTGCCACTAGGCCATGGAGTGCCCTAGCTGCCTGTCCAGGAGACATCAAAATCAAGTAGGTACAGAAGTTGTCAGGGACATGCGGAGTGAGGTGTCAGAGTCCTGCCACTGCATACTTCTGTACACTTTTTTTTTTTTCTTAAAGGCCATGGGGATATGACAAGCTCCTCAGAGGGAGACAGTCAAGGAACCATGTAACTTTAACCCAGACTATTGTACAGCCAGAATTTGAGAGAAACAACTTTGAGGCTAAGGGCATAATGATGGTGGTGGTAGTTGGCTCTTGTTATTATGGCCTGTTTCTCGTTGTGTAGCCAAAGCATAGCTGATTCATATGATCTTTATGTTTTGCCTTCGAGGGAAATAAAATATTAAAGAATCCATGGAAATATGAGATTTAAAGTAGGCAAACAATGGTATATGTGAGAACACAGTATGTCAATTTTGCTGTCACAACGTATACATAGGAAAAGGCTTTAAAGGGGCCTTACCACAACATAACTATGTTTAAATTTAATGTTGAGCGGGAACATCAGAAATGCTGTCTTTGTTGAGAGGTCAGGGGGAAGACTTCCTTTGGTCTTAGCTCCTTTTGTCCAGTCACTATAACCATTCTTCCAGCGCCTCTCCCTTCACCACCTTTAGTGAATGGGAAGAAACTTTGCCACACTGGAACTCCCTGTGGAAGGAGGAGAGAGAGAGAGAAACACCTGTGGCCAGCCTCCTTCTCCCACCTACCTCATAAAGAAGTATCTCAGCACAGATCACATCATCCCTTTTCTCTCAGCAGCACAGATTCTTACCATTAGAAATCTACTAGAGAGCGGAGTGGGCAACATCGTGGCATTTTTTGTTCCCTTCTGACTTAAATCTTAGCAACTTTTAGGTACCATGGTGATGGGGACTTCAACAAACTTAAAGGTTCAAGGGGACTAGTGAACCAGAAAGGTTTCCTTGATCCCTTCTTAAATCTAAACAAGGATATTTGTTACAACGAACACTTGCTCTAGTTCTTTTTGCAGCAAAAGTACCAATAGCACAGCTCCTTGTCCGACTGCAATAGCCCTTTCATACTTCGGGTATGTCTACACTGCAGTTAAAAACCCGCGGTTGGTCCATGCCTGGGATCATGGGGCTAAGGGTAAGGGGCTGTTTAATTGTGGTGTAAACCTTTGGGCATGGACTGCAGCTCAAGCTATGGGACCCTCCAACCTCACAGGGTCTTAGAGCCTGGGCTGCAACTCGATCCCGAATGTCTACACCACAGTTAAATAGCCCTTTCATCTGAGCCCCGCAAGCCTGAGTCAGCTAGCACGGGCCAGCCATGGATGTCTAATTCCAGAGTAGACATAGCTTTTGTGGCTGAAATGCCCCAGAATGCTCTGAATTCTGCAGCCAGGAAAAATATGACATTGGATCTTATGTCGGGAAGTTGTTAGGTGATTCACTAGCGAAAATACAGAGTCATATATGTCTGTGAGATACAGGTTTAACATTTTTGGTAAGCTCTTAATAAAAGCTTTCCATATTGTATATCACTACTTTTGCTTTTTTAAAATTTTTGTAAGCTGCTGTGAGTACAGTACAATTGACCCTTTGCTTATGACTGAGATGCCTGTAGTCAGGAACACATCTGTTGAGGTCAGCCTGACATGATTATAAAAATGAACTACATCAGACCAAATTTCAGTATAATATGTATTTCAAGGCCACTTGATGCTTTGAGATTATTAATGCAAGGGTTTTTTTTGTGAGTGCAAGCTTAATAATATCTACATCTTCTTTAAAATCCTTTAAAATTTGGAAGTCAAATCCTAGCGAGGATTATAGGAACAGGCACAAACTCTGGCAGGTTAAGCGTAAACGTATAAGGCAGGCCATAAAAGAATTTGAGAAGTAACTTGCTAAAGACACAAAAACTAACAGTAAGAATTTTAAGCACATCAGAAGCGGGAATCCTGCCAAACAGACATTAGGGCCACTAGATGACGAAGGTGTTAAAGGAGCACCCACGGAAGACCAGGCCATTGCAGAGAAGCTAACTGAATTCTCTGCATCAGTCTTCACTGCAGAGGATGTCGGGGAGCTATCCACATCAGAGCTGTCCTTTTTGGGTGACAGATTTCAAGTACTGTTCCACATTGATGTGTCAGTAGAAGAGTTTCTTGGCCAGGTTTATTGTCAATGAAGCATGGTAATAGCACCCGGCAGACTTCCCAGGGATACTAAGACATGTATGCTCATTACAATGGACTTGGCTCAGTGAATGGCAGGACTTTCCATTCCCCACTTAGCCGGCCAAAGACACTCCCTCTCTGACCCCTCTTTTATGGATCCCTCTGTGACCAATATAAACAAGTCATGTATTGCCCCTCTGACATGGTTAGTTACCACCATTTACCTTGTACATATTGGTTCGATCAAAACATCTCTATCCGTGATCCTGACCTTATTTTTACGAGGGGTAGTATGTCCCTGTTATCTTCAGGGAGTGTGTTTATACCATACTTGTTATTGGTAGTGTTCTGGTACTACCCTTCTAGACTATGCTTACGTGAGTGTCCTGTGCCTAGCACTTCTGAGGAGTGTTCAAGTTTTTGCAATACCAGCCCTGTTTTTGCTCAGTTCTGTTTTGTAACAGAACTTGTGACTTGTGACTTCTGCTCACAGCTTGACTTTTGCTAACTTTGCTTTATATCAGCAGGGCCAGACTACTTTAGTTCAGGCCTCATACCACAAGCCCTCTTTTTCTACTACATGTTCCATCAATGGCTATTAGCCAAGATTGACAGGGATGCAACTGTATGCTCAGGGTGACCTTAAACCACCTACTGCTAGAAGCCAAGAAAGGAAGACAGAGGAGCATCACTCCAACTGGCCTGTTCCATACACTCCTCCTGAATCTCTGGTGCTGGCCACTACCAAAGACAGGATATTGGGCTAGATATTGGTCTGACCCAGTATAGCCATTATTATGTTCTGTTTAAATCTTCTGCTAAAGTCAGTGTTCCAACAGAAAAGTTGAATATAAAATCATATTCTTTTACCATAATAATGTTGATGTCCTTTTACCCCCAGGCTTGACTCAAGCTGTAGCAAAGATCTGTATTAGTTTAATGTAAAGTGTACTCAGGCAATTAAATCTGTTTGATACTCACACTGTACAGTACTGTCAGCAGCATGTCTTGAAAATACTCCTTTGGATGGTATAAATGTGTAGTGTTGAATTGTGCAGTGAAGGAGGAGCTGTACTTTTTAGGACACAACTACCAACTTTTATTTTAACCACTGAGACAAACTGAGTTCATTAGTGAGCATAATAGGATTAGAGATGAAAAATGGACCCAAACTTTCTAATCGCATTTGAAAGGAGACAACTGCTTTCTTTTTGGTACTTTTTTGAAGCACCATTTTGTTGAAGCTGAGTCAGAATAAGGAAAAAGACCATCACTTTTGCAGAGTGACACTATGTCTGACTTTAAGGTGCAGAAAGCACATGGCTTCAATAAAAGGAAATGTATTCCACTTCCTATTAAGGAGATGGGGGAACTTATTAAGTGTAGCTAGGCATAGTTCCCTGATATAAAAATACATATGTGACACTGACTTTTTCCTTTGGTTGAGGACACTAACTAAATGTAATGATCTTCAGTTTTGGTGGTTGCTTATCATCTTTCAAACACTGAAGTGTAGCAGGTTACTTTTGAATGAAGTGATTTGGTTCCACAGCACAGCTAACCTTGCCCAGGTGTCTGCCTGTGACTTCAAACTCCTGCTGCTTTCCAAGTTGAAGTATGCTTGATCACTTCACAGTCTCCACAGTTAGGGCTCTATTGTTAAGATCTCATCTGAAAGCTTAGGAATGACATTTGGGTGTGATTGAGTTCTCATGTAAGATTACAACCCATGTATCAAAGTGAACCATACATTGGAAAGGAGCGGTTAAGAACTTTCGATCTTTAATGTAAGGAAGTTAATTACATTGTATGAGTAACCTAAGAACATAGGAACTGCCATACTGGGTCAGACCAAAGGTCCATGTAGCCCAGTATCCTGTCTTCCGACAGTGGCCAATTCCAGGTGCCCCAGAGGGAATAAACAGGTAATCATCAAGTGATCCATTCCCTGCCGCTCATTCCCAGCTTCTGGCTATTTTAGATTTAGATTTAAAGCTGTTTCTGTATTCATCACTCATGTCTTTATGAATAAAACACGTATATGTACTGTAATTGTACAGTACCTGAAATATTTTGATATTTTCAATTAAAGTTTACTGTTCTGGCAACTTATCCCAAAAATGCATAAGTCATAGTTTACAGAAGCATATAGATGTGAAGAAAAAAAAACTTTACTATTTAAGAAAAGTCCTCCACCGCCATTTTGTTTCAGATTTGCACTTTCACCAGTTTTCTTTGGAATAAGCATGTACAAAATATACTGCGTGTATCGGAGACCTTTATATATTTTTAATTACTCCTGTGTATTTTTCAGATCTGGAGCTGTAGAGCTCACAAGTGTAACATGAGCTCTTAGACATTCATGTTAAAAGTAATTTGCACTACAGACTTAGTTCCATAGCTATCAGCATTAGCAATACAGTAACCAAAATAATTGTCTACAACTTTAAATCCATACAATTCACAAATGATTTTAAAATATTACTCTACATTTGAACTTTGTTTGAGAAAATGCCTTAGAAGAAAAGCTAAAGTTTCTGAAATAATGCTACTTTAGTCTGTTATCAAGGTGATTCGTAATGGTTTCTAAATATCAGAGGTGTATTTGAAGTCTTGTATAACCCTGACCTTACCATTTCACATGACTGATTTTGTAAGGATCTACATGTAGGTGTTTAGATGTTTCACTGCTTCTGTCTGACATAAACTAATGATGTAGACTGCTAAACATGGTGACATGATTAAACAGTGATGTTAATTAGTGGCTTCTGTGAGAGACTTGATCCCTCTTTTTAGCAGCATTTGTTATGTATGTACAAAAGTTAAAGAGACAGAAGTAGATGTTCTCTTTACAACATCTGTTAACAGCATTAAGAGTTCAAGAAAAACATTTAAACTATCTAGTAAGACACATTAGGCCCATATCCCTGCCCCCAGGGTTGTCCAAAAAGAGCATCTTTGTATGAAGGAAAATGACAATTTTCTGCAGGCAGTAATCATCTGTACTATTACTTAGATGTCATGTATTGATGATCCCATTTCAATCAAACATCTCTCATTGAGAGAGCTTTTGATGGGAGGAATTTTTGGAAGGGTTTAGGAAGGTTAAATCTGTGAGACATGGCTTCCATCTGGAATGCATTAGCTACAAAGATTTATTAGCCAGAGTGCCTCTGCATAATGTTCCATGGAAAGCAAAGCCCTGCATCTAATTTCCAGCATGATGACTATATGAGAAGTGATCTTTGAAATATCACAGGTGACAATCAAGTTTGTTAGAAAAATAGTAAAAGCACAGGATGGCTTTTCATGGCGGCTATTTTAAATTACTCAGGAGGGCTGCTAAGCAGGTAGTTGATTTGTTGACAAATGATAAAACTGTAGGAATAGAAACAGACATGATATTTTAAAATAAGATACACTCTTTAAGCAGAAAGAGTCAGATCAGGAATACTACCGACATTCAGTGGTTGCTTAACTCTGTGCAAGATGACATTAAAAAATAATAGAAGCAATATTTAACTGTCTGTTTAAGAGTGTCTTCCTGATTAAAACTGTTTTCAAGGAGTGGTGGTGTTGATCAGAAGCTAGAAAGAAAGTGCTTTACAGATTCTAATGTATTAGCAAAACTGATTCCCCATAACCCTGAATCATAACTTGATTGGTGGGGGTTAAAAATTACAACCACAGGGATAGTAGGGAACTCAGATTTACAACTAATCAGGAAAAAGAGGTACTCTTCAACTCTGAAAGTACAGAAAAAACAAAGGCAGGGAAATTAATTTAGTGAGTGGGTGCCTGATAGGAAAATTGTGGAAGGATGGGGTAGAGAGAAGTATTTGCTATGCTAACACCATATGTAACTATGGTTATTAGGGGTCAAGTACCGGATATAAGTCAAGAAAGTGAATTGCTAAATATTGTGTGGTAGTGTGATGAAAATTTTGTTCTTCAGTGGCTGGCATACAAAAACATCTTTTCTGTGGACTCAACTGTAGCATATAAACTTCGAAGAAAATGCTCTCAAGGATTTCAAATAAAATGCTGGATCATGATGTATGCTATTCCCGTCCTCTCATCAGCTCTGAGCTGCAGTGGTTCTGTGCCAGTAAAATAGATGCACAGTACATGAGAGCTGTTAATAAAAGACATTTTTAAAATGGCGGCGGGCAGGGGAGATTAAAATATGACACTTCTAGAGGGAGGATAGCCATGTGATTAAAGCTCAGAATGAGGAGTTGGGAGATCTGGGTTTTGTTCTCAGCTCTGCCATACACATCTTTGTTGACCTTGGGCAAGTTACTTAAGCTTTCTGTGACTTGGATTGTCCAAGTCACATGTCGTCCTTACCTCGCATTGGCATCATAAGGCTTAATTGATTAATGTTTGCAAAGATCTTGCAGGTCCTCGGGTAGAAGACACTGTGGGAATGCAAAGTATTATCACTTGTTTTCCTCTTATAAGTGGGGAAAACCTCTATTGCTGAAACATCCCAGATGTGCCCTTTCTCAAATTGTCTTCTGCTTGAGCTAAAGAACACAAGGTAGTTGCTGTCTATTTCAAGAAGGATTGTAATTCAAACACACATTTTTTGTCACATATATTGTGCAAAGAATTAATAAACACACTATTTTTTCTGTTTGATGCCCCTTCCTTAGGGGACTTGTTAATTGAAAACTACATATTACATAAATACATTTTTTAAAGATTATGCCCTGCTGCTTTCCATATCTCAGTTCCTGAGAGTCCCAGGGTATGACCAGTGGACCTAGTAGCTGAGAGGGAGAAGTATAGATCTTAAGTCTCTGCATGTTGTAGTGGCCCTCAGAGGTACTCTTATTTCCCCGGAAGGTGGGGAGAGGTAGGGAGCACAGGTCAATAGGATTCAGAGTTGGGATTCAGAGTCTACAGGTTATCGTGATGAGGGCCAGCCCTGATTTATTGGTTATAAGACTTGAGACTCTAGAAGCTACCCTGCATTGTGTCAAATTAAATTGTCTGAGATTTGCAGGGGAGTGAGCCCCTTTCCATTGGTTAGAGATAATAAAATTGTGGCCTGCTGCTTAAAAATTCAGACCACATGTATGTTATATTTGCCTGCATGCCCTTACCAATACTCTGTTTACATGGAAATGGATAACTTTAGATTGAGTGATCTAACAACTAATTTACCACTAAGGTATCTTCATTTACCTATGATATTCCCTATATTTTCTTAAAAAATCAACTTTTTGTGCATGCATTTGCTAACGGAACTCATCCTTACTGTACTGCTCTTTTTGTTGTTCTGCTGCCTCTATGTACGGTATCTTAACTTTCAACTACATAATGTCCCATTGTAATATCCCTTTATATAAAGGCATCTGGGATTTCAGTGTTCTCATCTTCCAAAGATAAAGGGTGCATGGCAAGGTAGCTGATTCAGCACATTTTCTCAGTAGCCTCTACTGCTGGGGTTTTTGCGGAGCTCCTGCTATAAATTCAGGTACCTGTATCCTCAGCAGAAATTCCAGCACTGCCTCTTACATTATTAACCCTTTCTTGTGACCAGAGGTCACACTGGTTTCTCAACAAAGATGCACGTCTCTAGCTTGGAGAGAACTTGGAGAGACTAGCATTATCAGCAGCAGCCTGGCCTGATTTAGGGTCCGTTTAAGCACCGAGGGACTTGTTTTCTTGGCTTTCACTGACTTGAAAGGCCAGATTGACTATAGAGGGAGGTTGCTTGGAGAGTAGGGGAGGCAGGGACCATGATCTTTACAAAAGATTGGGACGGACTTTCAACCATAATGAACAGTTCACATTTGCGAAAAAGAAGAAGAGGGGGGTAGAAACTTACTTCATTTGAACCTGAAATGAGTCCTGACGTTGCTAGGCCTCCCAACTCAGGAGAAGTGTGGGGGGGCCCCCCAAAGGCTGGCTCTGACCAGGAGCTGGGTAAATATTAACAGCATCACTTATCTCCTAGTCCAGCAAAGCATTTAAGCACATGCTTAATTTTAGTTCACTTCAATGGGACAACTCATGTGGTTTGCTGGATCAGGACTTTGGCTTGCAAATATAAAGATACATCTTTTGAATGGTGGCAGAATGCCCTCAGAATTACACTTAGTGCAGGTGCTCTGTCAGTCTATCAAATGCTCAGCTTTCACTACCATTCCTTTTAGAGTGATGTGTGCTGTAGAGCGAAGGGCAAAATGTGGCCCTTGGTGTCTGTTTACTCATTCAGAGTATTGAACAGCACACATATTGGAACATTGAAAATGTCCTTTGTAAGTTAGCATAGAGATTGTGTTAATATAAGCAAACCTGAAACATGTGTTGAATGCTCATCAGGCATTTGAATCAATAAGTAGTCTTTACATTTAAAATTAATGATTTTCTGTGTTCTCCAAAAGTCAAAATCTCTCAAAGTTGTCTTTGTTGTCTCTGATTTTCCCCAAGAGAATAAGCAGGGTGCGATAAATCATCATGTTCACAAAAATAAACAAAATGCATGATAAAGCAAACTAAAATCAGGAAATCCCCGCCTTAAACATCTTCATTATTGTGTACAAATGTAAGATTAGAACAAAGTCCGATGCAGTTATGACTTAACACTATTGGAGAATTGCTAAAGAGGGGGACCGCTCATAGTATCCTGAATCTGGGATGAGGTCATTTTTTCAGATTTAGAGATCTTTTATGCCTCACTCTTTACGCACTTATATTATGAGTCTTTTACATGTTTATTTGATAGGGTTACCATACCTTCGGATTTTCCCGGACATGTCCGGCTTTTTGGTCCTCAAATCCCCGTCTGGGGGGAATTGCCAAAAAGCCGAACATGTCCGGGAAAATACTCTCAGCTTTGTGTTGCCGGCATCCCTGCCCCAGTCCCCTGCTTACCTTAGAGCTGCTCCGGCAGGCTGCGAGCTGCAAGCGGATTCCCCCACCGCGGCGGCGGTGGCTGCTGCTGCTCCCCCTAGACACCTCAGCTTTGTGTAGCTGAAGAGCGGAGCTGCCCGAGCACTACCGGCTTCACGGTTTGCTGGGCAGCCCCCAGACCCTGCGCCCCCGGCCAGGCGCTTCCCCTCCCGGGCTCCGGCTGCACTGGGGAAGCGCCCGGCCGGGGGCACAGGGTTTGGAGGTCTGGGGGCTGCCCGGCAAACCGTGAAGCGGTAGTGCTCGGGCAGCTGTTTCGCGTGGCTGGGAGGGAGGAGGGGGAATGCGGGGCGCTCAGGGGAGGGGGCGGAGTTGGGGCGGGGAAGGGGCGGGGCCGGGGTAAGGAAGGGGCAGGGAAGGGGCGGGGCCAGGGCCCCGTGGAGTGTCCTCTTTTTTTAATGTTTAAATATGGTAGCCCTATTATTTGATGACCATCAAGGGCTATAGAACAGTGGCTCGCAACCTTTCCAGACTATTGAACCCCTTTCAGGAGTCTGATTTGTCTTGCGTACCCCCACTTAAAAACTACTTGCTTACAAAATCAGACATAAAAATACAAAAGTGTCACAGCACACTATTAGTGAAAAACTGCTTACTCTCATTTTTACCATATAATTATAAATCAATTGAAATATAAATATTGTACGTACATGTCAGTGTATAGTATATAGAGCAGTATAAACAAATTGTTGTCTGTATGAAATTTTAGTTTGTACTGACTTTACTAGTGCTTTTTATGTAGCCTGTTGTAAAACTAGGTATATATCTAAATGAGCTGATGTACCTGGAAGACCTCTGCATATCCCAGGAATATGTGTACCCCTGATTGAGAACCACTGCTATAGAATATTTCAGTACATAAAACTTCAATAGACTATCTCAGTGGTTCTCACACTGTGGGTCGGGACCCCAAAGTGGATTGCGACCCCATTTTAATAGGGTCACCAGGGCCAGTGTTAGATTCGCTGGGGCCTGGGGCTCAAGCTGAAACCTGAGTCCTGCTGCCGGGGGCTGAAGCTGAAGCCCAAGGGCTTCAGCCCGGGGTGGCGTGGCTCGGGCTCTGGCCCACTCTCGCCAGGGGTCATGTAGTAATTTTTGTTGGCAGAAGGAGGTCGTGGTGCAATAAAGTTTGAGAACCGCTGAACTATCTGATTTAGAGCCTAGAGAAGACACAAGGGCTGTTATGCAAATTAGCAGAATATATTTTATTTATGAAAGTCAGAAAAATGGAATTAATAAATATTTAAGTATATAAATATATAACTTTATAAGAAAACATAAATATAAAAGCGAAACCTGGTATATAAATATGAGGTATTATTGTAAAGGGCATTATTGGGAAGGACAAGCTGACTATGTGAATTTGAATTTATGTAAAATGAAGACATAGAAAACTACATTAAAAACATAAAAGTTGAGACATAAACCCATAAAAGACAGAAGATCCTGTTATAAACCTGCTGCTGCATCCTTTGTCTCACCGTCACTTTGTTCAGGCAGAGATGTAAGTAGGAATGGTCACCACTGGGTAATATTTCAAACCTAATAGGGAAGAGGATATTATTAGTCACAAAGAAGTTCATATCATTCTGCAAAGTGCACCACAGTGTAGCTATTTACATACAGTGCTCATCCCAATTCACTGAGTTAGTAGGATACCCATTTTCTCGGAATTGCCTCTCCTGAACTCACATTTTCTTCATGGATTTTTAATAAATTTTAAAAGTTTTGTCCCATGATTTTCTTTTTGAGGCTTTCAGTCTGTGAATAGTATTATCATAGTATTTTGTGCAAAGCCTCTTAATGACAAGGAATATCTATTACACTACAAACACAATCTTTGAATGGAATTCAGTCTTTTAGGAAATTCACTTGAGAGAGCCTCCTTGGAACAAAACAAATGTCTGGTGATATGTAGCATAAGATTTGAAATCATGGTCTATAACTCTACTAAGGAACCTAAACATGACCTTTGAGGTGCTTACGTTTTTAATGTAGGGACTCTTGCTAACCTGTTCTCTTAAGAGAAAAGAAACTATACTATAATATCAACATTTCAAGAGACAGTGGGAAAGGTTCATCTATATGAACGGCTTGAGGTTATGGAAGATGAGACGTGCCTTTTTTCCCAGCTTGAAATAAACATATCCAGCCTTGAAGCATCAAACCAGTACAGGCTTCTTAAAGACTGTTTGGTCTAAGAGAGGCAAAGTTAAATCCCTTTGAATAAATTGACAGTACATACCTTTATTAGGCAATAATAGCCTTTTTTATGTCACAGAACAGAAGGTGTTAAGCTGAATAAAGCCCCTGGAATGCTTAGATGAACTTCTTGCCTTTTCTCGTAGATGATTTGACATGTTGACATTCTTTCTAAACTTTTGATTTATGATAAGCCAAGTATATCACCACCCAGACAGTTAGTTTGTGCATGATTGTCTCCAAAGTGTGGGATCTGATCACCTTGTCTTCTCAACTGGTGGTGGGAGACCTATTAGTAGGTTTGTCCATTCCTTGCTAGTATCATCTTGGCATCTCTCAAAAAGATGAGGGGGTTAGACTTCAGTTAGTGAGCCAAAAATGAAAGTCCAGTCAGAATGCTTAAGGATAGAACAGGGCATTCTGAAGCACATTCTATTCTTGTGCATACTTCACAGCAATATAACTTAGTTTCGGAAATTCCCAAAGCATATATAATACAGTTCATTCAGGCTGACCACATTGCCAACAGTTGTCATAGAATTTTGTATTGGTGTCCAGTATGTTAAGTGAAGTCATATATTCATGTTTTAGTAGTCAGTATATTAACCCTTTACAGATGAGGTTTTTAGGGTTCCGTTCTCTGAAGATAACATGCAAATAACACTGATTGGCATCTGATTGAGCATGTCAAATGAGCATGTAGGAGTCGGCATCATAACCATACATTTCTACAAGAATTTCCAGTGGTTTTTGGTCTACTACTGTCTATAAGTCTTTGCTCTGTGTTTCTGTAGGGATATCTAGATACTTTCCTTTATAATACTACTCAAAACATTTTAACAATGGTAAAGAGCTGATTATGTTTGTATAGGGATGTATCCTGCAGTCCTTACCCAAGCACAACTCCTGTAGAAGTTAATGGACTTGCAGAATTGAGCTCACGTAGGCCTAAAGTTTTATTTGTTATATTATTACGTTATCCCAAATTGATTTCTGTTGAGTTGATAACAGCAATATAACTCCTGCAGGAATTAAAGGGCTCATTAGAAAAGAGTTCCTTAAAGGTATAACTACCTTTTTATATCCAGCCAACGCAAAATACCATTTGATTATTCAAATGGGATTTTTGAAGAAGACTATTAATGAGTGTCAGATTCAAAAGCCATCCTGTACTCCCTTTCCAGGTAGGGTGTAAAATGCTAATTTTTTTCATATTCATGCATTGAAAGTCTGAAATTATCTAGATAGTTGGAAATTAGTACATATAATATGAGGGAACATTCAGAAGATAAGCTAAATAAATGACTTGTGTCTTCATAGATAAAATCTATTCTGAATACTAATTTATCAGCAAAGTATATTTCTGGGAAAGAAATATTTTGCCAATAAGTTGTCAAGTAAGAAAAAAGAACTTTAGGAAACATCTTATCCTTCTAAATTAATTAAATAATAGTTAAATTCCTGGTGACTAAGGCAGCAAGGCTTTGTAGATGGAAGGATACAACAAATAGTGCCAGTAACTTTTTAACTCCTCTCTAAACAATTTTTTTTGGTAAATCATATGTTGCAAACAGAATACATGATGGTTTCATATAATAAAAGATTGTATTGATACTTGTTTGTGGTAATTCAAGCTCATGCTGATAATCCATTGATGCTGGTCCCTTTCTTTGTATATAAAATAAAATATGAATTATTCCCATACGGGTGTATACTTAATCTGGATTTAGTCCATATAATGAGGGAAGAGTCATGTTACCAAGAGTGACCATGAAACATAAAGTTTGCACATTGCATAAAATTATTTTTGACACAGTAAAATACATTTAATCTATGCTCATTGTAATTCACTTTAGGGTGACTTGCTTAATAGCAGAATATATATCATTTATACTGCTATCCTTCATGCTTTTAAACTGTAATATCCTTTCCTCAATGACTGCTTGTCAATTTCACTGATCTAGATTTGATTTCATAAATTAACTGGGCCAATTAAGTAGAGAGTTATGATTAGAATGAAAAGTGAAAGCAAATAAATATTAATCTACCACCCTGAACTTCTTTATTCCAACATGATGGCTTCTAGTATACTTCAAAATTGCACACTGAAAATCCTTTGTCAATTTAATTTTCTTTGTCAATAATTTCCCTTGTCAATTTAGTATTCAATATCAAAAAAAGATATTTAAATGTATTTTCCTTTCCCTTTTTCACAAGATATGTCTGCCTGTGTCCAATACCATTTAATTGGTACCTGTTGTATGTGGATATAGTGAAACAGGAACTGCAACCAAACCCCCACATATCTATTGGCATTGCCCTCTTGCCTTAGTTATCTTCTTTTGTTTTTTTGGTGATTATACATTTTCCATTAACTTCTTCCCATGCCCAGTTCAGAATAGTTTTATCCTTGCATTTGGTTTTCTTGGTTGAGCTCCATTCCACCACCTGCTACACACTGATTTGCATTCATGTGGAACATATGCTCCATTTGTTGTGGTCCTCTTGCTGTGACTCTTTGCCTATGCAGACCACGCCTCTCCCAATCTCTTTACTTCACACAGCTTCTCAGGCTGACAAACAATATCTATAATAAATGCACACACAACTTTTGAGAGACTGTATATGGATCCGGCCGAGAATCTACCTATTTGTTTAAAGGTGTCCATTTCGCAAAACTGTTGCCAAGGTTCTTCATACAGGTTGGAGCAAAATGTCCGGTCATTGTGGGGAAATGGGTCTTGCTGCTGCATTTTTTTATTTGGAGAAAGAGAGAACTTTAGCCTTCAGAGCTGTCAGTTTGGTCCCTTGCAAAAGCAGTATTACAGGTAGTGAATTCTCTTTAAAAATAAATCATTAACATAATCTCTTCTAACATTTCAAATTCAAATACTTTTCTTTACAAATGGTGGTGAATTCTGTACAACTGAACATTTGAATGTGTTTCTATTGCTTGCATATTTTTCATCAGAAAAGTTAAAAACATCTATTTTATCCATGAATTTTCTGTTTTGGTATTGATTCTTTTGCATTATCCCAAAAAAATATTTGGAGTTTGGTCCAAGTTCTGAGCTATCTAAACCTTGATGTTACTTTGAGAATAGTTTTAATGAGGGCTTGCAACTGAGCCAACCTCAGTTGCTCTGTTGCAGCTTGGGCAAGTGGAAAAACCCTGATGATTGATCTATGTGGATGAGCTGGCATCAGTTTGTGAGCTCTCTGGGTAGAGGCAGAACATCCAGCAGGAAGAATTAAAAAGAGAAAAGTAGAAGAAATGTTTATCACCCATTTACTAACCTTTTATGGCAATGTTATGGTAAACTGGGAGATGAATGCCTATGTTCATGTATTTTGCTCCACTCTGAGCCACTAATAACATTAAATCAGACTTAATACTTCACACCAAATGTTCAGTAAAATAGAGAATGATGTGAATATTTGTTGATGCTATACACTATGGGTATAGCATCAAAAGTAGTGCTCAAAAGACATAAAATGCTACAAAGCAGAGGTCAAAACGATGCTAATATCATGATCATATAAAAACATAAAATCACCAAAATGACAGGCTTACAACCCAAGTTTCTTCGGTCCCTAGGGACTTTTCAGCTAAGCTCATGATAAACAAAATAGCCTGTCCTATACAGGAGTCTTGTTACAAATTTAAACATTTGTATATTAGAGCTGCACTACGCTTTCACCTCAGGAGAGCAGGGTTAAATTCTGGGTTAGGTGACCGGAGAATATTAGTATAGAGATCCCAAACCTAGTTCATGGTGGATGCCTCGTTATATCATAAAATCTCCTCTCAATCTTGAAAACAGTTGGCATGGTTGGCGCACTGTGGACTGTAACAGCTGGAGAGTTATAGATCAAGATTCAGGTATATTGGCAGAGCTGTATGAGGAAGCTTACATATTGCTTTAATTCTCCATCCCTGACAATTTTTAAATTGAGATTGGATGTTTTTCTAGATCTGCTCTCGGAATTATTTTGGGGAAGTTCTATGGCCTGTGCTATACAGGAGGTCAGTCCATATGATCACAATGGTCCCTTCTGGCCTTAGAATCTATGAATGTATACATGTGGTAATTTTAGATGGGGATTTAGTTCATGTTATTCAACAATCTGCTGTTCTCAGGCTGCTCTATTAATTTTCCTTCAGACATCCACCATAAGACAAATTACTGTTCAGTATATTGGTTGTGTTTCTCAGAAACTACAAGCACTGTGGATTTTATTACACTAATGGAGTCAGTGGGAAAGGAACTTTTTTCTATCATTACTTTACTTCCGTTATCTATCTTTTTCACTATTAATTTCATTTTTTCTAATTATATAAAATCTTGTATCCTGAAGGAGTTTGACAATCTATCGCCAAATACTGTAAAGATAATAAAGTCTTAGCTTGTCAATATTAATTTTTTTTTCATATTCCCTATCCTCTCATAAGATTTTTAAGCAGGCATTTTAGACATTCTTGAAGACATAAGCTACATAATGCCAAAGCACTGGAAAGGCCTAACACATCAGTAAATGTCACTAAAGTGTCAACCCTTTGCATCATAACTGCAGTTCATTTCTCAGCATTGACAGTGATGCTTACACTGGATAAGGATTGAAATGGGCATTTTTCCAGATCTTAATTACATCAGGCATAAGGATGAGGAACAGCATTTTTCCTCCTGGGGAGGGGAGGGTAAAGCTAAATTTGGCCATCAAGAGCCCTATGCAGCCCCGTTTATCTAGAGATAATAGGATTAAGTTAAGCTATGGGACTTCTGTGGCCAAAACTGCCTTGCTGCCTTCAGCAGGGGTCTAATAAGGATAGATATAATTGGGTAAATGGTGAATAAGAATGCAAAAGTACACTGTATAAGCAGTATGCTTACGAATAAATGATAACAAATTGGATTCCGTCCAATCTCTGCAGAGTTGGTGAAAATATAGCATCACATGCGGAATTACAAGGTGTAACATCTATCTTTCCTCTTGCCTAACTTTTTCCAGCTTGTTTCAGATGTCACAGATAAAGCATCTTCTTGAGTTTAAACGGGGAGGGGAGGAGAAGCGGGGTGGCAAGAGGGAATCATATTCTTCATTTGCTATTAAGCAGGGCATGTTTAAGACTATTCAGATAGGGTTAAAGAAGCACAGTAAATTAAGTGCCTAAAAACAAATGCAGCAGAAATTAGACTTTGGTTCCCTGACCCATATTCATTTACAGAATTTAGCCTATTAACAACTGAGCATTTATTTTCTCTTCATTCGCCCCTCAAAGCAAAAAACACACACAATGTAGCCCCAATGGAATAATTAATTAGCTCATTCATTGACACAGATTACAGTAATTTATTTAAATACAATTCTTTTATTTATTTATTTTCCCATTTTGTAGAGGGTTTTTAGCAAGAATGTCTGAAAAAAATCACAGTAAGTAAAAAAAAAACAAAACTGCTAGTGATCAAAGGATCTTCGTGTTTTAGATTTCTGTCTGTCAGAATACAATGAATTCATCGTATTGGTGTAAAAGATATAGTCATTTTAATTTATCTTATTTTCATGTGTATGGCTCACGGCTCACAGATGCAAATGAAAAAAATAATCCATGCACATGGAAAGTTTTCTGCCCCAGTCCTGGTTGCAGTATAATCATGTGGGTGTACTTTACAAGGGTTGCTGAGGAGATGTTGAACAGGGTTAGAAAGAGGAGTTGTCAAGACCAAACTGGGTGTGATGCATCTCAATTTATTCCATCTCAGGCCAGGAGTTAAATGAATAGCTACATCTACCCACCTCAAAAGTATCCCTTAGTAAGTCATTAGCCCATTGTGGTACACATGATTTCAGGAATGTTCGAATCTCTCCACATTCCTCACCTTCTGCGTTATTTTTTTGCAGATCTGACCTGGCATTTTTGTACCCAGTGGTAGAGCTGCCAGACTTGCCCCTTTGCACCTTATTCATGTTGGCACTTCGGGTGCTTTTGTCACCCTGAATATGTGCATATATTAATGCTTTCTTTTTGTACATTTGCACCTATTTTAAGAAGATACATGGCTCTATCCCACTGTGAGCCAGAATGCAACCCTATTATATTTGCAAGCAAGGGCCATATTTATTAGTAACAATGTGGATAGAATGACAGAAACCACAGGAAGAGAAATTGTAGAAAGCCACATAGGCCAATCTAGTTAAGTGGAGAATAGGAACATATAGATTAGTACAAGCAATATACTGAAGACTTCTAAAAAGAATGTAAGAAGTCTTTTTAGGAGAGGATTGCGAGATCTATGGACCTAAGCAGGAGGAAGTTAAATGGATAATTAGAGTTGCTAAGAAGAAATACTGAATGTCAAGTTGCAGAGAATATTTCAGCAAACAATAAAGGATTCTTCACATATATTTGCAGAAGACAGAAAGTAAAAGAGAAAATTAGTTCACCAAAAATGAGAGTGGGGAATTGGAGACAGGGTGATACAGAAAGAGCAGATTTGTTTTGCTTTTGTCTTTACTGAGTATCTCACAGGATGCTAGGAGATGAGTTAGATAATGTGCAGGTACAGTAGTGATGTGAATCTGGATGTAAAGACTGGATGTGAGGTGGATAGAGTACCAGGTACAGTTCCGTATTGCTTCAGTGTTAATTGATAGATATTAGACGTTCTCTGGTGATGGATTTTTGTAGAATTGGAGCAACAACAGTATGATTGAACAACAGCAGTTTGATTTATAAAAAAACCTGCTGAGGTATACTAAGCAATTATGTATTGGTTACCTTCACTTCATTTGTGGGGAAAATTTCAGAAATAATGTTACAAGAGTTACAGAAGGAAAACCTTGGGGGGGGAAATTATTAGTGTGTGTACATGGAT
Organism: Terrapene triunguis; assembly: GCF_002925995.2. Taxonomy (NCBI): domain Eukaryota; kingdom Metazoa; phylum Chordata; order Testudines; family Emydidae; genus Terrapene; species Terrapene triunguis. The sequence continues at coordinate 55,202,829 of NW_020664447.1, forward strand.
ATGTGTGAGGAATGCCTGGCTCAACCAAATTGTTTGAGCTCTTTAAAGATATTCTTGCCATTGGGTATGTGGGAAATGCAGTGGATATTGTACTTAGATTTTCAAGAAGCTCAAAGTTTCACACTAGAGATTATTGATTTAAGTAAGAGTTGTGATATAGGGGTCAGATGGATTCTTAAATTGAAAACTGACTCAAAACCTTGAATACTGAATTTCTGGACATGGTAATTTCCGTAGGGAATAAGAAAATTGAAGATAGAGCAAATAATGAGTAATGCAATGCAACCGGGTTCAGAGAGATTTGGCCAATGAATAGAAGAGGTTAATTGTCCCATTTAATGCCATAGTTTTGGGGCAATGAAGGCAAAATAAGGAATTCAGGTTCAAAAGAACAATTTACTAACCAATGAAAAAATCTTGGGTTTTTGTAGAGCTATACATGAAGCTATTAGTCTCACTGTATATATAAAAAATGAACTAAGTTTGGAAAAAAGAAGATTTTAGGTTTTACTGTAGAGATGGACAGTATAAAAATCAAAAGCTGTGGTATTGTTACTATACATGGTACTTTTAAGAATTTGATACAAGGAACGTATGGTGATCTAATGGTTGTAACAGGGCATGGTTCTATTCCCAACTCCACTACTAGCTTGTGTGAGCTTTGACAGTCATTTAATCTTTGTGTGCCTCAGTTTGTCCATATGTAAAATGGGTGTATTAATACCCCTCTCACAAGGGTTTTTTGTAAAACTTGATTAATTGATGTTCATTAAATACTTTGAGATATTCCAATACAAGTGCTATGTAAGTGCTAGATTTTATTTTTATTTATTTTCAAGAAATATCGTTTTTTTCATCAAAACATTTTTGCCTTTCAAAAGAGTCAGTTTGGGGAAAAATAGGATGATTCTGTGCTTCAATAATAGATATGAGGAAAGGCTAAAAGTTTTACAGTATTTCTTAATTCTGGTGAAATTAATTTTTCCTAAGATGTTTAGAGAAGTTTTAGTTTAAAGAAGTTGATTTAGCTTTTTCTAGAATTACAGAGAAAATTGTCCATAAATGGTTAACTGATAGGTAAAGTTATAAAAAAAGGCATCATCCTCAAGATTTATAAGATTGGTGATACAAACACCATTTCTATGGACACTAATCTCTCCCACCATGTAAAATTTAGGAATTTTGGAATTATTATAATAGTTGCTTCTGAAAAAGCTGTATGCTCTGTTTGGCTGGAAAACATTTCAGATTATAGGAAGGTGAATACTGAAAATGTAGTAAAAGTTCGTTATGCTTTTCAGCTGGAAGATCTTCTTTTTGTTGGGCAAAATCCTAGCCCTAATGAAATCAGTGGAGTTTTGCCATTGACTTCAGTGAAGCCAGGATTTCACCCATGGTGGGGGTTTTTTCATATTCATAATACATGAATAACATTTAATATTTCTTTGTTTTAACATTTTTTTTCAGTAATGTGAATTTTAGATACAAGTGTCTATTATTTTTTACAAAGAGTTTGTCTAGGAAAACTGAAAATGTCCAGTGTTAGAATAAAGGTCATATGGCATTTCCTATGTCAGGTTATATTGCAGTTTTAGGACAGTGGCAGCATGAAACTTACTCAGTTAACCATAGAATAACAACTTTCAGCATTACTGAAAGCAAAAGGCCAGATTCAGAGCTGGTATAAGTGGGCGTAGTTTTATTCTTGTAAAGTGATTTGTACCCTTTTATACCTACCAGGTATTAATTTGGATCACTCATATAACTTAAAATATCTGTCCCTAAACAGCTTAAAGAATCACCCAATGACAAGTCCTATACCTTCATTGGGAATACTGGATAATAGAATAGCATTCGGTATTTCCACCAGCTTTTTATCATCTCTTTGGATTAATATCAGATTGAAAATTAACAAAAAGACATTTTAGTGGGATCATTGGAGTTCCTCTGGTATAAACCTTGTGAAGGACATTTGTGTCACAAGGGAAATTCTTGTATTTCATTGAGCTATAGTTGAAATATCATTTACCGAATTCACAGTGATTTAGATTCATGCCGATGTGAGGGACTGCATTCTGAAATGACTCAATAGTTTCCATGCACAGTGGTTCGTGGAAACCTTTTACCAGGTTTTCTTTCCCATGAGCTCTTATTCCCTTAAATTTCCTTTGGAGTTTTGGGTGAATCAAAATAAAATCAAAGTGAAACTCAACCAAAACCACAGTTTCATCTGGTTTATAAACAGACCCAGTCTCACTCACCAAAAAGTTTGCAAACCTTGGTGAGTCTGCACCAAATTTCAGATTTAACTTTATACTCAAATTAAAACTACAACTAGATGATGGGGGTTTTTTTCTCCTAGGTTTGGGTTTTGTTACAAAAGTTTTTCACAGCTTCTTGAGCCCAGATGCCTTTGAAGAGCCAGATTTTATTCTTACTAGCTGTATTTCAATAAATACCTCTCTAAACTGTACAGCAGACTCTGATCTGCATCGGGGCATCTAAAAGACTTGCATATTTCCCTATCCTTAGCCAAATGGGGGGAAACATTGGGAAAATCTGTTTAGAAGCACTCACTAAGCCTCTGTCTCCTATAAGTTCAACATTTTACTGTGTTATCCGGGAAATGTTTTTGATACCATTTTACCCAGTGTGATCCAGATTTTAGCCTTGTCACTTGTTTTGCTTTTCTAATATTTCTCAAGGCTCAGTTGCCCATATGATTTTCCATTAATACCTTATCCTTGCTGGTTTCTCTAGCCGACTTTTAATCCAGATTTAAATGACATTACCCACTTGGACGTTCTTGCTGCTTTATCTCCAGTTATCCTGGAATCTCAAAATTTCAGTAACCCAGCAGATAAATGTACAGGGAAGCTAGTAAACATTCTTACCATCCAAGCCATCAAAGTTATTGTGATGAATTGGAAAACATTTCCCCAATATTACCTTAGATTACTGGTGGCACTAGGTGCCCATTACCCACAAGTTCAAATGTATATATACAAACAGAATAACTATCTTGAAAGGTTTAATGGTACTTGGAAAGCAGTCAACCGTTATTTCACTCTGTCAGTTTCTGCTACCTAAAAAACTCAGGTTAATGTGATGATTGACCACTTCCATTTTATACCATATGCAGTAGTGGTATCATTCTGTGAATAATATATAACACCATCTAGCACTTACAAAGCACTTTACGTGTACAAAGTGCTTTGCAAGCATTAACTAATTAATCTTTACAACAATTCTGTGCACTAGGTAGATAGTTTCTGTAGACTACTATTTCCACTTACTTATACCATCATGCCTTGCTTATTTATTTATCTGTTTATGTTGTATTGTCTTAAATATAAAATTTTAATAAAAAAAGATTCAAAGTAATGGAAAGACTAAAGTGGCAGTGGAAGGGAACCTATTCTTCTTAGGAACAAACAGCACAATGCTTTTATATTGGCAGTGGGTTAAACGTGATAGAAGGCGCACTGTACCATAACAATAAGGAAATAAAATGTGTTCTCATCTGTTGCACTTAATAAGCCAATCTTTCTAAGAGTGCAGGTGACTTGTGCCTAGCCATATTTTTTGCAGGGACACAGGTGCTTTCAAATAGGGTAAAACCCCACTCAAAAAATTAAGCCTCCAAAATTTAAGAAACAAACCTGACATCACTCTTTTTACTCTGCCATATAAATGGTTACTCCCCCCTGCGAACGCCAAAATAATGTTCGAAGTTACATAAATCCAGTGGGCAGGTAATACCTGGCAGATCCACTGACTGTGCCCTGGGAAGGGAACAGGGTTGGTGCCCCAAGAGGTGGCTGTCCCCTCTCAGGATTCAGAAAGGCACCCACAGTCATGGAGCCCTGCTGCAGTGTTCTTCTGCAGAGAGCGCCGAGATGTGGATGCAAGCAGGGCTGGACTTTGTGGGTGTATAGAGAATATTATAGCTGTTATATAGGATGTTCCACTGTAGTTTTCAAAGGAAGGTAACAGTTAGATGCCCAAATCCCAATGACGCTCAGTGGGAACTAGGTGCCTAACTTTGTTAGGCCTCTTTGAAAAATCTCAGTCTTCCTCTTACAGACTAAATAATATACTAATGTTTAAAATGCGCTATAGTTTGTTCTTAACTCACTATAATTGCTTAGACTTGCCTCTCTACACAGTGATGATTTCCATGCTTTTACAATGGTGACAGTATAATGTATTCATTACATAAATTCAACTTTTGATACCTGATGACTTTTAGCGTTAAGGAATGTTCCATAATCTTTTCTGGGGATGGGGAATTCATAGACATCTGATTTATTTAAAAGAAGTGGAACTAAAATATTTCTTGCTAGTAACAAATCCAAAAACATTGACAGACTGAACACAAATAATCTACCTGATATTTCCACTGCTTTTTGGTTTATTAACTTTAAAGGGCTTTTGTTTCCATGACATCAAATATCAAGCAGTACCTACTTGAATAGGCTCACTGTGGAAACTTAGGTCCGAGAGAGACTTGCAGATAGAATGCACTGGGTGAAAATGTATGCCATGCTAGTTGAAAGCAAATGATTATTTCTGTATTGACAATGTTATACGTTATAGAATAAAAGATACGGTATGTTTATAATAAATAAGATAACAAAGAAAAAATTTAAATGTAAAATGCAGTACACACCTTTTAATTAGAAATACAGAAATTCAGATATCTAAACATGTAGACAAATACTGAACTTTTAATAGTGTCCACTGTACACCATTGAAAGAATAAGATTCCACAAGGCATTCCATAGTAGAATATTACAGTGTGTTAATGTCATTAAAGCATTTTGTTCCAACATAACAACAAAAGTCACAATTAGATCTATTTTTCACTTGCTGATTTGGTAATGATTGAGTTAAAATAGTATTTTGTTCTCAAATCTGGCGTACAAAAAAATACAATTTCAAGCACAGAAAAGTAACCTTAACAACATATTATAAATTGGCTAGCTTCAGAATAGGGGTAGATGATTAGATTTTAGTGTTTCCTGCTGAGTAGTACATGCTTGTTTTGTAATCCTGTTTTGAGTCAGAGATTCAAACAGAACATGCAGGTCCAATTCAATGCCTTGGCATTGTTGATCTGTTTTTTATTGATTTTTCATCTGTTCAAATCCAGCACTCTCTGTATATTTTAGAAATGCCATAGTGGAAGGTTGCAGAATAGGAGTTTTAATTAGAAATATGTTTGGTTCATCAAAAGGCTGTTAGTTCTTTTGCAGGTGGGAGATGGTTAGCTTAGTTTTACTGCATTTATGAAGCAAAGTCTCTTTCATCTAGAAAAAGTGCTCTTTTTACAGAGCAAAGATATTATAGATTTCGTGTCTCAGCTTCACTGACGACAATGACTTTCCTTGTATGCACTTGTTCCGTGTATAGGTAAACAATCTTGTATTAAATATAGAGAATTTTTATCAACTTTTCAAAACTTTTATATTTTCTATAGTATGTTGTAATAGCATTCTGACATTTCACGTTTAGAGAAAATTGTAAAATGTGTTTATAGATTTGAAAAAAATGTCGTTTTTAAAAACAGGGTTGATTCCTTTCCCTTTTCACTTTTTCTCTGTTAATTTTTCCCCTAGATCTGTTGAGCAGTATACAGTGACATTGTAAGTGGGATGTACTTCCTCACATCAGTGCCTTGTTAATACTGTTCATTAATCTAGAACCATGAGCTTATTCAGGGATGGTTAGATATTCCATATTTCCATGGGGTTAGGGGGAAGGGTGACAGCTTACTTACAGCATCTGAAACCAGACCTCATTGCCTGTCATGTCATTTTTAATATTGATAAAATAGCAGCGCTTGCATGTGAACTCTCAGCCTTTCAATGCAGCTGCAGTTCCACAGTGACCCAATCCAACACACACAACCATTCCATCAACTTCTAGTATGCTGGAAAGATGCGAGACCAAAAAGCCTTTTTGTTTGTTTTGCGTGGGCTCAATACTGGAAATTTTTATGGCCTGTGTTATATAGAATGTCAGACTAGATGACCCCACGCCCCTTTTGGCCTTAAAATCTATGAATCTATTTTGTTTTCAAGTTCTTCTGTATTATTGTTATTTATTATTTGTATTGCAGTAATGCCTAAAGACCCCAGTCAGGACCAGGAGCCCATTGCACTAGATAGTGCATAGATACTGTCCCCAGTCTTTAACTCAACTGGATAGTACATGCTAAAATACCTGTTTGCTTTTTCTACACTAGAGTTTAGATGTATATTTGATATTTGCTTGAAGCCTGTCATACACATTTAAACAAACATGGTCATCACAGATGCACCACTCCCAGCCAGTGCAGAGCAAGTGTTAGATTTTGAGGTTCATTGGTAATATATGCAAACATTAATAAAAGCTCTCCATTTTATTAGAGCTTTTAAAAGAATTTTGTGTAACCCGGTGTGGGTTCATTAATAGCCTTTCGATTTATAAAAGAGTCAAATCCTTTTATTAATTTCTTGTTGGAAATTTAAATACAGGTGTCCTATTTTTTCCAAAGTATTATAAAATTCCTTTTGTATATTTAATTAACTCTTCTATCATCTCATCTAAACTGTGAGCATTGATGGATAAATGGTTGCCATCCTTTTTTGTAACCCTAGAAATAATTTTTTGGATTGACTGTAATTATTGCAAAGTAAAATTATCCCCCCCCCAGCTGCTGTTGCTGGAAGCAGAAGCAAACAGAGCTACTGTTGGCAATAACCATCTCTTTCAGTTGCTTAACTAGCTGTTGAATTATTTAAAAAAATCAAATGGGATCTGACAGTGCTCATCGTCTTCGAAGATCAGACCAACTATTTTAATAATTATAAAAATAGTTAAGAAACAGAAAAAAATGTGTATTTTCAATAGTCTTATTGCAAGTTTACATGGCACTGTATAAACCTAGGTACAGTAGAACCTCAGAGTTATGAACACCGGAGTTCCAAACTGACCAGTCAATCACACACCTCATTTGAAACTGGAAATACTCAATCAGGCAGCAGCAGAGACCAAAAAAATAGCAAATACAGTACAGTACTGTGTTATATGTAAACTACTACAAAAATTGGGAAAGCAGTATTTTTCTTCTGCACAGTAAAGTTTCAAAGCTGTATTCTGTTAATGTTCAGTTGTAAACTTTTGAAAGAACAATCATAACATTTTGTTCAGAGTTACAAACATTTCAGAGTTATGAACAACCTCCATTCCCGAGGTGTTCGGAACTCTGAGGTTCTACTGTAAAGATACAGAGCCAGATCCTCAACTGGGGTAAATCAGTAAAGTTCTGTTGCCTTCAGTGGAGTCAGGCCAATTTTCTGCTGCTGCAGATCTGGCCCACAACCTCTAGACAAAGATATTGTACATTCCCATAGATAAAGATAAGTCTGAAAACATTTTTAGGCTTTTGACACTGTTAGAGGGAAGCATATTAACGGCATTTAAAACAATACATTAGGAAAAATTAAGCATCTAAAATAGCCGATTGGTTTCTTACAAGAGAAATGTAATGCAAATTTTACTGAAACAAGCTTATATTCAAATGAGCATCCTATTCAAATGAGTTAGAATTTTTTGGTGGTGTCATATGCAGCTATAATAAAAGCAATGTGAAAATAGCATTCAGAGAATTTCACAGTAGGGGTTATAATTGCGCTCACTTAGGCACTGGGTCTGCCATTGATATGTGCGCATAACTCCCATTAACATTAATAGGCGTTACGCAAGCTTATCGATGGCAGAATAGATTGTTGAACTGAGTGCTACTATATTACCATCCCTACTGTGATAATAGCAATATCATATTGCCATGATAATAGATGCATCCTTAGAGCTAAATTAAGATTCCCAGAACCAGAACCATGTCAGGGAAAGAAGGGGCACCACTTGAATTTCAGCAACTGGGAGCATTATGCCTTTGTGGCGGGAGTGGAAATGATATAATGACGCCAGGGCACTGGGGCTGTGGAGTGCACTAGCAGGTGGCTCTTGCTACACTTTTCTGAAGGTGTAGTATGTGATCCCTATGGTGCTGGCTGATGGAACAAAGGCCATAGCTATGTCTCTCCCCTTGGACACTGGTTACCACCAAAAATGGTAGTGATCTCCATTCTGCCCCTTGTGGTCATGAAACAGTCAACAACATTATGGCTATGTCCTGTGTAGGAGTGCCATGTGGGAAAGAGGCTCTGTCACATCCCACTGCTAACACCAAGCTGTCACAATTACAGGGTAAGCTGCACCTTTGACCCCTTAGTAGTCTCCCTGCAGTGCACCCCTTCAGGTATCAAGCCTCTGCCTTCTCTTATCCTGGGGTGGAATTCCAGGATTGTCTTACCCACAAACCAGGTCCCCAAGCTATAGCACTCCTGTTCAGCAACCACGATTTTTAGCAGGTCTACCTGGGTTTGGCACCTGCAAGAATTTTTCCTTCGTGAGTTGTGACCAATGGGTGAGTAGATAGTGACTCAGTACAGCATCTTCAGCACAGAATATTATTTATAGCAAAATAGCAGTCAGAGAAACCCACACGCATCCTGTCTCACTTACTTATCATTTCCTTCAAAGCATAGACAGGTCCAGTTTGTCCCAGATACCCCTGCTTCTAGGGTTCAGTCTCCTTCCCTTCAGTCACTGCCTCTCCCTTGAGCTCAGGGCCTCAACCTTTTATCAACTCTAGTTTTTTGTTTCAGTTTTCCCTCCTGAAGCCTCCCTCTTCTGTCCAAAGTCAGGGGTGTTGTGCTCAGCATGGGCAGAAGTAACACTTCAAAGGGGCTGACATCTGTATTGTCAGTTAAGTACTGATGATTGGGGTGTCTAAAGTCATTGTCTGCATTCCTGTGGACTTGCAGTGAGCTCTTGCAGGAATTAACTGTTTGAACCATATAGCAATCCGAGGGACACATAATATTCATTAAAATATTACTATCGACTTCTGCATTCTTAACAAGCTCACTGAACCCCTGAAATCCTCAGTGCCGGGGCATCTCTAATCTGTTTCATATTTTTTAACCTGCAGGGATTGGCACACAGTCAAGTCTGAGATTTATGTATCTGTAACTGCACAGGTAAAATCCTATTCCTAATGAAGTGTACTCTAGTGTCTGACAGATATTCAAAGACTTGAGTATTTTTCTGTATTTGTTCTGAACAAAATTTCTCAGTGTCCACTTGCAATGGATGATTAGTGTGCTCTTGTTTGCCTCAATATGTAGTGGAAGTTGTTCTGCAAAGATATTTTAATGCTGTGTACAGAATAGAAGCATATTTAAAACTGTTCCTGTTGGGGTTTTTTTAATTCCTTGATACTGCTGCTAATGTAAAGGACATGGATTGAAGAGAGGATCTTCTTTTCCTAAGCAATGTGTTATTGATGAGCTGGCATTTGCCCTGTGGCTCTCCCTGAGGATTGCTTACATCTATTACTCACACACATCGATTGGTTAATTTGATAATTCTATCACCAATCAGCTTGTGTCTGACCTTTTGCCATGGCAATGATGGCAGAGTCTTCATTTTTACATTGCAGACCTGCTAGATTGACCTTTCTGAGGAGAATGTCAAGACATCCCTTGATCTTAACCTGTCACTAAATTTGTTAGAATTACACTGTCCCTTAACCTTGATCTATTATATTTGTAGTATTCAGGATACACTGTTTGTTTGTTTGATTGTTAAAGTATTTTAAAATAAAATATGTTAATCCCAAAATAATAATGCATAATTCAAAACTTCACATTTTCAGGACAATTCATATTCTTTTGCTTCCATTTGACAGGACAGTTCACACTGTATAGTAAACTATCCCAGAATTAAACTTCCCATTTCAGTGATCGGTTGAAATGAAGGGATATTTCCCCCTGTCTCTTGCAGATTGCTGGACTTCACAAAGCATATTTAAATACTTTGTAAATCAGCACCATGCTGGAGGGGGAATAAAGTTGACCCCTGGGTAAAATTTTTGCCACCAAATTGGAGGGAGTGTTAATTGATTTCCTTTCTCTGATAAGTTCTGTCCCTCTCTGAATGCTGTTAAAACATCCCTGGGGTTCATGTACATTTTCAGCATTTCTACAGAGCAACCCCATTGCACCAAATCTTTTTGCTTTGGGGGAAACATTTTCCCAGATGAAAATTACACAACATTGAACACCGAGCTAGTCTGACAATGTACTTGGTGTATTTTTCAAGAAAAAAATGCTTGTCAGTTGTGATAACAATGAAAACATTTTTGCTTCAGTGAATAAGTCCACCTCCTCCACTTCGTAAACATTCTTGGTACATGGAATTTATCACAGGCGAAAAGGAACAATTTTGTGGTTGTCCACGGTTAAAATATTTGCAGTGCACCACTGCATTTGAGTTAAGCAGGGAGAGATCACTGGAAAGTTCTATTTGCACTGCTGCATTTTTACTGTTCTCCTTTTCCTTTTTTTATTTTATTTTTTTAATTTATACTCTTTCCAGAGGGAAAAAGTTGTCTTGATCATGATCTGCTCCTTTGGGAACAATACAAGGGCACCACACTGTGACTCTCAATGTGTTAATTTGCTGTTCAGTTCACCTGAAAGGGAGAATAAAAAGAAATCTGTCTTCTTTGTACCTCCTATTTTTACTGTATATGTCTGTGTATATATCAATATTTTTTTTCTTTCTAGTGAGCCAGGCAGGTCTATTATGTAGTTAAGGGCTTTCCATTTAAAAAAAAATTGAAAACAGGGAGGAAATACCCTCTTTACATCACTGTGACTAAAACCCAGACAAACCAATTTCAGTGAAATTTTGTAAAATAAATAATGTGCTTTGAGGATGAGAAACTTCATGCCAAATTTCAGCCTGAAGCAAATTTGAATGGCCAAGTTATAAACCTTTTATAAGGGCTGTTTTTGTCACTTTCTAAAGAAAAATGTCTTCCTTTTAGAAATGGAAATTATCTAGGCATATAGTTTTTAACTGAGATTTCTGCCTTGTGGTATATTTATTTAAAGAATCAAAATTAAAATTAATTTGAGGAGTGAAAGTAATGATTGTGCTTGAGCGTAATTATGTTACATCATTTTATTTAGCCAGTATTATGTTCTATACATAGCTTCATTGTAAAAGTGAACTTCATTTCTACAAAACATTACTAAACATAAAATTCAGTATTACCAACTTCGAGATAAAAAAAATCCTGAGTTTAGAACCTATGAAAAGATCAAAAATGTTGAGTCAGGTCACCCAAAATCATGAGGTTGGCCCAAAGAATCATGAGATTTAAACAAAAAAAAATCATGCTTTTTAGTCTTTCTTTTGGCTTTTTAACTCCCTTCTATTCCTCTGTCATTGTGTAATACTTTCAGGCTGAAACATCAACCTTTAATTCACACCTTTCCCCGGCTAGTGAGATGGAAACTCAATCTACCCCTGAGACAGGGGAACTTCCATCCATTTCAAATTCCTGTCTTGCCCCAGCAGCAACACTCCTCTGCCCCAGGACTCCTCTATCTGTGACCAAGTGGCACCATTTCCTGACTCCCACTTCCCAGGGGTTCTCCTCTGCCGAGGTGCATCATTTCCCTGATTCTTCCCTCCCTTGCATCCCACTGCTGTCCCAAGAACATCTCTGCTTTTGGGCCACACATGAAAACAGGGCTCGGTGGTAGCTCTGCCTGTGTGCTGAGCCCTGAAAATCACGGGATCATGAGAGCTCCTCCTGCAGGTGCCAAAATCCTGTGACTCGCAATTAATTTGCAAGAGTTGGCAATGCTGCAACACTGCCTTCTCCTGACTGCTCAGAGGGGACGTCCTATACCCGCCACCCCCCCAGGCAGGGAGAACTGCCATCCAATCCCTCCATCTCCTACCCCATCACTGCACCCCCTCAGTCTCCTTCTGGCCCCCCACTTTCTCCTGCACCCACTAAATTGGCCTGCTCCCCCAGTGCCCTGCTTCCCCTCACTCTTCCTATTCATTGTGCACATTGTCTCTGCTACTCCTCACTGTCCCTGTGTCCTGTCTAACCCCCCTGAACATCAAGTGGCAATCATTTTGGCATGGTTTCAATCTAATTGAAAACAATGGGAGGTGGCAGATAACTTTATTAAGGTCAGCCTCACTTCCACATATCGCAGTGGTTCCTAAACTTTTTACTAAGGCCACCGCCAACTGCTTTTTCTCTTTTTGGGACCCACCATTACATATATGCACCCTCTGCCCCAGCACTGCAATCCCTAATCCTGGCCTGGTGCAGAGGGGAGACCCCAGGGGCCGGGGGGAAAGGGTTGGAAAGCGAGCCTGCCTTGGACTCACCTCTTAGCAGTGTTAGGTTCTGTCCCGTGGGGCTCCATAACGATGAAGGAGAAGTGGGGCCAAATTTGAGTGAATGGCATTGCAACCTCTTGCACAGAATTGCAGTGCTGCTCAGGTGTGGCCTGGCCATCCCTCTGTCACTCTCCAACTGCCCAACCCTAGGCCTCCATTCTGAAATGGGGCAGAAGTGTATATTTGCCTAGGCTAGGCCCCAATCATGGGGTAAAACAGCCCTGGATGTGGCACCCATCTAGAACCTTCCCATGACTCACTGGTGGGTCAAGTGCCACCGTTTGGGAAACACTGACATATAGACAGACTCCAGGGGAATGGTGACCATCTTGTTGGCATCAGCCTTATTGACAGTATAAGGAGCTAGTGGCCATTTTGAATAAAGGAAAATTTATGAGTTGGCAGCCTTTCATCATGTTTTCATGAGACAGGTTTAAAAAAAAAAAAACACCAAAATTGCGAGTCTGTTCTGTTCTGCCAATTAGCAGCAGCGTCCCACATCACATGCACTGCAGTGCCTCCAAATCATTTTGTGCCTGTCTGTGCATACTGTTCAAAATCTGGAATAGAGTTTTTCATCCTGGAGTTTTTCTGTTGTATTTGACAATTTGGGAAATCTGTTGCTACAGCAACACAGGAAGCTTGAGGAAGGCGACAGACCAGCCAAGGTTGGAGAAGGCTAGCTTGGGGGAGAAGGAACCAGATTTCAGAATACAAGCCATGTGCTTCAGCAGAAGGATCCTGGATGCCCTAGGTGACTCTGATCCCAAGGAATGCTCTGGAGTGTTGAGGAAACTGAGGCAGGGAAATGTGTGTAGGGTTTATTATTTTTGTATAGATCTGTGCATTTCTCATGCAATTAAGTAAAGAGCAATAGCGTTAGAATCATGTGGAAAGTTCCACTGCATTTTATTTGTTATACCTACTACATGTCCTTGAGGAGTTAGTCTGTGGGCTCAGAATACACACCCGGCTGGAGTTCTGGGAAGTCTGAGGGATCAGCACTGGTTCCAAGGGCTGCGCAGTGGGCTGCATGGTTGCAACTTCTAAGTCAGGGTGGTAGGCAGAGGGTCTGCTCCCCGACAGTGTGTCTAGTGGCCCCAAGACAACAGCAGAGTCTGCTCTGTGTTCAGAGTCCAGAGGCTCAACAGTCTGGTGAGTGTCCAGCAGGGGGAGCTCATCTGGTGCTGTGACAATGTTGGATCAGCATCTTTTGAATGCATCAGAAATAGCCTTATTGGCCTGACATAAAAGATGTAATTCAAAGATAAGAGGACTCTAGTATTATATTATTCATTATGCATAGCAGCACATATGATGTTTTCAGCCTCCTGCAATAGGCCTAACAGGATGATCTAAAGATGGTGTGCTGGCCTTAACCCCGATTACTTGCTTTTGTTAGTTTTAGTCAGACAGTCAGGGGTAAAGAGTGGCATGAAGTTTTATCTGTGTACTCCTTTTGATGTTGTTGGGAGGTGTGATACTGTATTGTCACATTACTGTTAGTGTTGTCTCATCATATGTGTCTTTGTATTTGTAATGTTTAAACTTTGTTGAATGTTATTGCTCATGAAGTGAGGGTTTGATATCACTTGTTATTGTTAGACATTGTTCAGACACTTTGTTCAGTGTGTTACAGTTCTGAGTAACCTTTCTCATAGCAAGTGCAACTCAATTTTGACCTCCAGGACATCTTTTAATCCAGCGCTATTCTTCCTCTAGCAGAGATTTCTCATGTGTGCGAAAATTAGCATAGAGTGGTTTTGTAATGAGAACAGTTTTTGTTAAAGATGTGCATGAGACCACTAAACTCATTTCACTTGTAATCTAAACAAATTCAAACCTAAGCCTCCAGAAGTGAAAGGATAGTGAATTAACTATGTAGATGCCCTCAGTGTTCACAGAAAATTAAACTAAAACTAAATCTCGGATGATTTCCTATGGACCAGAACATGCCCCCTGCTAATTATGAACAATATAAAATGACTGAGCCATTAATAAGAAGATTTGTATTAAAAATTGAAAGATTAAACAGTTATTTCTCTCTCTGATTTATGGTAACAGAAATAATCTTCATTGGCTTCAGTGTCTAATCTTAGCTGAGCTTCTGAAAAGACCTCTGCTAATAAATATTATTTTAAATCAAGGCTGTAACAGAGTGCAGATAGTGAGATCTTTAAAGTTTTAAATTATCAAAGTGCATACAACTAGATGGAAGGAGGTAGAGGGACATGTACAAAGCGAAAGAGAGACACACAGATGTGTGGAACACAAACTGGAGTTAAGGGTATAGTGGAAAACTACTTCCCTCCTGATTGAAAAGTGGGATTTAATGCTTAAAGCCACAGGCTGAAGCCATTATTCACATCAGGTGTTTATTCTTTGGACCTGAAGAGTAATAGATTTCACTATAAACTGATGACTCTAATTCATATACATTTTTTTCTATTCACATTAGAAAATTGATGGAGAGGAGCATTTCTTTCTTCTCACCTCACAGTCCACCTATCTACTTGCCTCCTGTAAGATTAGCTTCCTAACTACTTTCCTTCTAACTTGATTCCCACCTTTCCACCTGTCCTCCTCTACCCACCCAGTGCTTTCCTTGTCCCATCATCTGCTCCTTGGAAGCAGGATTTCACCAACCATGATAGTCCACTCTTGTAATCAAGGCTGAGATACGCCATGTGTTGTGAGGAGCGGGGGAGGCTACAGCGGTTCATTTCAAGCTCCACAACAGCTCAAGTTCCTGGGCTTTTTCTAAGGTTCAGTGGATCTCATAGTGACAATGTAGTGACTAACTGAAAATCTGTTCCAGTTCCTTCTTAGAAGGGAGCTTGCAGTTCCCACTGAGAGATGGTCATCATGGTTGTATCAGAAATGCCTGTGGCTCCATATAGTGCCTTATTGATCCATGTGGTCTATGGAAAGTGGGATGTAGAGTGAGAGGGAGGGAAGGAGAAATTGGAAGGGATGTGTGTGTGCTCACGTGTGTGTTTGGAAGTGTAGGAAAGTAGAGGGGGAAAGCAGTTCAGATACGGAGTGGAAGGGCGGGGGAGCTAGCAGGCAGTCATTGTAGGCCTCCTTGTATAGGCAATGAATGTTCAGAATGTTTAATTCACAAAGTGTGGAGCTGAATGCACGTTAAGTTGAACAAGTGAAACTTTATTAAACTTTGTGGGCTATTCTGTCCATGTGGCTGCATTGCTTCCAGCCTAGCTTCCCGCGATCCCTCTTCTACTGGTGCTGGTGCCCTGTAGGGAGCATCAGCCTTCTGACTCCAGTGCCACTGATCATGATACACAGAAGAGTAAAACACAATTTAATTGGCTGAGGCAGAATCATGTAGCCATATTCAACCTGTAATTGGCCAACTGATACGCCTGGCAATAGGAATAGTACTTACACAACTTTTAATCACAGAACCACAAACTGTACACAAAGAAAAATGCATAGGGTCTGATCCTGTATTTTTACACACCTAAAATGAGTAGATTATTTTAAAAACAGCTGAGCCTGTAAACAAAGCTAAACTCAAAATTGTCTTGAGAGCACAAACTCCTAGATTCCAGCTACAGTCTTTTTCCTTTGAAACTCCAAGGACATATTCCCCAGAAAATGCTGGAGGAAAGCCCACTGATAACTCAAGAGGTAAAATAGCATATGAGTTATTAAAAGGTCTTTCCACAGAAGTGGGATTAATTTCCATATCCCTTAGGAACCCATATGCACTCTGTTATCACACAAATGGAGTTTTGGTGAGCCAGTTACAAATTAGTTAGTACAATTAAATTAAAAGTGTCTGGACTGTAGTTCAGGAGAGCCAGCCAACATACTTTAAAATAATAAAATCTAAAAAAATCAAACTAAAATCTACTATTTCCCACCTGAAGATACTATTTCATAACTCTTTTTATGCTGAATGTATATAGCTGCACATGCATCAAAATAAATTCTGATTCAGCCTTGACCTTCAGTCATAGTCTAAACTGCAATTGTTCCCGTTTAAATAGCCAGGAAAAGAGCATGAGAGGAAATTACATTTGCTGTAGAAAATTTCTCACTGTAGTGAGGTTTTTATTCATTGTTAACTTTAGAACTGGGGTGTGAACAGCTACTGTAATTCTAACTTTACTTTGACAATGGCATGGCAAGACTTTGTTTAAATCCTTTTGTATTTGAGTCTTTCATGTAATTTTGGCACAGTGTATTAGTAACCACACATATGCTGTCCACAGAAGCTAGAATATGTTGTACAAATAAAAATAAGGAATATTTCATCTCCTCTCTTCCCCATGTGTGGCAGTTTTTACCCAGGTTAAATATAATTCTTGCATTTGGAAGCCTTAAATCAGCTCATTGTCAAGGAGAAATGTTCTACTTGTATCATGAGAACTTTTAAAATACACCTTTTGGTGCCTGAGTAAGTATGGAATTTTAAGGAGTGAGGGATTCCAAGTGATATTACTGTTATTTCTTGGAACATTAGGATGTTATAATCACTGGAATATCTGGCACCAAATTGTAGGACCTCAGAACACAGGCTGACATTTCCAAACATTTTGTTGCTTGGGAGGAGAAAGAGCATGATAGAGTTCTCTGTGATTTGTTTTTTCTCCGTGGCCCTAATAAAGAAATGCTTATGCAACAGTAAACAAAGGGAGATGTTGAGATTGCTATCCTTCAGGAGGATTACAATGACAGTTAGAAGTGAAAGCAAATAGAGCTTGAGAATTTTGTGTCTGTTCATTTGCTGATGAAGTATGGAATCTTAACATTTTTTGTCCTTTGGATGTATAAAATGCCCATGGTACCCTCCTATTCTGCCCTGACGTTTGATCGCAGCTCTATTTCTTAAGAAAAACCAGACATGTCTCTCACTTGTATAGCCTTTTAGTTGGTAACAGGTCTTTTAAGCTTTCCTCTTCATCTGGGATTCCATTTCAGTTCATGTCTTATTGGTCTGTTTTCCCCATTCTGGTGATGTGCCGCTACCATTCCAAATGATATTTCCTTGCAATTTTACAAGTTTGCCATTGTCCTGTTCTGTTTTGCAAACTCCTTCCCTGTCAATGACCTTCAAGGTCCAGTGAATATTAAGAATATCTCTTGGTTTCAATGTACTGTTTCACTTTTATTGTACTTTTTTATTTTAATTTTCTCTGTCTCACACCCAACTACACACACTCTGGGTAGGTATAGAAAATAATAGTTTATAAATCCCATTGTTTGATATTTGGTCATAAAACTAATTTACAGACCTGTCCAAGTGTCACACATCTCACATAACACACATGCAAGTGATCTCCTCCCACATTCTCGCAGCCCAGACTGAATGTCATGGTCTGCAGTTGCAGCTCATGGCTGAGCAGACAGCCACACAAACTTCTGTCTTGTTGGTGCTTCTGCTGGATCTAAGCCAGGAAGGAGAAGCAAAAGGCAGATGCAGCAGCAAGCAAAGGCAATGATGTTGAGGATACAAGCTAAGAGGTCCCAGTACTGTCCCAGTGCTCCAACCACCCAGTAAGCAGCCCACAACCCACTCAACACTCGCAGGTGCCCTCCTGAAAAGTCCTAGCTGCTGGCAACTTCTACCCAGGTAACCCCAGGTACCCCTGACAACCTTCAGTTACTCTCAGCTTCTACCCAGACACTCTCACAAACACAAATTTATTTTGCTACAGCCAAACTCCCCCTAGATAACTTTACCCATCTAGCCTTTCAACAGCCCCCAGCTTCCTCAATCTTCCAGCAACACTTCCCCACAAACCCAATTTTCTCACATTCTCCCAGCCAGAACTACAGGACCACATCCTAATCCCATTACTGAGACAGGGCACATTAATTTTAAGATAAAATGATCATATGCAAATTATTTGCTAGTATGCAAGTTATGCATAAAGTGTCATATACAGAATGGCAGAAAACTTGATGGCTATGTAAATTAAATATGCTGTTTGCCACAATGGATGTCATCAGTGAAGTCTGGCATTGGCAATGGGGAGAGTTCATGCTAGCCAGAAGACAGCCAAAACTTTGGTCTCTAGCTCCCCCTGCCAGGAGTACCACCGTAATGTTTTCTGTTTGGGAACAGAGCTCACCTCTAAGTCTCTTGGTGAGGAGCAGCTCTGGCCTACATACAACTTGCCAGTAAGAGGATTGCTCTTGGCAAAGGAGTGTGAGCCTTGCAACCTACCTATTCTTTCTCAAATTTCTCCCTCCTCAAATTGATGGGAGGAGACAGAGCCCTAGACCCGTCCCAATAAGTAAACTGAGGGGAGAGAAATTGAAGAGAAGAGATATCTCCAAAATGTAATGAAACAAATGGGTAAATCAGAGGGCAAGAGCAATTTTAAAGAAGTGGCCTCAGTTAAACTTGATTCACTCAATGTTTGTTAAATACAAAGAGGCACAGCTCAGTTAATGTTTATCTTTACGCACTTTTCTGCTGCTCTTGCCCCCTTTCCTGCCGTGTACCTTTTCTCTTTAGTGAA
Source organism: Terrapene triunguis (assembly GCF_002925995.2). NCBI lineage: Eukaryota > Metazoa > Chordata > Testudines > Emydidae > Terrapene > Terrapene triunguis. Next base: position 55,221,650 of record NW_020664447.1, read on the forward strand.
CGTGTTTTTTCCTTTTTCAGAGCAGTAGTGAGTGTACCCATCTCTACAGAGAACAGAAAATGATGCCAAGCTGATCTTCCATATGAGCACTCAGCTCACTGTGGAAAAATTTACTAAAGTTTGCATTAAACCTTCTAGTCTCCATAGCAAATAATGGCGTTATTATTTCTACGGAGAGGGGAGTTTTGTATGCTTAGCTTTGCCATCCGTTGTCCATTGTTGGCAAAACCAGGAGAGAAATTCCTGGCTGTATTAGAATTACATTTACAAGAAGCTTGCTTCGTTAAACAACCCAGTTGGAATTATTTGCTATTTAATTCTAAACAAAATAATATCTCTTCTTACAGCTGTGAGATAGTAGAGACCGTTGATATGTGTACAAGTTTTTAAGTAAACATTGAATAGCTAGGAACTTAACTTCTTGACTATCAAAAAGGCAGAGTAGTATCCAAACATCCCATTAACTGTTCACAAGATATTGGTTTGAGTAGATGAGATAAGAACAGTGTAAGGCTTGATGAGCTTGAGGCAAGGTTAATGTCAAAGTACAATGAATGTGCAGAATTGCATCATGTAAATCCAAGAATTTACACAGAGGCTCTTTTGCTGCACTGAACAGTGCAAATAATTCTAGGGTAAGCTTACTGTACCAAAGAGGTCAAGACAAGTGCAGGCCTATTGAATGAGAACTCTGTTGGAGATCTAATTCCATTACTCTCAGTAGAATTCAGTGGACTGTGAGGGACTGCTCAAGCACATAGATACCTTACAAGAAAAGTGGAGGACACTACAATACTTACATTATAATTTCTGTAGGACTTATAAGGCTCCATGACGGAATATAAAATTGCTATACAAATAGCCGTGGAGCGTGTTGGCTTTCCTATGCACAGCAGCGATAGTAAGAAAATAGAACAAAAACTGATTACTTACTAGGTCAGTGACCATGGTGTTCAAAAGTTCAACTCAAATACACTTCCCAAAGATTATGGATAAAATCCTGGTCCCCATAAAGTCAATGGCAAAACTCTCATTGACAGTGGTATGAAATAAGCAAAATATTATCTCCATTTTACATAAGCGAAAACTGCGGCCTGGAGCAGTGCTAAGACCCACAGTGAGACACTGGCAGAGCTGTGAATAGAACCTGTAATAAATCTCAGATCTGATTCCCTCATTTGAGTTTCCTCACCGTAATGTATATGGTACTGTACAAAATCCAAGTAACTGGCTTTCTGTATGTTAATAAAGACCCCCACACAACTGTATAACCCTACATTTTTCAGGAAAAAGGATATAGTTGTCCACATGGAAATGCTAGCATATCTGCGGGATTCACTTTACTTGTAATACACCAAACTATTTTATGAATACATACACTAGGCCTGATCCTCTTCTTTGGGTCTGATCCTGCTCCCATAAAATTTAATGACAAAACTTTCACTGATCTCAGTGGCGCAGGTTCAAGCCCTTTGTTACACCTTTTTTATACTGATGTAACTCCGTGGTCTTAAAATTGGAGTTACTTTGGTGTAAACTAGTATCATATAGTGAGGAATATTTGAGCAATTCAAAGTAGTAAAGGGATATTGTTTTCAGTGAAAAGAATGAGGAGTACTTGTGGCACCTTAGAGACTAACAAATTTATTTGGGCATAAGCTTTCGTGGGCTAAAGCACGATGCATGCAGTGGAAAATACAGTAGGAAGATATATAATGGGTGTTGCCATACCAACTCTAACGAGACTAATCAATTAAGGTGGGCTATTATCAGCAGGAGAAAAAAAACTTTTGTAGTGATCATAGAATCATAGAATATCAGGGTTGGAAGGGACCTCAGGAGGTCATCTAGTCCAACCCCCTGCTCAAAGCAGGACCAATCCCCAACTAAATCATCCCAGCCAGGGCTTTGTCAAGCCTGACCTTAAAAACCTCTAAGGAAGGAGATTCCACCACCTCCCTAGGTAACCCATTCCAGTGCTTCACCACCCTCCTAGTGAAAAAGTTTTTCCTAATATCCAACCTAAACCTCCACCACTGCAACTTGAGACCATTACTCCTTGTTCTGTCATTTGATTATCACTATAAAAGTTTTTTTTCTCCTGCTGATAATAGCCCACCTTAATTGATTAGTCTCGTTAGAGTTGGTATGGCAACACCCATTTTTTCATGTCCTCTGTGTGTGTGTGTGTGTGTGTGTGTGTGTGTGTGTGTGTGTGTGTATCTTCCTACTGTATTTTCCACTGCATGCATCTGATGAAGTGGGTTTTAGCCCATGAAAGCTTATGCCCAAATAAATTTGTTAGTCTCTAAGGTGCCACAAGTACTCCTTGTTCGTTTTGCAGACTAACACGGCTACCACTCTGAAACCTGTTTTCAGTGACTAGCTGCTATTTAGAGGAATTGTGGGGTTAGGGAACAAGCAAGAGGAAATGTATCATTTGTTGACTGTGGAGTTCTGAAAGTCCTTTCAAACCTCATTTCTAACTTGGAAGGAAAGAGCAGATATAGATGTTTGATCAATTTTTGTTTGATATATGATAGATGTGAGCTCCCATGCAATTGCTAAAGATGGCAATTGTATTGTGGTAAATGATCAGAGTGGGATCTGCCTTGACTATCTTGTAGGTGCTTTTTTTCATCTTGGACAGCCTTCTGATGTTCAAGAAGTCACTTAAGCATGTAAGAAGCGGAGTTTAATGAGCTGGAACCGTCTACATCAGCTAATGCTCTGGCAAATTGTTGACCCACCTAGGCTCATCCAGAATATTTTTAGCTACTATAAAGTGAATAATTGGCCTGAGATTTGACATTCTGTATCTAACTATTTGTGTTTTATTTTCCTCATACAGAAGTCACAAGAATGTTCAGATATGCTCTATAAGAGAATTTCCCTTATTGTGTAGTACTCCTTATATTGAAAAATATGACTCAGTTTTCATTACAGAATACTTTACAAATGAATAGCAGTGTCTTCAAGTCTAATGCACTGCATTCCATTTAATTTAATCATTGGTTATTTCTGTCCTCTTTTTTTTATTGTTTGAGGAAAGCTTCAGGAACCGAATCATTTGCATTGTAAATAACATAACATCTGCTCATTAGTTTGATCACTTTTGATTGCTTTCAACAGGTTTGATTAGTTTCGGTCACTGACCATTTAAAAACTGCCATTTAATCAATAGGGAAGCTCAAATACTGGATGAGATTGATGAGGAAAGAGCTGGTAGATCCTGGGTAATTAAAGAGTGCCAAAAGTTTCCTTTAGATGGTATAGGCGCAGTGATTTTCAAACTTATTTAATCGCATTCCCCCTTCTTTGTGTCTGTAGTAGACACCCTCCGCCACACAAGGACATATACCGATTTAAAGAAATGCAACTCTCACTAAATATTAAAAACAGCAAGGCATTTATTCAAACAGAGCCAGCGATCCATTGTAATAAGAGCAAAAGCAAAACTGTGATTGTGGTCGATGCTTAGAATTAAATGTGCACACTGCATCTGAGCAAATGGATTAACATACAGATGGCAACGACTTTGTATAATGCTATGCAAGCTTAACAGAAATCCATCAAAATGCATAGCGCCATCTAGAGTTAAATGCACAGCACTTTCTGAGGACCTGATATGTCTGGAGGAATCAGCTTTGCTAGTTATTCATTGCTGTGGGTAAAATGTGGGCAGTATGTTTTTTTTCTAAAGCTTCTCATTTCTACACCCCCCCCCCCCAAGAGGTGATGCCTGGGAGGGCATGCAGGGTCACGTATCCCCTTCGCCCCCCACCCCTCCCGATTTGCTGCTTGACTTATACTGAGCATGCTCAGTAACACTGCTGAAACCAACTGCTCTCACTGTGTCCCCCCACCCCACACACACTATTGGCAGGCACAGGTCCTATCTGTCCCCCCAAAATACATTCCGTGGCCCCTCAGGGTCCATCCCCCAGTTTGAGAACCTTTGCTATAGGGTGCTACTATGACCTCCTGCTGGTCATACAGGCAACCTGCTAATAAGTAAAAGGAACCATACTCCAATAGCTGCTAACCTCCTGCATTTTACATATCACAATGAGTGGGGAATAAGCACTGCATATAAACTTCTTCATGCCAATCACGCCCTCTCAAATTATTGTGTGGAGGTTTTGCAAGTCTGTCAAAATACATTATTTACAGTCATGTGTAAAGACTGTAGGTAATTTGGGCAATTTATATTATAGAATGTCAAATACTTTTCTTTGTACAATATTATTGTTACATATGAAATGTAATACTGTCCCTACTGTTATCATCTTATGATTTTCACATACATATCCAGATCACATTATAAATATTGTGTAAAAGTTTTGCACCTATTTACATGAGATAATTTAGCTCTTTGTTATATAAAAATAATAGTGCTACGAAATGCTAACACATACCTTGACTGGAGAGAACTGGTGGTTTAAGCTTCAGGTTTAGACTATCTTAAACACTCCGGAGAAGGATGAAGTCCTGACCAAGTCAACTCAGCTCTTCATTCTGAGTATCATGCATTTTATGTGGTTTGGGTCTATTGCAGGGGTTCTCAACCTTTTTCTTTCTGAGCCCCCCAACATGCTATAAAAACTCCACGGCCCAGCTGTGCCACAACTGTTTTTCTGCATATAAAAGCCAGGGCTGGCATTAGAGGGTAGCAAGGAGGGCAATTGCCTGGGGTCCCACACCACAGGGGGCACCTCAAAACTAAGTTGCTCAGGCTTCGGCTTCAGCTCCTGGCGGTGGGGCTCGGGGCCCTGGGCTGCAGTCCCATGTGGCAGAGCTTTCGTTTTCTGCTCTGGGCCCTAGCGAGTCTGATGCCAGTCATGCTTGATGGACCCCCTGAAACCTGCTCTTGGCCTTAACCAACATACTGCCTATTTTACACGAACATTGACAATTTCATGGCATTATTTTGTTAGGAAAGTGGTTATTGTTGGGATTCACTCCGAGACCTTTTTCACTCGGCTTTTCCAGAACACCTTGTCCAGTTCTGCAAGAACTCTTTATCCAGTTCTCTGGGATCAAAAACACTCAGTTTGACTCCAGATTTCTGGTTGACTCAGGTTCCTTTATTTGGCATACAGCAAAGCTACGCTGAGTTAATTAGGCTAAAGCAGTGGTTCTCAAACTGTGGGTCACAACCCCATTTTAATGGGGTTGCCAGGGCTGGTGTTAGACTTGCTGGGGCTAGAAGCCCAAGACCAAACCTCATCATCCGGGGCCAAAGCTGAAGCTTGAGTCCCAACCGTCCAGGTCTGAAGCCCAAGGACTTCATCCCTTAGTGGTAGGGCTCAGGTCACAGGCCCCCACCTGGGGCTGAAGCCCTTGGGCTTTGGCTTTGTTCCCTCCCCGGAGAAGTGGAGCTCAGGCTTTAGTCCCCCCCAGCCCAGGGCAACTGGGCTTGAGCGGGCTCAGGCTTCAGTCCCCCCTCCTGAGGTCGTGTAGCAATTTTTGTTGTCAGAAGAGGGTCGTGGTGCAATGACATTTGAAAACCCCTGGGCTAATGTGTAGGGGGTGAGTGTAGGGCATACCACACATCCAAAGTTACCCTGAAAACCTCTTCCTTTATTTACATTTACATATTACATTGCATTTACTATACATTGCATCACACGTTTTGGGATTAGCATGGTTAATTTGCAGTAACCAACCCATGCACAGCATGTTCTGTCCATGTACTGTCCACACTCCACCTACTCTTTACCTCATCTCTACATTCCTAAATTATCTTATTCATTGTTAGCAAATGGTTCCCTGGGTTTTCTCCCTCTTATCTTAGCTGGCTCAGACATTCTGTTTATTAGCCTGCCGACTTATTTACTTATTTTATTTAGCACAAACATTCTGTTTCAGCCTAATGATCTGTTTACCTCCCTAATTCTATCTTGCAAGAAATAAGGCCTCCTGCTGTGTGTTAATTACTCAGGTAAGGCCAGGCCTCAGCTACACTTATTACTAGTGACCTTGGCCAACCCTTCTGCTTTTCCACAATGGTTATATAGCATGCTGTGAGTACTGTTTTCCACTTCAGAGCTAGCTGTATTTCAGTGGGGTTGTATTTATATGAGTCCAGATTTTGTCTGGCACTTGCACAATGTAGCAACATGTTGTCTAACTCTTCTCAGAGGAAGTCTAAATGATGTGGTGGAAAAACTACTAGCAGCTTCTGGTGCCTTGTCTAGTCTAACACTTCCATCATTGCTACCACTGGTGGAGCTCAAATGGTGGGATCAACCATAGGGAATTTTAAGCTAGTGTAGGCAAGACTTTAGTGAAGGAGAACTGTTATTATAGTCATCTTAGGACTTGTCTAAACTGCCACTCACAGCACTGAAACTTTCCTCACTCATGGGTGTGAAAAAACACCCCTCTCAGCGATGCAAGTTTCAGCGTTGGTAGCTATTCCCCTCGCGGAGGTGTTTTTTTTTTTTTTACAGTGCTCAGTGCTGGAGCTGCAACTACACAGCCACATTAAAGCGCTGCCACAACAGTGCTTTAACATCAGCTGTGTGGACATACCCTTAGACTCATGCTCCTTAAGATACTACTTCTAGTGCTCCAGAGATTTTGCCTTGATATCGTCTTTTGCAGATACCAGTGCATGGGAGGCATATTCTTGATCTTTAAATACCCTGATGAGAAAATCTGTTCTTTTACTGACTGAAAGAAATGCATTTGCACAATGAAAAACACAGGTAGAAAAAGAAAGCATGCATGCCTGGACTTGATGGAATGCATGCTTCAGGGAACACTCTGGAGAAATTATTTAAGAATGGTTCATTCTAATAAAATTATATCCATAGGGGGCTGGTTTCAAATCTGGATAGGTCACAAGTGAAATAAATTTGGTGGTCTCCGCTAGTCCATTTACTATTTATCCACATCACACTCTCCCCGTACAATTTGACACAACCCAGCATTATTGTCTGTCTCTACTCTGTAGACTCTCAGGACTGAAATAATAGGGCGTTTCATCTCAGAACTGAGATATATAGACAGACTTATGTAGGAAGGTTCGCACAGTACCTTCGTCCCTACACTAAGGCTAGGTCTACACTACAGCGGGGGGTCGACCTAAGATACGCAACTTCAGTTACGTGAATAGCGTAGCTGAAGTGGCGTATTTTAGGTCGACTTACCTGGCTGTGAGGACCGCGCAAGTCGACCGCTGCCGCGCCGCCGTCGACTTCGCTACTGCCTCTTGCCGCGGTGGATTTCCGGAGTCGACGGCAGAGCCATCAGGGATCGATTTTATCGCGTCTTCTCTAGACGCGATAAGTCGATCCCCGATAGACCGATTGCTACCTGCCGATCCGGCGGGTAGTGAAGACGTGCCCTAAGATGACTGGCCCTAGACAGTGCTATAAACCCTCACTTTCATGTGTAAAAATTTACCTTGCTTACAAAATAAATAATCATACCCTGTAATATTTCCAAGGCTTGGGTCAAGTTAGGTTATCTGACTCATAAGTGCCTGTTGTGCAAACTACAGACACTAGTCTGATTTGCTTACTAGACTTCCCAGAATTAAAAAAACACACACACACCCCAACCACACCATAAATCAGCTTTCTTTGGCCATTTGTGCTTTCTCCTTGTGACTTGTTCTGTTCTCTTTTCCCATGTCTCCATGCTCCCCATCGGTATATTGATCATATTCCGCATGGGAAGGTGAGCTGAGATATTGTGTAACTAAATACACATTTATGTAATTTGCATGGGAAGGCATTATAATATATGTGAATTTAACTGCCAAACTATTTTAAATTTCAAGTGTCACATATAATTAAAGACTAAGACCTGAAACTTACTGAGGGACCATATTCACTCACTGGATACCTCTGGTTCCTACTGATGGAACCCAAGCTGCAAGCTCCAATAGAAGAAAATCCATCAGCAGTTGCAACACCCACCCTACCAGAGGGCTCAAATCAGACTAGTGTGGTCCAGAATGTTATGGGACTGGCAATGAAAGAAGTAGACTGGGCATGAGAGAGATGCACTGATTCCACTGGCACATTTTGATGTAGCATAAAAATGTACAACTATCTTCCACCTGTAGGGCTCTTTTAAGGCCAGATTTTAAAGTTCCTTTCCTCCCCTGATGGAACCCCCCAAACCCACCCCTGCCAGTAGGAGGACAACAGCAGTACCACAGCTTGTCCTTCTCTGGGGTGAATTTCTCTTTCTGGCCCAGATGCTCAATAGGTTTAAGGGGAATAATGCTACCTATGTTTATGGGCAGAACAAATGATTTGATATCCATTCCAGTGCAATTCACATGTGAGATACAAGCGAGACTTTATTTGCAAAGTGCTAACATTTTGTAAAATAGATTTTGAACAAAAGCTAAAATGTATTTTGGAGAATGAAAGCCAATTTCATGGTCAGTGTTTGATTATTTTGTATAATCTGACAAAAGGTTTTTTTTTTTTAAGTCTCTGATGAGAGAGGAAAGCCATGTTTTTTATTGTGATTTGCCTATGGAAAAAATATGAAATGAGGAATGTTTATTCTTATGATGTATGTAAGTTCTGTTGAATGCTATGGAGTGCAAGAGGCAGGGGAAAACAAACAAAAGGAATACAAAGTGAATTTTTTAGGGCTTGAGAATCAAACAGTTTATTAAATAGTTAAATTAAATTCTAACTATGATAGTTGGAATAAAAAGTTCAGAATTATTGCCTCTGATGTACAGGGTATTTCCTAGTCATTTACACATTTCCACTTAGCACCCCACCTTATTTATTTGATTAATGTATAATAAAAACAGATTTTTTTGAAACCGTCTGCATTTTTGACTATGCAACAGAAGGGTTTATTTCATATATATAAATGTACAACAGTTGCAGAGTAACTAAATCCCTAATGTTAATACAATCACTGAGTGAAAGAAAAAAAGGAGTGCTGCCACCATACAGGAGGTTTGCTATGTATTCTGTGTGGTAATCAGTAAACAAATGCTGAATGCAGATAGATAATAATTTACCCTTGGAAATATAAGCAATGATAATGGCTAATAATGTAATTCCTCCCCCACCTTTTTTTTTTTTTTTTTTTTTTTTTAGGTGGCTATTTTATTTAATAGTTTTTAGTATCAATTTTTAGTTGTTCCTATTTAGGACAATATGTGGATTTTTATAGCTTTAGAGTATCATTATAGGTACTAGATCTTATACATTTAGCACTAGAATTTTATTTGTTTCTGATAAGTCAGACTGTCGTTTTTTAAGGTGCTTTTACATTCTTGTGAGATGTGTGTGGCACTTAACCTACATTAGACCTAAGAGGTCTGAGGGTTCTTCAGAAGACAAAGAATTTCAAGATACTTTCCTTGAGGATGTGTCAAGGGCAATACAGACAAAAGACTGATGTCTCCTTTAACAGCTTGATAAGCATCTCAGGATATTCTTCGGGAATCAGTACTGTTTCTACAAGGTACTGTATTCCCATTCAGCATAATATGGCTGAATATGTGTACTGTATGTGACAATAGTGAAGACTTATCTTTGCCCTGAGGGCTAAGTGCTGTAACACTTCTCAAGTGATAGGCTTGATAGAAGGGATAATTCAGAGGCAATGATCTGCTAAAAAGTCACATTAAATATGTGTAAGAATTAAAAATGTGGATCTGTGTTTATCTTGGTTTTATGCTATAAGTTTCCAAGACCTATTTATTTCCAGCATCAAAATCCCTTGTAAGAGTAAATCTAAATCATCCTTGTATTGACCATTTTTTCATGTTGTTCAGTTGAGGCATCTTCCCAACTGAGTTCTTTATTGAATTGTATTTCTATGAGAGTATTGTAGGTTAGCAGCACATTTTTATGGCATACAAAAGATGTGCCTTCTGAATTTTCAATGCCTTACATATTGTTTCCATAGAAAAAAAAATATCTGAAATACTGAATAAATCAAAACAGAAACATTTGCCTCTTGCTGCTGGTGTTATTTTTCTGTAAGTTTATATTTGCTAAGATAACTTGTCCAGCCTGACTTACTGATTTGATTAATTTACAATAAAAACATACTTTTTGAAACCTTCTACTGCATTTTTGACTGCAACAGAATGCTTTATTTCATATATATAAACAAAAAATTAATGTGGTATTAAAGCAGTACAAACACACTAACATCTGTGCGTATACACACAAACCTTTTGCTCTGAATCAGGCACTCAACTTGACACAGTCCTGTGATAAAATCTATAAACCTATAACATACAATTGTTTAAAAGAGAATTTCAACAGAAATTGATATGAGATGTGCTATTAGTTTTTGTTCAGATATTTTCAGAGTTTCAGTGACGGGAAAATGTAATTATTAGCCATGTAGCTGGAATCAGTTTCCAGTCATTTTGGTTTGTTTTCCTTGCAGTATCCCTTATTTGAAATAGTGCAGCTACAGTGCATAGTTCACCTTCAATTTGATGCAGTCAGATAGGAACATCTCTGTTGGTAAGAAATTTTGCTCTCTAAATGACTGCAGCATCATACCAGGGCTGTTATGTGAAGTAGAACACATTTGTTTAACTGAATTTTGGCTGCTAAAAGCATTCTGCCAAGGGTAGAGGATGCATGCTTATTTGGTCTTTAGACAGATACAATAAATGGAGCAGGAATGGTCACACTCCTTCAGAACTAAATCTTCACACATTTTTTTAATCCAAAAAATTGTGATGAGTGCTCATTGATATGAAGTAATAACATTGGCTTGAAATGGTTCAGATTCCCCACACAGCTTTGCTTAGGCATGCCATAGCTGTTAATCGTGCCCAGTCATGATAAGCACAAATGAGACTGGAATGAGACCACCAAACTCATCTCACTTATCACCTACTGTAAATGAGGATTTGAAGGGAAGTCTTTAGGGGTGGGAGACTAGTGCAGTTAACATACTGCTAAACCTACCTTTTGGAGGATTATCTTTTACCTGTCTGTCTAGGACCTGTGGAGTGTACTGTGCTAGTTGACAGAAAGAGAGGTTATGAAATTGAAGGAATATGGAGAGCAATGGGAGAGGAGAAAGGGGAACAGAGGAGCATGTGGACCCAAAGGAGATTAGATGAGGAGACAGAATAAGCAGAATAAACAAACAGGAAAGTAAATGAGTTTGAGGAGGTTTAAAACAATCCTTATTGTTAGTTGATAAGTTTGTGTGTGTTTGTTGGCACATATGTTTATATACACATTCACATAACAAGAAAGAGAGATTTAGCACAACCTCCCCCCCTCCCCCCAAAAAAACACCAGACCTAGGATATCTAGAATTTATTTCCTCGCTCATGACCTTTCATAACTATCAGGTGTAAATGATTTTCTTTCACTTATGCCCAGGCTACATTTGAAGGTACCATAGGTCTCAGGCAAGAATTATCAGTAGATAGTGCAGGTTTATCTCTAAGTCATTTATATACAAAAATAAATCTGTGAAATCTTTTTATGTGAAAGCCTTTTCTTCTTTCTTAACAACCTTTACTTTGCGCAGGCTTTGCTGCATTTTTCAAATAAAAAAGGCATTTCTTAGAAGGATTTTTGAATTCCTTATAAGTAAGGAACTGCTGTTATGGTAGTACTACTATACTAGTCCTTGTAAAAGTCATTTCAGTACATACACTCAGCTTTCAGTTTACTGAAACTGTAAAATAATGAAGGAAACCATTGGTGAATTAAACAGCTTGTTAGTCATGGAGGATCAGTGGATTGAGTTCTCCAGAGGTTCACTGTACAGGGAAGTGGCATTGAGATCAGGAAAAAATCATACTCCTGGTTACTGAATCTATATTAAAGCATTCTGTAAATGTTATACAGGAAATAGCTTCATTTTGATGGATCAGTAATTTAGTAACATTCACATCAGGGATCTTGGTCAGAATTTAGCCTCAATAACAGTTAAGTAAATTGTTCTGAACTGATAGTTATAATGAGTGCTTTAGTATTTCAGTACAAGCAAATAAGGCAGGGAGACACTCTTGTGCTACTCAGTTCATTTTCTTGTGAACAATGCCCTTCCCCTCCAAACTATAGTTTGCATGATGAACATTATAATTTTGGTTCTATATAATCTGTTCCTTAATCCCTCATATTTAATTTTTAAGGGAATTGAGAATGCTACATCCATACTACTCTTTGCTCCAAGAAGCAAGACAGTATCACCTGTATTCTCAGTCTTCAACTTGGCCTTTCTGGTTTTCAGAATTCTCCATGGTTTTGCTCCATCCTACTTCTCTGACCTGTCCACCTACTCTGCCTGTTCACTCAGCTCTTCCGGTCTTGATTCCCTCTGCATACTTCTGACTCACTCTAGTTGGAGACTGCTCTTTCAGATGGACTGTCCCCAATGCCCATCAAGAACCCCCCCCCCCCCCCACACACACATTCCAGCTTCATCTTCCTAACCCTTAGTATAAAACCTTTCATTTTTCTTTAGGTTGTTATTATTAACTGTCTTTGTGAGTGTTTCTTAATACACAATTTTATACAGTATACAAAATCTATACAAGAATAAATGTTTTGTATTATTCCAAATTTTCAGTCTGTTATTGTGATGAGGCAGCTGGTAGAGAGAGTTGGGTTTTTTTTCTTAGTAGTAGATATGTCACCCAAAATGTGTTGCAAAAATAATTACTTTAAATAAAAGTAGAACAAACATAAAACACTTCAAATGCATACAGAAAATGTTTAAAGAACAGCAGGATTAAGAGATACTTTCTTCCTAAAAAATAAATATATAAGTAAGTACATGTTCTATAGTAACCATTTTTAGTTAAAAAGAATGCAAGTCAAAATGTGACAAAATGAAACATCATCTTTTAATATGGGAGAAGACAGGTTTATGTGACTTTAAATGGGATAATTGTGACAGATACGATTATAGTCAGTCTTCACTTAAGATATGCATGAATAAATGAGCATAGAGCTGACATATATTGTTATACTCCACCAGAGGGCAGTAGGAAAGCTCGGGGCTGAGGTATATTAGGAGCGGTTTGAGAAAAACTGCATTGTACCTTGACTGAAAGCAAAAGAGCTAACAGAGGAATTCAGATCTGTAAACTCTGTCACCTTTTATGAAGCCTAAATATCTCATTCTCTGTTTTTGTATGTCACTGTACCCAAGTGAAGCATGTTTCAGTAAAGAATAACTGCCAGGTCTGAACACAAGTGGAGTATCCAGCATGTATCCATTTTTAATGACTTAATTTATCAGATCCATACCAATTCCAAATAACTCGCATGCACATAAAGTGGGTATTTCTGCTAGAGCAGGCATTACAGCAAAGGCGCCCATGTTTTGCCAAACCAAGGGCCACTTGGCAACATGCCAAGAACTCAAGTACCATTTTGTGCCACCCAAGTAATATCTAATTTATGTAACGTTTGTATGAGATAAAAATGCAAATATACTGGCAGTGAGCCAAATCTGGGACCTTAGATTGTCTAGTTAGGCTCAAAATGCAACAGAAATTACGCATTTCTGCTGTGCAAGAGCCTAGGCTGTGGACAGGCTGCAGAGATTCTCTTTGCCCATCCGTGCATTAGACAGTACCTGCCCCTTAACATCTGGGTTGTTCTCCTGGGAAAAGGCCCTGTGTGCTCTGTGTAAGATGCCATGATTTGGCCAGTAATTACAAGGAACTTTTTTGTATAATGTATTGGTTAAATGCATAGCGACATCAATGCCCTTTCGGATGAGAATGTTAGGACTGCTCAAGTCCAGTGTATTTTTCCCTGTGTGCTACTGGATAGAAGGTTAGACCAGCCTAGTCTTTGCTACCCTCTAATGGCTGCAGCCTACTTATTCTGTGTCTTAGTCTGACTGCACTATTATTTTCTCAAGTGTTAGAAACTCATATTTTATGGGCAGTGGTTCTCCTCCCAAGTTGTCTTTCTACGGTCTGACTAATGACTAGATAGGGTCTATGTATGGTGCCATGCATTTATTACATATTGGTCCCTTGTTTTGCATCATTCTTTTGAAAAACAAAACACGGCTAAAAACAGCACAGTGTTGCCAGCAGAAAGGCCCTTACTCCATGAGAAAAAAAGGCACAAACACACACATCATTGGGGTAAAACCCAGAAACTCAGGCCTGTGTTATTTGAGTTAAAGAATCCACTCTGCTTGTATGTAATAATATTAAGGCTTGTATGCTCTGTAGACCAGTTTAATAAGGCAATATATTGATGCACTTGACCAGGCTGATCATTCTCTCCCAAAGAGGGCAGTGATGTAGCTACACATTTAGCCAGTGCATTACACAAAAGGGTTACTTGTAATAACTGGACCTTTACTGAAATATTATTAAGGTTTAATTGAAGATGAGCCTGAATCAAAACCCAGGATCTGAACAACCTCAAACTTAAACAAAGTTCAGATCAATGTCTGAGCTTTGCGTTATGCTGAGGTTACGGATAAAGCTACAAGGTACAGAAGAGGTCTCCACAAGCAGCACCTGACCCTCTATTACAGCATCACTCAACATGGATGTTGTGAGATTACTCCTAGAAAACATATAATTATAGCAGCCTCCCAGGCCTAGCATGTTAGGGTATAGATACAATATTTGGAGATATCCATAGGCAGGAGAGGGAATTTCACTATCACCTCCACCTTTTCACCCTGCCTTAGTTACAGAAGGGAAGTCTATGGATAGTTTTTGTTTGTTGAATCCATACTGAATGATATGATACCTCAGGTGATCATATCAAAGACAAAATCTTGGATTCATTTGCAGCCACACACCTTCCAGTATATAAGAGTGACCTTTTATCTATTAGACTATACCTGGGGGCACCCTTAGTCCAAACCTGCATTCCGTCTGCATTCAACTGGATGTCTTGTTTATGGGATATGAGGTGAGGAAATTTCAGTTGTGTGCACACACTTCTTTAGGGCACAGAAAAGTTGCTGGTTTGCTACTGCCTTTTTTCTTTTTGTTTTTAGCTATTTGCCAAGACTACATAGAACCTAGGATGGGCGCTTTTTTATGCTTACATGCTGAAATTGAAATAAAAATAAATATATCACAGTAGGTGTGTCTCATTAGGGGAGAAATTACATTAATTAAAATATTTACAGTAAAACTAAGGTGTCTAATAGTGCCCCAGCTCTTGGTGGCTGATGACCCAGTCCTACAAAAAGCTGTGTGCTGATGAGAGTTGCTCACAGCCCTTAACTTTCATTAAAGTGATGGCCAATGCAGGGAGGCAGAGAAACAAAAATTGGAGAGGGAGCTGAAGCAGCATTTCAGTTTCAATCAAAAAGGAGTTGTATTCAGCAACAACTTTTTTTTTTCTACAAGAAAACCATTTTTTCAATCAAAAATGAAGGGCAATTTGAGCTCCCAATTCTTTTCAGTTTTCCAAGGGAACTTCCCTCTTTGGTCACCAGGGGAGCCCTAAGCAGCATTCAGGTTGCTTCAACAGATCTCAAAGCTCTCAAGAAAAGGCAGTGTGCCCAAAGATGGATAATTTCCCACAAACCATCTTTGATCTTTTCATGGGCAAAAGCCTGGAAGTAATTTCAGAGTATGGGTAGCGCTAATGAAATAAAATATTCTTAATTTCCCAAACTCTCCTTCATAATTTGTAAAAAGAGCCCTGTGGGGATAGAGGTGAGGAGAAGCAGCTGAGCAGGAGAGTGATGTGCTCAAGGAGAAGTGACATTTTTAAACTGCCCATGCCTCCAAATGCTAGGCAACAATGTGTGACCCTCACCGCCACTTTGGACTTTAGAAGAGAGTTAAAATTGGCTGCTTGGTGACTGTAGTGGGGTCTTCAAACCCATTACTGAACATAGACAGATGGGGGAGGAGAGTCCCTCTTGTTTACAAGCAAGCACTTTGATCACAACCTCTTGCAGCTACCAGAGCTGCCAATCATGGAGGCAGGCACCCACAGCTGCAACCAATAAGGGAAATAGGGCCTGATATAAGGGGAGAGGGCAGAGAAGGCAGAAAGGCCTGGCGGGGTAGCAAGGTGGTGACAGTGATAAACTGCTGCTGAAAGGACAACTGAGCTTCTGGGAATAATGAGTAGAAATAAGCGACGACATGGAAAGGGATCCAAATACCTAGGGAAACTTTTAAACTGAGGGCTAAAAATAATTAACAAACAACAAAGAGTAGAGAAACGAGATTTATCACATGTTCACTATTATTTTCATAATAATTTTGCTAGGAATTACTTTTCATAATGGCAGGACACAGTTTATACCTTTTCCACAAATAAAACTGTTCTTTAAAAAGATTAATGAGCCATACTGTGATAGCCATGACAAGGTGTGCATTTATGGGCTATTGTGCACTTCTTGGGTGGTTTAAAGCCTTTGGCCTCGTGTCTCAAAGCATCCAAGGATACCAATAGCCTACTAAGCATGCCCTGTTGAGGCAAAGTGCTGTAGTGTAATCTAGGCTAAGAAGCTTGCCAGACTAGTCTGCATAGACTGATATTAAGTCTTCCATTAAGTGGGACAGACTGAATTACTGATTTTGGAATCTGATGATGGAGGATGAAGAAGCAATACAGAGATGACACAACTCTAAATTTGTAGAATTGAGATTAGAAGGCTTCCTCCCCCCCCCCCCCCACCCCCGTAATGTGAAAGTAATAGGCATTTCCCAAAGATGTAGAAGAAAATATTAAATTTGATGCCTGGGTGTGGAGGGAGGTGGGAAGGGAGAAGAAACCAGTGTTGAACTTCAGATTAAGGTTTCAGAGCGTGCTAAATACATTGAAACAAAAATAGAAAACTTCTTCACCTTGAATTCTACACCAAGGGCAGAAGGATGGTTTATAATCTACACTGTCAACTTCTCCGCACCTGCCATCTTAAGTGTGTGCCACATGCCATACATACTTATAATGCAGTATAAATAATAATAATAACTTTGTGCTTGTGGTAAACAATTGGGAATCAGAAAATCTTTTTTCTATTCCTGTCTTTGCCTCAGATTTCCTATGAGAGTTTGGACAAGTCACTCAACTGCCTGTGTGCCTCGGTTTCCTCATCTGCAAAATGGGGAAAATATTTATCTCACAGGGATATAGTGAGGCTGAATTAATGTTTGCAAGGTGTATTTCAATGCTCAGATGGAAGGCATCTGGTATAGGAAAGGTAAGGTGCAGGAAAAGGCTTGCACTTTTGGAATTGTGCTCAGATGCAGGCTACTATTTAGATGCTGTGGTTAATCACCAAAGTCACAATTCATTCTGTTCACATTTTACTTATCTGAAAGTTACAACTGAAAGTTCAAAAAGTATGTGTTGTATACCAGATTACGGGGATGCGGAGGACATCTGTCCTACTCAGTGAACAGGCCTTGGAACAGATGTCTCAAATTTCTTCAAATCCAGAACATGCTGTCCATTTTTTAGTGACAAACAGAATTTTTCCTCTTTGTCACTGAGCACCAAAGTATTATCTTTAATGCATAAAATATGTAAATTCTTAAAGCATCATTTTGCTCTTTAGTGAGTTTAGATATTACAAAATGGTTTAATTATAAAAACAGACAGACCTAGTCCTGGGACCTGTGCAGCTAGAAATAAATGTGCAATCAAAACTGCAATTACCTGCAGAATTTAGTGTAAACAGATCAGCAATCACATAACAAACACAGGCTAGTTTGCATTCTGATATGAATACAGTTAGATCCAAAGCAATTTTCCTTTATTTATCTTAGCTGCTCAGCATAAATAAAGCAAGGGCATTGAAGCAATTAGCATAATTAGAGTATCGTGGTCAGGCCCTGTGTGATTTCTAGAGACGTTTCACTTTAGAATTCTTTTTCCCATACAAGAGTTTCCCTGAGCCACTAAAATATCGCTTTGGGCATTTTTGTATTTCAAATTTGCAAGTTGTCAGTTTGAAAAACCCTTGACACATAGATGTGAAAGCATCTCACAGACAATCACAGAAGGTATACCCTCAGCTTTTCATTACTAAGAAGCTGGGGAATTTCCTTTTTCAGCTCTTTCTCCTACTTGACGTTTAACCCTAAAAATGCCAGGCTTAATTATTTCAATTGCCATTGAACAGATCTAAGGGTTAAGAACAACCTGTTCCAAAAAATGGTGCGAGATTCGTGTCATTGCAATGGCTACCATAATAGTAAGAATTTTCAGCTCTTCCACCCCACGGATGATCTTGCACTGGTTCACCTTTGCTAATAACAATGGAAATGCAAGTGTAGATCAGGCACAGCATTGTCATCACCATGTTGTCTAGACGTAGTCTACTCTGGTGGTTCCACAATTGTGCTAGCATTGATGGAGGTGCACCAGTGCTAGAGAAGAAGTGGGTTGTAGCCCACGAAAGCTTATGCTCTAATAAATTTGTTAGTCTCTAAGGTGCCACAAGTACTCCTGTTCTTTCAGTGCTAGAGAAACATTGCTGGAAATCCACAATGTGTACAAGGGTGGAGGGGAATTTTAGGCTAATTTCTAGGGAATATCCAGTACAAAGGTGCTAAATGATCATTCTCTATCAGGATGCTGGGGTGGGTGTGGGGTGACATTTGTCAAGGAGTGAATTCGTTGCAGGCATTGTGGCCAGTGACAAGAATGGGAACGAAAGGGTAGATGTGCCTTGCCTCAACTTTTTCTCTTCATGAGGGAGTAATTAAACTCACTAATACCAAAAAGTGATTTCCTTTCATCATTATACATTAAAAGGACACCCATGGCTTCTAGAAGGATATGGTGGATTTGGAGCTAAGCTGTGGGATAATGGACTTCAACAGCACGTGTTGGCTGCAGTCACCATGTATATTGCCCAGTTAATTCTGTTAACAGTTGAAGGGGTTTTGATTCTTAAACTATGTTTTGTGTAATTTTTCAATTCTCAGTACTTTGAAATCTCTTCTTCTTCTGCACAGTCCCCTCCATAGTAACTAGATATCACAGATACTGAGAGTGAGAACTAGTAAAGAGGAATTTGAGTCTGAGCTGTGGGTTAATGTAGAAAGTTATTTAGAGGAATGTGAAGTATTTTGAAACAATGATGTTGAATAGAAAAATAATAGGTCAGGAACAATGTGACCATTCTAATAAGGCCTTAAAAATTGTTAAGTTGTCCACTCCGCATGGAAGTTCCTTAGTTCTGATATTACAGACTCTTCACAGATATAAAAGTGTTCTCCCAAGTCCCGTCCTTTTCCGTCCTCTGCATTGCTGCAAATGTTTCTTACATACTTGCAAAACCGCCCATCTTCACGTGTTTAACTTTTTGCAACTTAAGTTTCATATCTCAAATGTGTGCTAGCCAAAGGAGGAGTTGACTAATTGAGTTTATTCAAGCCAAAAAGTTATTCTTCAAACTATTCAAGTCCCAACAAACTAGTGGCAGTAGAATGGGGCTAAAAGGGAATTCGAAGACCAAGCATTCAGACATTTAAAAAAAAATTCAGTCAGCCTTACAAATTTGCCATAAAAATCTACCAGACGGTAGATTAATTGTCTTTACCATGATGACTGGTGATAATGAAAGAGTTAATGACCGTTTACTTGCCCATTTAGAATCTTGCTAGGTCACTCAAAACATGTAGTACCCGAAGCAGTAAGCATATCAAGGGGGCAGTCGAGGATAAGGACAGTGCAGAAAAGATAAACAACAAGTAGTTAATACCAGCAGGAGTCGTGTAAGGACAGGGACAAAACAGCACAGCTTCTATAAATGCAAATTGGGCTTCCAGGTGGGGTTATTTACCCTTTCTTTCCAGTAGCTTCCACAATGTGGTAGCTGCTATATAAGCACAAAAAGGCTCATCTTATGGTGCTGGGGGTTTTTGGGGGGAGGGCGGGGGGGAGATTCTTTTTTTAATCTATCAAGTACATTGAGAGCACTTTGCTTTCTCTCTTTTTATGCTTTTTGGTATATGTGAGTGAGTGGATAGCAGTTTTGGCAAGAGGCTACAGAGAGTTTTCTTCCCCCTTCTCTTTCATATCTGTGTTTTTCATGGGAGTCTAGTATAATGAAAGGCCCCACTTCCTAGGGTGAAATTCTCCCCATGCAGAGAGCCAACACAAGATCTATGCACTTCTTAAGTGAAACTTAAGTTCTCTTTTGTGGACAATTTTGAGGGACCCCGCATAGGTGTGAATTTCACCCTAAATATTTTTGTGCTTCTGTATTTATTGTTTATATATTTGTTGATGTGGACCACAGGAACTGCCATACTGAATCAAACCTGTGCTCCATCTAGTCCAATAACCTCTCTACAACAGTGGCCAGTACCAGATGCTTCAGAGGAAGCCTTGCATCATGCAGATGTGGGATAATCTGTCCCCCACTTTAGGTTTTTTCCTAATCCCTTATAGTTAGAAATTGACTGAAACCCTAAAGAATGAGGTTTAATGTATTTTCCAAAATGTGTTAGTTTTGTGTATTATAACACTGGATATTCTTGTTTTCCAGATAAATGTGTCCAGTCCCTTACTAGGGACTTGCTAGGTTCCTGGCCTCATTGGCATCCTGTGGTAATGAGTTCCACAGTTTAATTACACACTGTGTGAAGGTTTTGAAATTCCCACCTTTTCATTTCATTGAATGGCCCCAGTTCTTGTGTTACGGGACAAGGAGAACAGATGCTGCTGATCTACTTTCTCTATACCATTCATTATTTTATATACTTTTATCATATCCCCTCTTGTTCATCTCCTTTCTCAGGTAAACATCCCAGTGTTTGATATCTCTTTTGAGATGAGAGTTTTTCCATGGCTGTAATCCTTTTCATAGCTCTTCTCTGAACCCCCTCTAATTCTACAATATCCTTTTTTGAGTTGGAGTAACCAGTACTAACCACAGTATTCCACATGAAGACTCACCATTGATTTAATTGATACAATGGCGTTATAATATTTTCCATATTGTTCTACATCCCATTCCTTATGTATCCTAATACCTTCTTAGTTTTTTTAGGCTGCACATTGAGCAGGGCTTTATTGAGCTGAATGCAAGTAGTTTAAAGTTTTCCCTACAGTGTGCATTACTTTGCTTTTATGAACACTGAATGTCATTAGTTGCCCATTCACCTGGCTTGGTTAGGTCCCTCTGATGTTCTCACAGTCCTCTCTGAATTTGACTAACCTATGTAATTTGTGTCATCTTCAGATTTTGCTATCTCACTGCTCTCACACCATTTTCCAGATCATTCATAAATATATTAAACAGCATAGAACCTAGTGCAGAACTTCAAGGTACCTGCTGTTAACCTTCTGTCAAGATTAAAATTGACCATTTAATCCTACTCTCTGTTTCCTGCCAGCCAGTTTTTCAATCCATGACAATATACTGTGTGTCACCCCATGACTTGCTTCTTTAGTAGCCTCTTGGGAGGGACCTTGTCAAAGATCTTTTGAAAATCTAAATAAATTGTGTCAATCAGTTCTCGTTTATCCACTACATTATTGACACATTCTAAGAATTCTGATAGATTAGTGAGACATGATTTCCCTTTGCAGAAACTGTGCTGGTTAGACCCTATGATAATATGATCTTCAGGTATTTAATTATTCTATTTTTTATTATTGTGTCAGCCAGTTTATCTGGTACAACTATAAGGAATATTGGTTTGTAATTCCCTTTACTTTTAACTTGTTTTAAATACCGGCATATTTTCTTTATAGCTCTTCCCCTTCACACTTCACACTTCAGTTTCTTCTGAACACTTGGATGTACCATCTGAGCCTGGTGACTTATTTCTTTTTAAATTTTCAATTTTTTCCAGCACCTCTTCTTTTGATACCTCAGTCTCTTATAGTATTTCATCTATATTATGTGTACATGGAAGATGGCTGCACATGAAGAAGTCATGATATGGATGAATCGGGTGGGTGAGGCATTTGAAAACCCTTCTTAGAGGTACTTGTAGTACTATCGTACTCCACAAGGGAGATAAAAATTGTAGATGTCAGAAAGCTCAGTGTTTAAATCACTTTCTGCAAATTCTCCTGCCTGCTATAAAGATATACTTGTGTACATAGGGTAAACTAGGTCATCCAGACTCCGTAATGAATTTTTAGTCAGATAATGACATGTCTGTTGTGATCAAGACTTGTACACTCTAGTTTTCTGTCATGTGGTATGTATTATAGAGACCTGGCTGGAGGATACTCTAGGCTCAGTTTTACATTGGCAGATATATAGTGTTCCGCTACCTTTATGCAGACAAAAAGTTAGGTGGTCACTTCTGACCACACCCTTTCCGTAGAAAGTCTCAGTGTATTAAATGTGGGAAGAAAGTGCGGGGAGGCTCCAGGGCATAGCCGGTGCAGGCTGTATTTGTATTTATTGCACAGTGACTTTGCAGAAGCAACACAGGCACTGGTGACTTGTAATTTCTGCTTTGTAGGGCCTCCAGTAGTGCTTTTACGTGGCATGCAGCTTGAGCAGAATTTAGCAGCACATCTTCTCATGGTGTTAAGGTACCATGAGCATCTTATACCCACTCTCTGTTATCTACATGGGATGCCTATAAAGTGGAAGATTGATTTTAAGATGGCCCTGCTGCTTTTAAATCTGTTAATAGTGTAGGCTGTGGCTGTGACTGAGACCTCCTGCTTAACCCTCATCCTTTGATATTTGGGTTCTGACACCATTTGCTTTATAGGAAATCCATCACCCACATTACTTTGTCAAGTGAATTGTGTTTTTGCTGTGATGTTCCCTAAGGTGAGGAACTTGTTCCTTCTTGACTTTGACCATCTCAGTCTTCGGCACCATGATACACTCAAAGCGTTTTTTTTCCCTAAAGGGGTTTATTTTGGACATTGTCAGCCCTTACATACCAGGATGTCAAACTCATTTTGTGTGTGTGTGGGGGGGGGTAAATTAAAATTTTAATTAGAGTCTGTGGCAAGTGCTTACAGGGTTAGCGCCCTATACTGTACTCAATGGAATTGCTACACAAGTCAAAGGGAAGGGTACAGTACTACTGAAGGTACAGCTGCACCCTTTATTTAGTAACTATCAAACCTTTTACATTGAATGGCTAAAGTTGGGTACTTTAAACTGTTAATTAGCCACCAAAATACTGTCAGGGACTTTATTTTCAGAGTTGCTGAGTATTTGCCATTTCCACTGATGTCAATGGGAGCTGATGATGCTCAGCGTCTCTGAACCCACTCCACCCATTTAGGGGCCTGTTTCTGGTCTAATTCACAGAAGTTTTACACTGGTATAATCACATTGTTTTTGTTGGAGTTTCTCCTGTTTTCCACGGGGGGGAAAGAGCACAGAATCAGTAACTGTGTGCCTAACAGACAGTCAAGTTTTAAAATTTTGGCCAAAACTTGTAGGCACCCCTTTTTTATGTAGGGCCTCATCCTGGCCTCCAATTCTACTCATACAATTTTGTATTTGCTCTTATACTAGGATGACAGATTATACCTGCAAAATTAGAGACTGGTAATGCCAATCAGATTGTTTAGTAAGGCTAATTGTTGAATTTGGCATCACTCAGTGGAAATAATGATGCAGAGTATAGTTAGGAGCCCATCTTCTCTTTGTTTCTACAGGCTGTCTGCATATATAGGAAGGAGGAAGTCCTGTCACCTTCTTCCCTGATGGGTGTAGAAGGCATTGTCACAACGCAAAGCAGATCAGGATGCAGGGAGCACCCTCTGCACTCCGTAGGGCTCCTCATCGCTGCATTCAGGGGAATTAGCAGGTGGGGCATGTCTGATTGATACTTAGATCCAAGAGCAACATCACCTCCTCCTCCCTCCCCATTAGAGAAGTGCAGCAACCAACTAGGCTGCAATTGAGGCCTTGGAGTAGCTCTACTGCTATTTTAAGGCCTATGAGGGCTTCCTTTCCCTCCTCACTGCAGGACTCTTCTCCCAACCCTCCCCAACACACATTTTACAATCTCAAATCTGTAGCAACCTGTGCACTCAAACTGTGATGAGATTAGAGAATTAGGCACTGTATCAGGTCATATGAGGAAGGTTTCCTTTACAAGTTTACAGGATATATATGACTTGCACACACACACCCCTACATTAAAAGAACATTATTACGTTTGCAAAGTCAAGCACTCAAAAATTAGGAAATGCCAGAATTAAGGTTGCCTCTGAAACCTTTCAAGCTTTTTTGGTGTAATTTTGAAGGTTTTTTTTTTTTAAAGGAAACTGGAAAAAAACAATTTTCAGCATCTGGCATCATATTGACACCTGCATAGGTCATCAGCTGGCTTGGAACCTTTAGATACACTGCAAAGACACAGGCCACTTGAGGTAATAGAGGGACTGACAGCAATCACAACTTGCCTTCCTCTGTGTGGACCAGCACTAGAGAGGAATGAGACACTTTGCTGTAGGATTTCACAGGTATTTGCTGACAGCAGAGGACTGGTGAGAATCAGAAATCATGGTTTCCATTCCAGGCTTTGGAGGAGAGAGTGTGCTTTAGTGGGCAGACACTCTTCTACCTGTTACATCCAAGCTTAACCCTTTCTGCCCCATTCAGGTCACTTTAATTTAGGTGTCTAAATGTGGTTTTAAGTGCCTAATTGTGGGCACTTGAGTTTAAAAATGTTGGCAAAATCATTATTATTGTCAATATTATTATTAATGAGAGTTGTAGCGCTTCCTGTGGATCAAGTACCAACTATACAATGCTGATGCACAGTGATCAGAAAGAATAATTTCTGCTGTCTCCAAGCTTTGGTTTAGTTGTTAGGTTTTGTATTCCTTTAAATGAAATTTGACCTCTATTGTTTGTTTGTTTGTTTGTTTGTTTGTTTGTTTGTTTTTATTAAATCCTGTTTTGCAGATTAGAATCTGGACTATCATAAGACTATGTTTAAAATTTACAATTAGTGATGATATTGCCTATAGTAATACTAAAAATAGTCTCTGTTTGTCTGTATTTTGTTAGCCAAAAAGGAGATAATTTAGTTAGAACATTATCCTTTTTGTTTCATATTATTATTTTCTATAGTCTGTTCAGAAAAGGATTCCGTACAGCATAGTGTGTTGCTGTGCTGGTCAATATTTTTCAAATTAATGTTAATACTTGCAAATGTGATACCGTGTCAATTAATGACACCAACGGAGCGAAATGGAGAAATAGAAGTGTTCCCTGCAGTTCATGCTCTGAACAGATTAGGTGAGGACTATTTCCTGGCAATAGATCCAGCCTGATAGCTGGAACATCAGGTACATAAGTATCCATAGTAGTATTATCACGGGCTGTGTAGCATGTACATCTACTGTGTAATGACCATAATACCCGGATGTGCTTCTGAAATTCCATGAAATCTGTTTCATTATTTTAAGACATCAGTGCATATTGCTCCCACTTCATTACCGTTAGGAGCAAGATACCACAGGCATGCAGTTAGAATTCATCCTGGGGAGACGAATACATTTAATCCTGAACTTATCTGTTATCCAGGAAAATGTTGGCTAACAATGTATGCACTACTGTCAGAAAGATATCTGGCTCTTTGGTCTTGATTCTGCTCTAACTTGCCCCATTTTTCAACGGATGTAACTCCGTTGACTTCGGCGGAGTTACTCCTGATTTATAGAGGAGTAACAGAGCAGATTCAGGCCCCCTGCATCTGTTTATTCCCTTCAAATAATTCATTACCTAACACAATTTGCCAAAAGTCATGGACTGAAATGATTTACATAACTAAAGTGGATTTTAGTTATAGTACACTTTTGCCAAGAGAGTGTTCTAAGAGAAGGTTATCATCAGGGTGGACTAGATCACTAATAAACTTTATATCAATCACATAATATGTAACAAATACTGAATCACTGGGAGGAAGAGAGAGGTTGTGCAATGTATAGTTGAAACATAGATATATATTTGTATATTTATGCATGATGGTTGTGATACAGTACATAGATGGATCTGCAGGAATCTAGACCCCAGTCAGAGGCAGATAATGGCAGGCGCGTGAGTGCACACATGTGTACACTTACTGTTTGCACCCTACTAACTGCAGAGGGTTTCTAGCAAAAATAAAACAGTATTTGTGAGCATAAATGAGAAGGATATAAATTCAACTCGAAATGTTTGGAGGATTGTTCAAATATGGGATTAAATATCAGTGTATTGTGGGGGTTATCCTATTGGGCTTTTTAATTATCACATTCCAAACTGCTCTACAGAACACTGAGTTTGAAACTTGTTGCAGAGCTACTGCAAGTAGGCAAATATCTTTAGCTGACATAGACACTCATCAGCAACATTCCACATAGAAAATGTGTACGGATTTTGGGGCCACATGATGTAAAATGGTATTACTGTAAATAAAAAGGCTTTTCCCTTCAAGACTCTAGGATTTCCCCATTGTTTTTGAATACTGTCAAATGCTTTTTCATATAAATATTCTCTGAGGTCCTTGTCAAGGTTTAGGTAGAGGGTTCTTTGTGTGACAGCAGAGTTTCATATTGGATGACTTAGTGTTTGCTGCTGACAGCTGTCCAGTGTTGACCACTGTAAAAGCAGGATGTTTTAAGAACATATTTACTCTTGACTTGCATACCAAATACTTTTTTTAAAGCACTGGAATGCCAAGCCAAACTGGACTTGCACAGTTAAGAAGTCTGGGCAATATTTTCTGAACATCCCAGAATATATTAAATAATTTTCAGGAGTAAGAACTAAATGTTCTGTACATATGTCCAGGGTTATTCTCTCCTGGGACAATATTGGGGGAATATTTGGTGCAGTCTCCTGTTTTCCAAAGGCAAAAATGTCACTGTTTTTAAGCAAGGTATAAAAGTGACAGTAATGCAGAGCAACTCTATCAGGAAAAGATAAATTTCTCCCTCTCCATCCCTGATTCAGTTCTAATACTGATAAAAATATTTATTCCTGCTTGTGCCTTTACGCTATGAGCTGTTCTGGTCAGGATGATAATATTTGTTTTTCTGGCAGAGTTTGCAGCATCATGTACATGAAAAGGGTTACACCTGTATATCCACACAGCATGTGAATTTTATTGCAAGAGTTTGTCATTCAGGTTTCTATTAAATAATTCACTTGAAGTGTAACTTACTATGTCTCCCTTACATTTCTTCCATCTTCTTCCTTTTCTCAACTCCACTTTGCCTTGTCTTGTTTATCTTGGCTACCTTTGCGCTCTCAGGATTGTTTTCAGTGTTTGTTGTTTTCTCTCCCTTCCTTTTCCTTTCCCTGCATGAAATTCTCACCCTTTTTCTTCATGTTTTCAGTTTCTCCCTCCTACTGTAGACCCTTAACCTGTCTCTCCTTCCACTGCTTCTTTTTTTCTAAATATCCCTTCAGTCTTTCCCACTTTTCCTCCCCCAAATCCATTCAGCCCTCACTCATCCACTCCAGACACTAACCTGTGGTCAAGTGGATCAGGAACCCACCCTGTCATTCACCCTTGTTCAGCCATACCCACCTACCTGGAGTCATTTACACATTCAGACTCAGCCACAGTAATACTGAGCATGAGAAGGGTGACAGTGGGCCTAAGAAGCCATCACACTGTGTTGGGGAGGGGGAGAGGCCCAAGGAGCTGCTCCACTATGTTGAAGCTGTGTGTAAGAGGTCTGAAAGTACATCTGGAAGGGGAAAAAATGAAACACCATGGCAGTGAGTCTCACAGCCCAGGTCAGCTGATTCAGTCCCATGCTACAAGGCTGAAAACAGCAGTGTAGACATTTTTCCTCAGCCTGGAGCCCAGGCTCACAGGCTCTGAGCCCAGGTTCCAGCTCAAATGGAAATGTCTACACTGCTATTTTTAGCCCCATAGCATGAGCCCTGCAAGCCCAAATCAGTTGTCCTGAGCTCTGAGACTTGCTGCTGTGGGGTTTCTTTTTCTTTTTTTCTTTTTTTTTTTACAGTTTAGATGAACCCTCAGAGGCCTAAGAGTCTGCTCTGCTGGCCCCATAAGTGAAGTTGGGTGGAGGAAAGCAGGATCCAAAACCCAGAAAGGGAACCCTGCCCAATTATAGGCTTCTCCTAGCAGTTCATTTGGAGAACAGTTCCTACATGTAGCTGAAGCAGTGCTGAGGAGCAGTCTGGTTTGACACAACAGTACCCCAAAGCAGGTGAAGTTACTCCACTCTCTCTGAGGCCTGGTCTACACTTCAGCTACGGGAATAGCGTAGCTGAAGTCGACGTATCTTATTTCAACTTACCTCCCGTCCTCATGGCGTGGGATCGACGGCCGTGGCTCCCCCATCGACTCCGCTACCGCCGCTTGCCCTGGTGGAGTTCCAGAGTCGACAGGTGCGCGTTCGGGGATCGATATATCGCATCTAAACGAGACGCAATATATCGATCCCCGATAGATCGATCGCTACCCGCCGATCCAGCGGGTAGTGTGGACGTACCCTGAGAGAGAGAGAGAGAGAGCAGGCTGAACCTGCAGCCAGTGCAGGGACCCTCCAGGCAGCCAAGTCAGGGTCTTGCTCTCTCTGGTCACATTTCAGATTCACATTTGTTTCCATTCAGCATCTTTTAGTGTATCAGTAGAATACAGAAAAAGACCACACACTTATGTCTTGCCAGCAAAAATAATTCATTTGACAGTTCTTTTAGTTCACATATTTTGCCTTTTGATACAAGAAGATATTTATGAGTTTAACAATGGTATGTTCAGTGGGACTAAAGACCTATTATTGGTGTGTGCATTTTAGGATATAAAAACGATGTGTGTAGTCTCATTGTTGTCATGGATGTCAGTTTTGTCGCTTTCGGATCTACTCTCCTGAGATGTAGCTCTTTCACCAACAGAAGTTAATCCAATAAAAGATATTATTTCCCCACCTTGTCTCTCATGTGTCTCTATTCACATCCTAAAAGATGTCCCTTATGGTAGTTTTTAACTGTAAATGAAGCACTTTCCCATTCAGTTTTAATCTTCAGATCACCTTTATTACATACTATAATTTTTCTTTTTTAAAGGAGAAATCATGCCTGCAAAATTGTCATAAAAGAACTTAGATTTTCCTCACTATTTTCTGAGCATCACAATGCAACAGTAGTCCAACTAATTTAGTCCCAAAACTTACAAACACACTTAGCAAAATAATAATGTTTGTGTTTCGGTCCACTGGATTGGGGTCTGGAAAATCTATTAATGTATGCCACACTTTTGAAGAAAATCTTCTGCATGTGAAGCAGTATTTTTTTTCCTGAATCTGCAGGCAGATAGCTCTACCTCTGCTGGAGTTGCTCTTAGATTTTCCTAGCAGGGAAATTTACAAGACTGGTGAATTTGTCTGCTGCTATTCATAGATCTATGGGTGGCCTTGAAATTGAAAGGAAAGATGTTGCTATCACTTTGCTGCTCATTGGGTAAGCTAAAGCAGAGGCAGGCGCTGGAGCTGTTTACCAGAAAGGAGGATCCAAAGAAAGATAGAGGCTAGTGGCACACTTCACCTACTCACCTCTGAGCATCCAGAGACAAAGGGATAGGTAAACTAGCAAAGATCTCCCTGGTTAGAATATCTTCTTTCCAGCATCCAGATGGGGACAGGTTTTCTTCCCCCCCACCTCCCCCCCCAAAATTTATCAGACATCTACTAGATCCCCAAGCAGAGTCCAAAAACTGCACGCTGATAGGAATTACAGCATCCTTCCCTTCTTTGGCAAGGTTGTTACTAGAGCATTTTGCCCTTGTGCCTCAAAACACTTGACCTGGTAATAATTGGAGGACTCTAACTACCCAGACATCTGTTGGAAACAATACGGCAAAACAAAACATTTCCAATAAGTTCTTAGAATGCATTGGGGGCAACTTTTTGTTTCAGAAAGTGGAGGAAGTAACCAGAAGAGCAGACATTTCAGTCTTAATTCTGACCAAGGGGGAGGAATTGATTGTGAATCAGAAGATGGAAGGCAATTTGGGTAAATGAAATGATCAGTTTCATGATTCTGGGGAAAGAAATGAGTGAGAGCAGCAGAATAAGGACAGTGGACTTCACGAAACTAGATTTAAAGTCAGAGAACTTGTAGGTAAGATCCCAAAGGAAGAAAAACTAAGGGATAAAAGAGTTCAGGAGAGCTGGCAGTTTCTCAAGGAACAATATTAAAGGCAGAACAGCAAATTATCCCAGTGCAAAGGAAAGATAGGAAGAATTATAAGAGGTCAATATGGCTCCATCGGGAGTACTTTCATTATCTGAAAATCAAAAAGGAATCCTGCAAAAAGTGGAAACATGGACAAATTGTGAAGGAGGAGTACAAAAGAATAACACAAGCATTTAGGGACAACATCGTAAAGGCAAAAGCACAAAATGTGTTATATATATAGATATAATAGGCAATGTGTTTTTTAACACATTAGGAGCAACAGAAAGACAAAGGAAAGGGTAGGCCCTCTACTAAGGGGGGAAAGAAGAGCTAATAACTAATGACAGCAAGAAGGCTGAGGTGTTTAATGTCTATTTTGCTTCAGTCTTCACTAAAAATGTTAATAGTGACCAGATACTGAACACAATTAATATTAACAAGAGGGAAGGAATGCAAGCCAAAAGAGGGAAAGAACAGATTAAAGAATATGTAGGTAAATTAGATGTATTTAAGTCAGCAGGGCCTGGAAAAACACTGGAACAAATTATTAAACAATCAGTTTGTAAGCACCTAGAGGATAATAGGGTTATAAGGAATAGCCAGCATGGATTTTCCAAGAACAAGTCACGCCAAGCCAAACTTCTTTCTTTCTTTGACAGGATTACTGCCCTAGTGGATGGGGGAGAAGCAGTAGATGGAATATATCATGATTTTAGTAAGGCTATTGACACATTCTCATAAGCAAAGTAGGGAAATGTGGTCTAGATGAAATTACTATAAGGTAGGCGTGGCGCTGTATGAAAGAAAGATGACCATGTTTACACTAAGGAATAACCACTGATGTATTACCACTATTGCACAATTGTGATAAATCTTATACAAAGTATGCCTTGTAAGGTATCATTGGAAAAGTTGAACAATGTTATCCTGTTTATATGCATGTATTATCATTGTATATGAAGTTATGAATCTTAGCTATGTGTTTGTATCTCAAACATGTTGTGTTCCTGGGTAACACCCACAACACAGATTTACATCAAGACCAGCTAGCCATGGTTGATGGGCCATTAAGGAGAATCAACTCTTCCAATGGGCCCCTCCCGAGGATGCCTCAAAGAGCATATGGACAATGGAGGCCCAGTGACTTAGCAGGGCATGTAGAACACATGATCGCTGACTCCATGTTTGAGACAGTAACTTTCTATGCACATGGGCTGAGCGTATAAATTGGAGACAGTGACATCACTTTCTTGCCTCTTTCCTACTGCATAACTTTGGACTATGATTTCTCACAAAGGGAAGCTTTGAACCATGGACTGAGATCCCAGAGAGACTTACTATAAGCTGGCAGATTTAACATCACTGCTATTATCCTGATCTACAAACTCCAAAATCAACTGTAATGTATATCAGTGGCTCTCAACCTTTCCAGACAACTGTACCCCTTTTAGGAGTCTGATTTGTCTTGTGTACCCCCAAGTTACACATCACTTAAAAACTACTTGTTTACAAAATCAGACATAAAAATTCAAAATATCACAGCACATTATTGCTAAAAAATTGCTTATGTTCTCATTTTTATCATGTAATTATAAAATAAATCAATTGGAATATAAATATTGTACTTACATTTCAGAGTATAGTATATAGAGCAGTATAAACAAGTCATTGTATGAAACTTGAGTTTGTACTGACTTTGCTAGCCTTTTATATAGCCTATTGTAAAACTAGGCAAATATCTAGATGAGTTGATGTACCCCTTGAAAGATGTCCGTGTACCCCCAAGGGTACATGTACCCCTGGTTGAGAACCACTGATGTATATGATTCATTTTAACCTTTTAATAACTCTCTTCCCTTTTTAAGTTTAGTTTACTAAAGGATTGGCTACCAACGTGGTTTTTGGATGAGATCCTGAAGTTGTACATATATTGACCTGGAGTGGGTATCTGGTTCTTTAGAACTGGAAGAACTTAAAATACGTGATTTCTGATTTTAATAATCAAGTAACACAGAAGTCTGGTTTGTCTGGGTGGTGAATGAGGGTCTAGAGATCCTGAAGGAGACTGTCTGTGACTTCATAATAACTAGTATAGTATTTTGGAAGCGCACATTTGTTACTGATTTGGTAAAATCTTATGATAGAGTATACCACCAGTGTGGGGTATATACCCGGTATTCTGGCAGTCTGACCTGAGATTGGAGCTCTTAGCTGTGTCTCATATCAGGTAGTGTTTGATGTAGTCTTGGCAGGATACGCATTACCTCAGGTCAATTGGATTTTGGATCAGAACCCCACGCTATCCAAAATTTAAATTTGATATTGAGAGTTTTAAGGGTTAAAGATTAGTGACCATGAATCAGTCACAATCCTATGAGGCTATGAACACAAAAAAACTTTAAAAAATATGTAAAGATAAGAAAATAGCCCTTAGAGGGGACATCTCAGATCAGGAGATGAGAGATTTGCTCATGAAATGTGATCAAAAGGCAGCAGAAGAAGCAATCCAAATGCAGACAATGGCAGACAAGTGGCCTCTTGAGCATGAAGAAAAAATGACAGACCTTCGATTGAGGGAGAAGCAAGCAAGCGATCGCTCAGATGGAGAAGGAAGCTGAGGAGAGAGCCAAGGAAGCTCATAAAAGGCACATGGAATAGCTGCAAGCCGAGAAAGAAGCACATCAAAAGCAGGGAGAAGCTAACGAGCTGAAACTCCGAGTTCTAGACAAGCAGAAGGAATAGCTGCCACATCCTAGAATTCCATCTCCTTTCAACAACAGAGACTGGAATAAAGTCTGTCCAATTTATAAAGAATCTGAATGTCTTGAAAAATTTGTTTCCACCTTTGAGCGTCTGTGTGATATCCTCAAAATTCCAGAAGACCAGTGAGTGTCGGTCCTGTTAACCAAATTGACTTGTAAAACGAGGCACATGTTTAATAAAATGGGGTTGGAGAAGGCTTTGGATTATAAAGAAGTTTAAAGAAACGGTATTGAAGATGTTTAAAATCACTTCTGAGTTTTATAGGTTGAAATTTAGAAATCTTAAGATGTTTGATAATGTTACTTACATGGAATGCACCCATACACTGCTTGGTTATCTTAAGAAGTGGGTCATGAGAGCAGAAGCATATGATGACTTTGGTAAACTATTAAATTTAATTACTCTAGTGCAATTGTTAAACTTAGCTCCTGAGGAAGTCCAGGCAGCAATCTGTGATAAGAGGGCCTGCAGGGGACTGTCTGTGGCTCCATAATAAATAGTATAGTGTTTTGGAAGGACCCATTTGTTACTGGCTGACCTGAAATAGGAGCTCTTGGTTGTGTCCCATACCAGGCAGCGTGACAGTGGGTGCACAGCTGGTTGAAAGACCATACTTGAAGACCAGAAGTTATCAATGGTTCACTGTCAAACTGTTAGGGCGTATCTAGTGGGGTTCCATAGGGGTCAGTCCTGAGTCCAGTACAATTCAATATTTTCATGAATGACTTGGATAATGGAATGGAGAATATGCTTATAAAATTAGCAGATAACAGCAAGCTATGAGGGTTGCAGGGTCTTTGGAACACAGGATTAGAATTCAAAATTACCTTTGATAAATTGGAGAATTGGTTTGAACTCAACAAGATGGAATTCAATAAAGACACGTGCAAAGTACTTCACTTAGGAAGGAAAAATCAAATGCACAACTACAAAACTGGGAATAACTGGCTACATGGTACTACTGCTGAAAAAGATCTGGGGGCTATAGTGGATCACAAATTGAATATGAGTCAACAAGGTGATGCAGTTGCAAAAAAGGCTAATATTCTGGGGAGTATTAACAAGAGTGTTGTATGTAAGACATGGAAGGTAATTGTCCCACACTACTTGGCACTGATGAGGTCTCAGTTGGAGTACTGTGTCCTGTTCTGGGAGTCACACTTCAGGAAAGATATGAACAAATTGGAGAAAGTTCAGAGAAGAGCAACAAAAATGATAAAACATTTAGAAAACCTGACCTATGAGGAAAGGTTAAAAAAACTGGGCATGTTTAGTCTTGAGAAAGGAAGACTGAGGGGGGGACCTGAAGACAGTCTTCAGATATGGGATAACCTGTTATAAAGAGGACTATGATCAATTTTTCTCTTTCTCCTTGGAGGTAGGACAAGAAATAATGGATTTAATATGCATCAAGGGAGATTTAGGTTAGATATTAGGAACAAATTTAACAATAAAGATACTTAAACACTGGAATAGGCTTCCAACGGAGGTTGTGGAAAACCTCATCATTGGAGGTTTTTAAGGTTGGACAACACTTGTCAGGGATGGTCTAGGTTTACTTAGTCCTACCTCAGCACAGAGGACTGGACTACATGACCTCTCGAGGTCCCTTCCAGCCCTACATTTCTATGACTCTATAGTCTTCTGGCCAGTTGGTGTCTGATACATTTTGAGAAACTTGTGTTGGATAGTTATGAATGCTTATTCACTAGTGAGTCCTGTAAGATGTTCTCTATAGACATATCTAAAAATGGTGTGTATGTGGTGGTTTTAAAGATAAAAAACAAACAAGGTACTGTCACACAGATGTGAAGAGATATTGCTTTTCTTATCTTCAGGTTATATTCTCAGATTTGATCCACAGGGCTTTAGCCATGAAACTCCCATTAACATTGATGGGAAATAAGTATGGCTCAGACTGAGTCTCTTCTTCCCTCCATATTTGGTTATAATAATGCTACTTTCCATGTACACAGTGCATGAGATCCAGTAATCTCAAAGTGATTTACAAAGATGGGTATTATTTGCTCCCATTTTACAGGTAAGGGAAACTGAGGCACTGAGCGGTTAAGAGAGCAGCTCCCACAGCGAGCAAATTACTGAATTAGGAATGGAAACCCTGTCTTCTGAGTCCTAGTCCCTTTCCCTTATCACTAGACCATGTTGCTTCCCTTTATGCTACAATGGTTTATGCCACCTAATAAATTCCACCTGGGCACCAGTTCTTAAGTGTGGTTATTAGGGACTTTAAAGAATAATTTAGTTGTTTAAAATAAATGATAAAGGGAGTTTTCAGATACATTTAAATTGGCCAGAACATTGGATCAAATCGTGTAGGTTGCTTCTCCCCAGCCCTGGCTGTCCAGCTGAAAGATAAAGATCAAAAATCAAAGAAAATGAGTATCTATGGTTTAAAAAAAAGTACATTTAATCTGAGATTTTAAGACGAGCCTCAGGGAGTTGTTTAGAGATGAACACCTTGCTTCCTTTTGAAATTCCCAGCATAGGTGCCAGATTGACAGCCCAGGGATGGTAGCAGTGCAGTGTGTCTCAGTCTTGAATTGAAGGAGCCCCTCTAGAAGTGAGATAGCAGTTCAGTCTATGTATCTATTCTTCCGTGGTTTCTGTGCTTGAGACTACCAACAAAGTTGTAACTGGGACATCTGTCTGCTAAGAACTGAAATCAGAGCCCCAAGTCTTTCTATACCGGCTCTACAGTAGCCATGACCAGACAGTAACAACATTGAATGATGTAGAGATGGAAAGCTGAATGTCCCATTTCCAGTCTCCTACTTAATCATTAAAGAGTTTTAAAAGAGCTTGTTGGCTATGGCCAGAAAATAACTACAGTGGGCCAAATATTCAAAATTTGTTCCTAAATCAGTGCCTTCAAGTTTTGTGCCCTGAGAAGTGGCATTTTAGGTAACTCAAGTTGCTATCACTTGCAGGAAGTAGCAGGAAGTAATTTAGAAGCCAGGTTGAGGCCACTTTGAAAACTTGTCCTTTTTTTTTTTTTTCATATTTTGCTTCAGATTTCTCTCTAGTCCAAATACTGCATATTTTGTGGCCATTTATATTTCTCTTTAGAACCAAATATCCTTCCTTACTTCCACTTCATATTCTTATTCAGAATGCTATTTTACTGTGTTGACTTCTCTTTTTTCCTTGAGAGAATGTCCACTCAGATCCCGTTACACAAACAGTTTTCTGTGGGCTGTATCCTCCATTCCCACAAAAAATATGTGGAAATATCCAAAGTTGATCTACTTGGAAATATCTATGAAATCTTTCAGTCTTGAGGGTGGATCCAGACAGAGTGGGAAAGTGAGGACTTCCAAATGTAGAGAGACAGAGGATATACGTAACAAGGCAAATGCCCATGGTTCTTGGTCTATTTGTGCTTCTTCCTCACTCTCTGCCAACTTCAAGACTGATGTCCCTGTGTCACTGTTATTGACTGGCCACCCCATTTACCGGGCTCCTGTTCATGGAGGAGGAGGAGGAGTTACTGTTGTTGGGAATAGTCTTAAATTGTGTTGTTTTCCACAGCACAAGGTACAGCTATTGGAGAAATGCACACACACTTCAGAACCGCTGCACACACCTCCACCCCTATGGCCAGATTGTGAGTGGTGTGAAGTGGCCTGTACCAAGTCAGTGGTAAGAGGGAAATGCGACTGCATGAGCCACCTTTCCCCTCTGCCTCTCGCCTTATCCTCATGTGAGCCTTTTTTTCCCTTCTGCACACCACACAATAGATAGGAGCATGTTGCCCTGTAGGCATAATTAGATATGCTGCTTGTTTCCCCATAGCTCCCAAAACATCATTCCAAATCCTTGAATAATGACCATTGGCCACAAAGCTATGTGTATTTTTGTATAGCATATGTCACTTTTTTCCCCAATAACACTTACCACTTTTTCACCAGAATGAAATTCATCCCATGTTGTGTGTTTGCTATAAATACACAAGTCAGCTGTACTTCTATCCTTTTTGTCAACATTAAAATTCCCTTGTTCTATGTTTAGCATGAATAATTACCAAACCATTTGCAATTAGAACTTTAGGATGTGACCTCACACCAATTTATTCCTTCCCCTCTTTCTGTATTTAATATATTTCAGATACGGAAAATACCAAATCTTTGTCCTTTTTATTTTGATGTTTATCAGTAATGGAAACATTCCAAAACAATCAGCCAAATACCTATGCTTTGTTCATTTATTGCCTTCTGTGAAGATAAATTGACTGTACTCAACTCTCTTCAGCATTTTTCTTCACCTAGATATTATTGCCTTGTGCAGCCACCCCAAGGTGACTGTTATCACTTAATTAAATCCTTGCACGCTGGGAAGAAAAAACAACATTGTTCGTTCATAACCCCAAGGAGCTTTTTTTTTAAAGCCACTAAGCTTTTCCCCTGTTTTATTAACTTATTCCTGGCTACAACAAGACATACTTTGTTGATGAGCAAAAGGTTGTATTAGCTTTTTATTTTCTGGAGAAACTTATCTATTCTCTGGGGGGGAAAAAAGTGTGGACATTACAACAAAGGAAAAAAAGGGATCTCGCCAAGCCTTGCAATTCTAGTAAAGGTCTCTGTAAACATCAAGCAAGTAAAGAGAAACATGGGAGTAGTAGGGAGGAAATGAGAAAATAAAATGCAAACATAAAATTGGATCAAGACAAAAAGTAAGCTGACGTGTATATACACAGGGAAAACTATTGCAGAGCTAAGGGAAAATTGGCATAAAGAACAGCTCTTTTGAAGAAGGAAGATATATCAGTGCTCTTTATGTTACTGTCTAGGGCAGCATCTTTTTATTAACCTCTTGGTTAATGTGCTCTCTCTGTACATTGATTTTAGACTGCACAAGACTGAGAACTCGCTTTTACCTTTGTGTTACTCTTACATGGTTCATAATCCTGGGCTCCCACATACTTGAAAACTGTAAGAAGAAATATCACAGATGAGCCATTCATTAGATGCACGAGACCCATGATCTGCTTTTATGTTGTTTTAAGCACAGTACTTGATATCGGAAAGTTCACTTGAAGTGAATTGCCAGCATACGTACAGTGATTTAGGTGTCTTTTAGCTCATTTCTAGTCCATTAAACGAAGGGCCAGAAAATAGGTTTATCTACTCTAAAATTTGGGCTCAAGCAAGAATACATATTTGTTCATGATGCTAAATCATTTGGCCACTTGCTGTGTTCAACAACATAGTAAATGCTATTTAAAATATTTGCAAGAGCAGTTTATGCTGTGATGTATGGAAAGCATTGCATTCTAGTGTGTAACAGGAAACAGATTTTAAGTAGTTGGATAATTAAGATTTTTGAAATATTATCATTTGTTACATGTAGACTATACTTGTAGTGGTTCATAGACAGTTCTACATATTTGTGTAGAATATTGATAGTTTCTCTTAATCTGATCCAAATCCTCATGCACTGCATAGTCTGTACCAAAATTCACACGATGGAAATCTCAGTTTACAAAGGAGTTTCAGCATTCCTACTTCTGTGCATTTAGGGTCTTCTCCAAAGCCTACTGAAGTAATTCGGAATCAGATCGATAATATTTTCCAAGTCACCAGCAAAATTACTAGTACTTTTATTGGTCAAATACTAGTACATAATGCTTACATAACAAGTGTCATCTGTGGCTCTTGAGACAGATTATCAGGATGTATGTACAGGTCTGCAGTCTCCAAAGTGCTAATTTAACAACATTTATGTGGTTTAATTTCCTTTTTTTAAAATAGTGATAACACAAATCTCTCATGGACTCTGAGAGTTCTTCCAACTCTGTGTTGACTGCGGCTGCCACCGCTGGGTTTTCACCAATATTCTGTTTTTACCTTTTATGTCCAGTTCGCCGCTCCAGGTCAATGGAGGCTGCGGGAAGTGCCGCGGGCCGAGGGATGTGCTGGGCGCCCTTCCCACAGCCCCCATTGGCCTGGAGCGGCGAACTGCGGCCAGTGGGAGCTGCGATCGGCCAAACCTGCAGGGGTTTGGCCAGGCCAGGACCGCCAGGGGCTTTCTCTGAACAAGCGGCGGACCGGCTTTGAGAAGCACTGGGGTAGGGAGAAAGGGAAGTTTCTAGAAGGCAACAGTAGATCAGACCAATGGTCCATCTAGCCTAGTATCCTATCTTCCAATAGTGGCTGATGCCAGATGCTTCAGAGGGAATGAACAGAACAGGGCAATTTATTGAGTGATCCATCCCCTGTCATCCACTCCCAGCTTCTGGCAGTCAGAGGTCATGGGTCACCCAGAGCATGGGGTTGTGTCCCTGACCATCTTGGCATATAGCCACTGATGGACCTGTCCTCCATGAACTTATCTAATTCTTTTTTTTGAATCCAGTTATACTTTTGATGTTCACAACAACCCATGGCAACAAATTCCTCAGGTTGCCTGTGTGTTGTGTGAAGAAGTACTCCCTTGTATTTATTTTAAACCTGCTACCTATTAATTTCTTTGGTGACCCCTGGTTCTTGTGTCATGTGAAGGGGTAAATAACACGTTCTTATTCACTTTCTCCATACCATTCGTGATTTGATAGACCGCTATCATCTCTCCCCTCAGTCATCTCTTTTCAAGCTATACAGTCTCAGTCTTTTCCATCTCTCCTTATATGGAAGCGGTTCCATACGCCTAATCATTTTTGTTGCCCTTCTCTGAACTTTTTTCAATTCTAATATATCTTTTTAGAGATGGGGCAACCAGAACTGCACATAGTATTCAAGATATGGGTGTACCATGGATGTATATAGTGGCATTATGACATTTTCTGTTTTATTATCTATTCCTTTCCTAATGGTTCCTAACATTTTGTTAGCTTTTTTGTCTGCCACTACATATTGAGCAGATGTTTTCAGAGAATTATCCACAGTGACATCAAGATCTCTATCTTCAGTGGTAACAGCTAATTTAGACCCCATCATTTTCTATGTATAGTTGTAATTATGTTTTCCAATGTGCATTACTTTGCATATATCAACATTGAATTTCATCTGCCATTTTGTTGCCCAGTCACCCAGTTTAGTAAGATCTCTTTATAACTCTTCACAGTCAACTTTGGACTTACTTATTGAATAATTTTGTATCATCTGAAAAGTTTGCCATCTCACTGTTTACCCCTTTTTCCAGATCATTTATGAATATGTTGAACGGTACTGTTCCCATCTTTCTCCATTCTGAAAACTGACCATTTATTTCTACCCTTTGTTTCCTATCTTTTAACCAGTTACTGATCCAAGAGAGGACCTTCCCTCTTATCCCATGACTACCTACTTTGCTTAAGAGCCTATGATGAGGCCTTCTGAAAGTCCAAGTACATTGTATTCACTAGATCACCCTTGTCCACATGTTTGCTGACCCCCTCAAAGAATTCCCTTTCCAAAAGCCATGTTGACTCTTCCACAACATATTTTGTTCAGCTAAGTGCCCAATAATTCTGTTCTTTACTATAGTTTCAACCAATTTTTCTGGTACTGAAGTTAGGCTTACTTAGGGTTACCATACGTCCGGATTTTCCCGGACATGTCCGGCTTTTTGGGACTCAAATCCCCGTCCAGGGGGAAATCCCCAAAAGCCGGACATGTCCGGCAAAATCCAGCGCCG